>NW_005370318.1:3027029-3052129 GCF_000412655.1 Myotis brandtii
GCAGGCGCCAGGGGCTGTCCCTCTGAGTGCCCAGCACCACCAAGCAGGAGGACCTCACCCACACCCACTGCAAAGCAAAGACAAACACACGCCCCCCTCCCCCCATTTCACAGAAGCCCCAGCCATGGCCACCTGTATTCTACCTCACACTCCAGCGGGGGCTTTTTCCAGGATGTGCCCGAGCCTGCTCTGAATGGCTGTCTCCCAACTCCCCCACACGGGGTGTGTGCCTGGGGTGTAAGCCCGGCCCTCCCGGCTGCACGACAGGATGGAGACTGGGAGACGGGAGGCCGGTCAGCAGAGTCCCGGCCCTCACCCTGCCCAGGGAGTTGAGTTAACACTCCCCGCACAGACCCAGACCCTCAGGCCCTTGCTGGGAAGACCCTGTTTCCTCAGGGTGAGCCTCTAGGTGTCAGGCAGCCACTGGCCAGGAGAGGCAGCTGGGCGCCCCTGGACTGGCTTGGCTCCCGTCCCCGGCCCCCGTGGTGGAAATTAAGGGACCATCATCCACCGGAGTAGCCAATTGGGTTCTAAGACCAGCCCTTCTGGAGGGACCAGTCCTGGAAGAAACCTCTCATCCCTGGAGTGTGAAAGGGGCAACAAGGAAAGGCTGGCCTGGTTTCCCTCCTCCCGATAGGCACTTCCTCTTGCTCAGTGCAATACCTACCAGTGCTGCTAAACCAGGGATTCGCCCAGACCTCAGCAGGCCCCCGGGCCTCTCCATGCAACACTCCGTAGCCATGACCGCAGCCTCCGCTGCCGCCCCTGCCCAGAGCTGGCAGAAGCCCTCTGTTGCCTTTCCTCCCTCAGAGCAAAGAGGCCCCAGGGAGCCAGGGCCGAGTGGACCCTGGGACGGCTACTGAGAGCCACCTGACCCCAGAGTAGGTATCCCTTCTCAAACCAGCTTCTCCGCAGCCAGCTGCCTCCTGGCACTGTGGCAGACCCCCCTCAGGAGGGGTGGGGAGAGCGCTCCAGTGTGGGTGTCCCACCCTGTGCTGACTCCCAGCCCCTAGAGGCTGGGGTGGTCTTTTATCTCTCAAGTGGCCTCCAACACCCCATCCCACCACACCACCTCTGCCTTGCATCTGACCCATCCCCAGGCCTCTGGTCGGGGCCAGGACACCCGAGACTCCCCCTTAGCACAGCACAAACTCCAGTGCCCACGGCCTCTCCCACACCCAGCCATCCGCACAGCCATCCTCCACCTGCTCAGTACACTCCCTGACGTTTTAATTTGTGTAAATATTTATTTTTGTGTGTGAACAATATTACAAAGTAATCAGTAGATCTTTTGCAAAATGTTACCCCAGGCAATTTGTGAAATCTTAATGTTAAAAACTGGCAGAGACAATCGCCGCCTTAGAATTCTTGGTATCAATTGCTTAACATGTCATTTCTCCTCCCAGAGGCAGTACCCAAGCCAGGCATGAACGGTTTGCTTTTCTTAACAGCCAGGAGTGAGAAGGACTGGGGAAGGGGCTCCTGCGCCACCACACACGGAATTAGACCTAAAGATCACATAAGCTACAGTTTGAAGTCGCGTTTTTCCGAGTTTAGGCTGCCCTAACTGATCACCTTCAGCCGACCTAATGCTGCGGTAAGAGTGGAAGTTCCATGTATTAAAGAGAAAGGAAAGGGACGCCAGTGGCACTGGTCCCGGGGTCTCCCAGAGGCTCCCCCAGGGCGGGTCTGAGGTGGGGTCCTTCCCACTGAAGTTGCGCCAGAAGCCCTGGAGATGGCAGCATCAGGAGCGAGTCACTATGTGAAACAGGATCCCATTAGCTAGTTCAGTCAGGGAACTTGTTCGGTTTGGCTTTTGTTTTAAAAGATGCAGCTTCAACCCAGTCCCTCTCCTCCTGACTTGGAGAGTACCTGAGAGCTGGTTCTGCTGAACCTCGCTCCCACTGCACCCCCCTCCCCCCAATAACCCCAGGGACAGCCTTCTCCCGAAGCCCTGCCCCAGAACCATTTAAAATCCTTATGGAGGGGAGGCCTCGGTACAAATTAGTCATCTGGGATCCAAAATTTAAAAGATAATGTGAGTAGAACACACCAATTCCAGAGTCTTTGCAGGGGCCTGATCCTGAGAGGAGAGAAGGGCAGAATCCAGAGAATGGGGATTGGTCTTAGACCAGAAAGAGTGTGGCGCACCTGAAACTCATTTACCCTCACCACTCGGACAAACGGACAGTGCACATCCGAGGACAGCAATGGAGGGGGGGGGGAGGGGGATCAGGCAGGGGGCTCAGAGGGTTTTAGAGAATTTCAATTTCAAACAGGTGGAACCCAGCCATCCCTATTCCCAAGGGCCACTTACGACTCCAGGGGTGGTTACAGGATTAACTACCAGTTCATTTTCAAAATGCTGCTTTGAACTCAGAGGGTTGATACATTTAATTTGTAATTTTTTGTAAAACTTTTTACAAGATAGTAAAGTATTTCACCAGAATACCAGTTTCAATCCGTCCATGGTCTGATTTTTATATAATTTAGTGGTGCTTTAGAAACTTTGTTTTTGTTGTTTCTGGGCTAAACAGCTCAATCCTTTTTCGCCTGTATCTACCTAAGACCAATGTGAACCTTTGTATTTTTGCTCCTAATTTTGGACTCAGTGAAAGTGTACTGTTTACATGTACAGATGCCCCAGTCCCTGTGTGTTCTGCAAGACTCGCTCTTGAGGAGGAAGGTGCACCTCACTAAGCTCATCTGCTTAGCAAAGCCACAAAACAAAAACCTCTCACTTTTTACCTGTTTCCACCTAAAAACAAAAACAAAAAAACCTACAACACACAGAACTCGGATTTACTGAAAAACACTTCTCTAAGCTCAGAAAAATCTCTGTGCAAGTAGATGGCCCACGTGCGTCTGTATGTGGTCCATTTAGAAGCAGGGTCGGGACAGAGACCTCCCACACCATTGGTGGGTGACTGCACGGGCAGGTGAGCAATGAAGCAGGACTTGGCTGCAAAGTGGTGAGTGGATAGTTCTCCCAGCAGCCTGGGGTGGGCAGGTTGTCCTCAGTCCTCTGGCATCACTCAGACAGGTTCTGGGAGAGCGCGAGTTCCCTACCTGGGCGAGACTTTAAGAGTCTCCAGTGCAGATGGGATGAGCTTGTCTTCAAGGTTCCCCTGGAGACATCACCTCTGGCGAGGGGCAGAGGGCTCCAGACGATAAGCATATGGCACTTAAGGCAAACAGTGGATGGCACCAACTTTTAAAGGTGACTCTTTATTACTTAATCAGTGGCTTCACCTCTAAATTATATTTTTACAGATATGCACCTATGCAACTTAACGTGGCTCTTCTAAGCAGGTGAGAACTTCCTCTTCAATGCTCTATAAAAATTCTTTGTGTTCTGTATAGTGAGTTTTTCCAGTAAATGTGGCTCAATATTTTAATTCTTAGACTGTGTCTTCTCTATGTGATGCAACTAAATTCTGTTTTGTTTGTGGAATGACTAGCACAGGCCAACTCCCTCTCCCCTCACTTAACAAAAGACCAATGAGCTGTTAATCAAGCTGTTTCTCCATGGTATTACTTGCTAAATGCACTGATTTCATAAGTATGTGGAATCCTTTTTCTTTTGAATCTGTATATCATATATAAGACTGAATCTACTTAATAAACACTGAATAACAAACTGAATGTGTTCTTTCCACTTGTCCTCTTCAACAGCCACACTGCCAGCTAGACCTCTTCCAAACCTAGCTGGGCACTGAAACACCTTTCCACTAGTAGATTCCACCTTTGCTCGGCCCAGCAGCGAGCACACGGAAGGTCCTTGGTAAATGTGTCATGCCCTTCGGCACCTAGCCCGCTAGAAAGGGAAGGAAATGCATCTTCCCTGGTGCTTGCCAAGCGCCTGTGGGCACCATGTTGAAACCTCACCGTGACCTTCCCAGAGAGGTGCCCTTGCCTCCACTTGCAGATGAGTCAGCAGGGGCGCACTGGGGGCTACCTCACCTAAATTCAGCTAGTGGCCAAGCCAGGTCTGAACTCAACTGTTTGCCTGTAAACCGTGCCCATCCCACTCCCCAGTGTGCAGCTCTTCAACCATCAGAACCAAAGCTTGGGAAACAGGAAATGCCATCCCTGGCCCTGAATCTTCACTACTTGACATTCCACTCGACCCCAAACCCCAGATCCCGCTTTGAAGGGAACAAAAAGGCTGCTTTTTCCAAAGACGTCTACTTGTACACTTACTTTTTTCATCCTATACATTATCATTTAGGTTAAACTTTAAAGGAAAACTTATAGGAATATGGGTAGGAACAAAACTGGTTGTCATGAGTTTAAAAACAAATTTGACCGAGTTAAATGCATAAACATGTTTTACTGTTAAAATTGTGCCTGTCACACAATATGGAAGTTGTTTTCAAAACATTTATTTTTCGTCACGGCAGAATAATCTTTTTAAAATAGAAATTCTGTGCAACTGCCAAATACATAAAATAAAAAGAGAGGAGCCAATCGTTTGAACACCCCAGGAGTGCACTTTGGGGCTAAGATTCAGACCAATAGTAGTAAGAACAGCCGAAGCAGGGAACCTCTCAGCACCCTATCTTTCCACGTGCACGTGGGGACCATGGGCAGCAAATCCTCAGTACTACCATGAAAAGGTCTGTCCTACTGAATCCACCGCTGCTGAGAATCACCAAGGGACCACACACCCCAACAACCAGGACAATATCTACAGAATCCAGACCAGCCACACACAACCAACTGGTCGACCGGGACAGCACTTACCTCGGATGAAGCCACAGCTCCGCGGGAGCACTGGTATCCTGGGACCGGAGAAGGTGCTGGAGAACAGAGAGGCACTGCTGGATCCCCGGCTGGCTTCTTTAATGGAGCTCCCCACCACGGCTGTCAACAATGTCCAGGACATCAAATGGGAATGCCCCTTAGAGCAGGGAAAGCAGATACACAGTGACCAAACAGGGATCCTCACTCCACTCTGTGGACAGGGAAGACATGCATGCACTACAGGGAAGGAAACCTGGAGCAACACTGTGGTTCACCTAACACACTGACCTCTTGCTGGCCATTTACCCAAATTATACAAAAGAAAGGAAGAGAACTCCGTTTTGAGAGTACAAAACCGGTGTGGTTGCAAACGTCACAAAGGCTGGTAAACTTAGGAAACCAGTGTACACAACAGAAGTGGCAATGGTTTTATTTTCAATTCTGACCTTTTAGAGATCTGAATTTAGATTGTGTTTCATGACGTCGTACAGTAAATAAATTCCAGTTCCCAGAAATGCTAGCTAAATCCTATCATACATAAATATACCATCACAGCCCAAACTAGGTAAAGGGAACACCTTCAAGTCCTGGTTTCTGGCTCACTTCAAGAAATATTAAAAACAAAGATCTTTCATTTGTAGAGCCCGGATACATGGAGACAATTATAATGGGACTTCACTTAAAGCAGCATAACAAACCTTGACAAGTAAAAAAAATTTAAGTACTTTAAAATGTACTACGGAAGGTTAGTAGTTACCGAAACTTAAGTCATCTCTCCCCTCCTTGATCTTTTGAATAAACTCAGATTAGGTTTATCATCAGTCAGAGGCTCTTAAATGAGAGGCCCCAGATGCCTAAGGAGCTCTTGCACCCTGAAACAGTGCACACAACTTACAGCTCAGTGTGAACGCGCATTCCTGGAGAGAGGGCCCAGACCTTCCATCAGGCTTCTATCGTGTTCCCATAAAGGCCAAGAGCCACTGCACTGGCAGCTTTTTGTTACTCTCCTTTAAAAAAAATTTATTTTTATTGATTTCAGAGAGGAAAGGAGAAGTAGATAAATCAATGAAGAGAATCATTGATCGGCTGCCTCCTGCACGCCTCCTATTGGGGATGGAGCCTGAAACCCAGGCCAGGAATCCAATCATGACTTGGTTCATGGGTCAATGCTTAACCACTGAACCACAAAGGCCAGGCTCTCCTTTTCCTTATACAGCTTCTGTCTACACCTTTTGGTAGAGACATTCATTCCAGGCTTTCAAATTGATCCATAGAGCCCTAGCTGGTTTGGCTCAGTGGATAGAGCGTCAACCTGCAGACTAAAGGGTCCCGGGTTCAATTCCGGTCAAGGGCACATGCCCAGGTTGTGGGCTCGATCCTCAGTGGGGGGTGTGCTGGAGGCAGCCGATCAATGATTCTCTCTCATCAGTGATGTCTCTCTCTCTTCCTCTCTGAAATCAATAAAAATACATTAAAAAAAAAATAAAATCAACAAATTGATCCATAGAGATGAGAGGAAGCATTAGACACTATCAAGGTTTGGTTTCAACTACTAACCAGTTAACTGCCACATGTCCAAATCAAAAACCATCCCCACACACCACGGTATTTTGAATTTGATTGCATCTATAGACAGTAATGGCGTACAAAGTGTTAATCTCTAAGGTCATAAAGCCCACCTTGTCACTTTAAACGGCGCCCATACAGGAGGGCAACACAGCCTGTGCCTCCTCCTCTCAGGGCACAGGGCAGGCAGATGCTTGGCCCCTAAAGCCCCTGATGCAGGAGGGCTACTCTGTGAAGCACACACACCCCTCAGGCAGGGTCTTTCTAAAGAGCAGGTTGGACATAAAGCTAATGACACCTCAAAAAGGCCACTGAGGTTTTCATATTCTGAAACATCAGGTTTCCTTGTCCTCTGAAGGAAACGTCTCCACTACCAAGCACTCCATCTCTAAACACGGTGCTGTGTATTCAACGATAGCATGAGGCCACGAGCCAGATGTCCACTCACAGGCCCGCACCTCCACAGCTCCCCTCTGGGGTGAGGGTCAAGCAAGAGCCATATAGATCCTATTATAAATTCATGTAGTGATTGCCTGGCTTGGTGCATTTAACTGTCTGGAGTACTTACTATGTGCCAGGCCCTAATAACTTTATGAAGTAGGAGCTACCATCCCCATTCAGATGGAAAAGTTGGCAGAGGCCGAGTAACTGGCAATCACAGTGTGGGCAAGCAGCAGGGCCTGTACTATAATCCACCGCACTATTCTGCCTCGTTAATGAGATGCAACTCTGGCCCCTAATGCATTCTAAACTCCTGCAGACTACGTGCACAGATCCTATCACATGAAGGTACACGGACACATCTTCACCACTGGGTGGCTGCCCATGGAGCCCGACCGTAACTTCTCCAACTGCACCTGCAGCACCACAAAGTTGCAGCTTGAACTGGCCCCAAGGGATCCCACCACACAGTCTATTTTCTCCAACTCATAGGAAACAAGTCAACGGATCCTTCTTTTAGTTCACCTTTACTTCCCATCATGTTGGGTTATTTTTTTTTTTTTTACTCTTGGCATATTTAGATACTAAGATAGATCCTACGAAGCACAAAATCACATATTTAAGTACTCCAGTAGGTCTGAGGACTGAAGTCAACCCCTGCAGGCTGGAAGCCACTCAGCCTCGGTCTGCAGGCAGCACCTCCCTCACTGCTGCCTGCTGCTGCGCAGATGCCCATGTTTATGGCTTTTCAAGGTCAGAACTGTTCACCCTCCCACAGATCATCAGCCATTAGGAAGCTCTCGAGCAATCTCAGGCTCAGTGAAGCAGTGGAGATGAGCATCCTCACCACTTGCATTAATTTCCGCTTCCAGTGCACAGTGCCAAAGTTTGCCAAGTCACGCCGTCTAAAGAGTGAAATTGACAAGTTATGCCTCTAAGTCTCACCTCACAAAGGAGCTCCTGACACCACATGAGCTCCAGCCGAGGGGAGGGAGCTGACATTTGCTCCTTCAAAGCAGCTTCTACACTCCAGCTGAACCTTCCTTCCCACCGGGAGGGGGTGGGGAGCCACAGAAGATGACAGAGACCGAGTGCAGGTTGTACAGGTTTATTTTTCCAAAACCACAGGAGACATACAAGAGCAGCGCTTTCTCTGGGCAGCCCCATGGACTAGACCCTAGAGTGGCCTCAAAGGTCACAACAGAAGGAAGAAGAGGATCAAACACGCTTGGGCCTCTGCTCCCTGTCTTTGGTAAACAGACTCTTAAAGTTGACAACTTGGACTTGGCCAATACTGCATTTAAATCACCACATCACTGCCAACTTCTCACTCATGCTTCAGATGACAAAAATGCCACACTGGATGAAATGGGAAGGGGAAGACCTCTCAGATGAAATGAGATCTGCTGAAGTCATACCGATTTTATACTTCACACATAAGCACTCACACAGGGAGACTGGAGTTAAACAAGGACTCAACTCTGCAACAAGTTGAGGTACAAGAAATAAGGCAGGAAGCAGGGTGAGGAAAGACAACTATGGAGACATCTATTTGTTAGAAATGTGTTGGGAGAGAGGCAGGCAGCAGGCCTGCCTGTTTCTTCCCCAACCTGCTGTCAAAAGGAGCTCTATGGCCCCAGGAGAACATGGTCCCAGGTATTGCTGACAGTGGCCCTGGAGCCAGGTCTAGAAGGCCCACCTGGGGCTGCCCAGGGCACTCACCCTCGAGTTCAGAAGCACTTAACACTGGTGGTGGTGATTTGTCACATATGGCAGTGAGCAGCCAGTGAAGGTTGGAGAAGAGATGTGAGGAGCAAGATGCATTTGCTCAGCAGCGGACAGGCAGGCTGACTGGCTCTGCAGGCTGCAGCAGGTCCCCCGGGTGCACTGTGACAGGGCACCGGGCCAACCTGGCAGATCACAAGTTAATCACTCAAGTTGGGCAGCACAGCATGCAGTGGCTCTGACACAGGTGGAGAGAAGTCTATTACACCACTTTAATGCAATGATGCCCAAAACGTAAAGTAAGGGAGAGACGTTCGTGTTGTCTATATAATACATCCATTTACAGAATCGGCCAGTACTGTGTACAACATATAAATACATGATAAAACATTAGAGGTGCATAGAGCATACTTACAGAAGCCAAAAAATTCACTTTATACATCCAAGGATAGAGTTAAAAATATAAAAATAAGAAACACACACTGCTTTGAAATGTAAAATGATTTTTCACATACATAGGTGTGTGGAGATGCCCGCTCCCATGAGTCCAAAGTGACCGGGAAGGTGTCAGGCAGAGGCATTCACCTGCCAAACATCTGGACATGTGACTGACAAGGTCTACAGGTGGGATTTTCAGATAGATGACCTTATGCTCAACCCTATTGTCCAAGCAGGTCTATTCAAAGGTTCCAAAAGCTCCTGTGGGCCAGTGGGTTGTAATGAGTCAGCAAAGTCCCATATTTGCTTCAGCAACAGAACCAAAGGTTAAAAATCCATCAACTGGCATCAGAATGAACTGTGACCCTGAGGTCAGCAGGTACTTGAGCCCCCTGGTGGGCACTGCTGGGAGTTACCTTAACCCTGTGCTGGTTCTTCCCCAACCATCACCTCCCCAGAATAGCAGGAGGAAAGGTGGCAGGGAGGGGGCGGCGGAAGACTGACATTTCTACTTAGTTCAGGTAGGTTTGTTCCCTGTGTGGAAAACAACCTTCTTTCTTCAATTTCAAGTCCCTCTGGGTGTCAGGCAGGCCCCCTACACCTCACCAGGCTCTGTCTACATGAGGGCTCAGCTGGCCAGTTGCAGCTCAACAAGTTGCCCTGTGGAAAGCCCCTCCAGCACGACAGGAAAGTTGCTAAGTGACAGAGGCCTTTAGCACTATAAATGTTAGGGAGAGGCAAGAGTGCTCCTGCCTGAAGAGACAGTCTACTGTATCAATGATATTCTGTATACAGACTTAAGATCAATCATTATCAAAATACACACACTAAATATACAACTTTTCCCATGGCCATAATTTATTATCTTACCACAAGGCACAATACACAGAGCTTGGAGGGTCCAATACAGTCGTCATGACAGAACGCACCACAGCCCTGGCACATGATCATGGCTTTCAGGCTGCATGCACACTGGAGCGAGATGCTTTCCACTGTGCTGCTGTCGGTGAACATTTGCAAGGAAAGTGATGCACTGTGGTTCGCACCAAAGTTTGCTTTGTGGCTCAGCTGCACCACACTTCCAGCAAGGCCTTTGGGAAAGGCTGGGGAGCTGGAGGAATAATTAAAGCTGGTGGAACTTAGCTGGAGTTTAGAAAGCTTCCCATAAAATGCCTGTTTAATGTTGAGTTGGGAGGGGATAGACGAAGGCTCCAGAGGTTGACTGAGCCCTTTCCCAGGCTCTCGAGGCAATTTCCAGAAGGGCAGGTCAAGGACAAAGGGCATCGCTTGCAAGTGATCCACCAGATCCCGAGGACCGGGTCCAGCTTCATTTCTGTTCTCTGCATTTGCCTTGAGAGGCGCCCCCACAAATGTCTTTTCACTCTTGATGCTGCCAACAGAGGCAGGTGGTGTCTTTGGAGCCCAGTCTTCCCTGGCAGTCTGCACCCCACCAGGCACAGAGTTTTTACTTGGCCCCAACTTCCTACTGGGAAAACCAGGAGGGGCATCAGCGGGCAGCGGCACTGGCGCCACAGGCTTGGGGCACTGAAGGGTTGCAGCCAAATTTCTAGAGCCAAAGAGCTTCTTCCCTTGACCTCCAGCACTGTTCTGATCACCCGGGGCCCGGCCTGTCTGATCAGGACCCAAGGAGATCACATTTGGAGATGAGAAACAAGGGGCTCTCGAGGTAGTGAGATTTCCTGGACTTTTGCCTGGGGCAGCATTTGAATTACTGCACTGGGGCAGATCTCGGCCTTTCTTCTGTTCTTCACAACTAAAGGAAGAGAACTGCTCTTTGGAATCCACTTCTATTTTCCCAGAGGCAGCTGTCGGATTGGTCACTGGATATAGGGAATCTAAACTTGGGACCATCTTGGAAATCTTTTGGGGTGTTCCAGGAGCCTGGGTGACCTCCAGTCTGGCAAGACCAGTGTTGGCTTCACAGCTGTCGGGTAGAAGAGGTTCCTTCAAAGCTCTTAAAGGACCGGGGCTGCTCCTGCCCACCGCACAACTGTTTCCCCCAGGATCTTGCAAAGATCCCATCCCCTGCTCTTTGGCAAGTGGGAGTCGTGGGGGTTCCAGTCTGCTGCCAGAGAGGGCTGGAGGAAGGACCTTTTCTAGGGGCAAGTTGCCCTGCAGCAACTGCATTACGAGTGGGTTAGTGGCCTCCACTGAGGACCCAGGCCTGCCCAGGGACACAGGCCTCGGCTGGTACTCGGTACTGGCCAGCAACAGGGAATCTGGGATCTTTTGGGGGACTGCACATACGCGAGACACCCAGCTCTGAGGAGCAACCATCCTGTCTGTCCTTTTAACCAGACTATGGTCACCATTCACTTTGGCAAGTGAGGCAGAGTGGTTCCAATCGTGTTTCTCCTCTTTGTCCAACACCGAGGACCTCTCCATCACTGTGGCTTCAGTAGGGTCAGCCTCACTACTGTTCTCAGAGAGGTGGCCTTCAAAGTCAGAGGCTGTGTCTGTGGATTCGCTGTGAGGACTCAGTGCTTCAGAGTCTCCGTTGATTTTCACTTTTTCAACTTCCACCTGTTGGCAGTCGTTACCTGGGCTATCACTGCACCCGTGAGATGGCACTGTCCCAAGCGAAGGACAGCTGGGGAGATCTAAACCATCTTCGGCTGTCAAACCCCCAGGCAATGCAGGAATGAGGGGAGCAGCCTTCTCCCACTCTTCTCCAACCTGGGGCTGGACAGATGGGACGTTCTCTCTGGAGTCTGGTTCGAGCTGTCCCACATTGGAGAAGCCAGCCTCAGTTTTCAGGTCTTCTTGTATAGTAGCTCTTCCCTTCATGGGTGGGCACGAGTCACCAAGTCCTAATTGTCTGTCCTGTAGGCAGCCAGTCAATGACTCAGGGGTGGAACTGGGGGTCACATTCACAGGATCCTTCACAGTTGGATTACCATCCCTGTCCAGAGCCTGGCCAGTTCCTCCTCCTAATACAACATCCCCCACCAGAGACTGAATAGGACCATCGTCAGGGAGAAGAGTGGGTCTTTGCTCTTTATTATCCCTTTCCCAGGAAGTAGTATCAGACTCACCTTCAGTTCTAACATCTAGATGCAATGTAGGCTGCTCAACTAACCTCTCAGGTGCTGGGGTTTTGGAGGACAGTGGGGGCAAAGCCTGGCATGGCTGGTCCCCAGTGGGAGCCATGGGGAGTTGGGAGACATCTTCTCGCCTGCTCGCATCTGGTGCCCTCTGTAGGGAGTTCTCCTCCTCTCTGAGAGAAGCCAGGTGCTCCCTCCTGGCTCTGGGTGTAGCAGTTCCAACCTGGGTGTGCTCCCCATTTAGAGGACGAGGCGGCAGTAGTTGTGTTCGCTGTAGATCTGACGCACACTCTCCAGGGGTGCTCGGGGCTCCTCTGGGCTCAAGGTGGCCACAGGCCTCACCACCATCACCACTGCTGCTGCCTCTGCCACCTCCCTCATCGGTGGTCCTGCCGCCACCTCCACCCGGGCCACCCCCCCCTCCGATGGCAGTGGTGGCCGCCTCTCGATGGCAGTGGTGGCCTCTCGCCCCTCGGATCTGCAAAGCACGGGCTTTAATGTCTGCGAGGGTCCTGGCACCAGTCCAGCCCCGGCAGGAGGACTCCGTGATGGGGACAATTCGGGGGCATATCTGGTAAGTGGGCTGACCTTTAACCACCCAGGGTGGTTTGATACGTGAAAGTTGTATCTGCAAGAGAAGAATTAGAAAACAGTTTTAATTGACTGGGTGTTCTGACCTAGGCACTGTAAAGCTAAATTAGGAGTCTAGTAGCTTAGGGGCCATGGCCTAGAGAATTAAATCATTTTCCTTAACATATTGCGGACCAGTAGTTTTATTACTAGCTTTACCCAGTGCCAGATAAGTTTCTATTGAACGAGTACAAAAAACGTCTTACATAAATGCTAAAGGCACGCTTTAAAATTAAATACCCGTTGCATTTTGAAGTTATTTATTACATTCTTACAAGCTAATATCTTTTTAAAGTATGATACTTCGTAAAACACTGTGTAATATGAAGCGAGAATTCTAGTGACCTGTCCACAATGTGTTAAAAATGAAATTGTCATGGTGAAATGGCGGTCCACAACAGCACACCATTCTCAGAAGGCTCTGCTCAAGGGCTGTTACGTGCCGCACTTCTAAATTTAATTTCTGGTGGGACTATGGGAGTCACTACACAAAGAATCTACCACCACCTAATAAAAAATGTAAACCCCCCACAGGATTCTGACCTCTAGAGATAACTTCAACAGAGTGAACAAACCAGTGAAGCAGAGAAGACCCTCATCCCCAATTGTCAAACTGGTCTCAGGAATGGCTCTCTTGTAGAGGGCTCTACACGCCCACTTAATCAACACAAGGGTCCTGCAAAGGGGCTCCACAAATCGCCTGGCCCTCAAGGGGAAACGGCCTCCTACCCGGATGGGCGGGACTTTGGGCTCCTCTTTGGTGGGCTGTGGCTTTTCGGAGTGAACACTTTCAATTGTGTTACGAAAGGACTGACGATCTTCAAGCCGGGGCTTCTTTTCGGGAAAGGATGCAGAGGCTGCCTCCTCAAAGGATTTCCTCTTCTGATCTCTAGGTTCCTGATCAACAGTCTCCTGATGCAAGCTGGGAATTCTGTCTGGAGAGGCAGAGGCCCGTGCCAGGTTGTCAGGATCGGTTTGGATCTGAGAAGCCCCCGTCTCCACTGTGAATCTGGGACCCTCGGAGTCAGGCACTGCAGAGGATGTGCCAGGCAGGTGGGGACTGCCTGCCCCTGCTGAATCAGTCTTAGCCTCCCCATCCTTGTAGAGGGGGATGTCAGGTGCCACAGACTGTGTGTCTTTAACAATCCCTCCTTGTTCTAGCTCCGGTTTCTTGTACAGATTCCTTCTGGCTCTGGTTCGGAGATCTGGCCGAGAGCGTTTCTTGAAATGCCCGTCTCGCTGCCGGGTGGCTGGACCACGCTGTGGCCGTGCTGATCCTCCTGGGACTCGCAAGTCACTCTTGATTTCAGCCTCCTCCTGGCCCACATTCTGCTGCAACAATTCTTCTCTGGCCAAACCCAACCTGCAAACCAAACTCACACCGTCAGTTACAGGGCAGAGAAAGCATGCTTATTTTATTTATGAATGACACACCCAGATATTAGATATCTCAGAACCAAGTGAATCTAAATGGTGCATAACATTAACCATAGGCTCTGGTAGCTTCCTTCCATATGGCATTAGGCTAAATGAGCCACGGCAGGCAATCTCCACATTCTCATTCAACACAAAAGTATGCACAACTTGGAGAACATCTGCCTTTATCCGCCCCCAAATCCCAGACCAACACTCACAGCAACCAAGTGCCTTACTTCTGTCCATAGTAGTCCTCAAAGAACTTTTCTTTCCATTGTTCTACCTTCTTTTCCTTCTCCATTTCCTGCCGTATCCTGACTTGCATCTCATGAGTGAATTCACCTAGAGAGAAATAAAACTTTTGAGCACATGCATTCAGGATATTCATGTGTCTTATGGAAAGTAGTTCTACTTCCTCCATTTTCAAAATACATATGACTTTGGTGGATTTAGAGGTCTTTTTTTTTTACCCTCACTATCTTCAACACTGGTTTCCGTCTCCTCCAAAGGATCTCTCACATCATGCTCTTCTCAGGACAAAACTAACATGTCTGTTACAAGGGAAACTTAGTCTTCAAACAGCAACACGTTGTTCAAAAAAGCAAAACAAAAACAAACCAAAGCCGAAACCGGTTTGGCTCAGTGGATAGAGCGTCGGCCTGCGGACTGAGGGGTCCCGGGTTCGATTCCGGTCAAGGGCATGTACCTGGGTTGCGGGCACATCCCCAGTGGGAGATGTGCAGGAGGCAGCTGATTGATGTTTCTCTCTCATCGATGTTTCTAACTCTCTATCTCTCTCCCTTCCTCTCTGTAAAAAATCAATAAAAAAATATATTAAAAAAAAACACCAAAACAAAACAAAAAAACAAACCAAAGAACCATTCTTACTTCCTGTGCAGAAAAAAGTTAACCTAGCAGGCCTGATTGCTTATCCTTAGAAAGGGCTGCTTACAAGGTTGGCCCTTGGCTGACATCTGGGAACCTGGATTTGGGGAGGGTTCCCACCCCCAAACTGATATGAATGGCTCACTGTGCCTAAACTGTTTTTGCAAACAAGATGGTTTATGGCGAGCACCTGCTTTCCTTTGGGGAATCTGAAATTTGGGTATGTGCCAGGCATAGGCATGCTACATGATCAGCCCTCAATAAAACCCTGAGCACCAAGTCTTTAACAAGCTTCCCTGGTAGACTACATTTCACATGTGCTGTCACAGCTCAGTGCTGGGGGAACTGAGCGCATCCTGTGTGATTCTACTGGGAGAGGACCTTGAAAGCTTGCTCCTGGTTTCCCTGGACTTCACCTTTGCTGAAGTCCTTCACTCTGTATTCTTTCGCTGTAATAAACTACAGCCATGAAGAAGACTCTATGCTGAGTGCTGTAAATCCTCCTAGTCAAGCACTGAACCTGGAAGAGGTCTCAGGGACTTCCCAACACACTCTCCTTGTACCTTCCCCACAAAACTAAAGTAGCAGAAGCTAACAATCACTCCAATGGCGATGTCTAAAAACAGAGCATCTGGTAAAGATTAACATTGTAGCTCAATGCCACAGTGAACTTTCCTCCGTCCATCCAGACAACGCCATGTTTAATGGAAAGAATAGGATTTGACAGGTTTAATGATGAAGAGGCAATGCAGATGGATATTAACACACAAAACAATGAAAGCTCCAATACCCTGTATCTTCTAAAGCTATGAAGCACATTAACACCTGCCACATTTATTAGTGTTGTGAGGAAAGCCTGCCTTACACTAAATACCCCTTGGAAAAAGAGATAAATTGGTAAAAATGGGGTTTTAAATATCAGGAAACAAGTGATACCACACATGGCAGGTACCTCTCAAACAATCTGAGATAAGAACGTCTACTCACCATCAGCCAGGCGCTCCCGCCAGCTCTGAGCCGCGTGGGTGAAAAACTCGTTATTCAGTGCACTGCTGCTGAGACGCAATAGGCCATCCGTCCCCACCTAGAAGGATCAGGCACATAACCCGATAAATAAAAAACTTAGAAGGACAACACAAGCTCGCTCAGAGAGAAGCATAGAAGAGGCGGCCTTTCCGTACCTGTCTGTCCACTTCAGGCAGGAGGAAAAGGAGCTGCTGCTGGAAGTGGGATGGCAGGGCGTGGAAGGTCCGAGAATTTATCAGGGCCCGAAGGTTGGTATTGACAAGAATGGACCCAGGTGTCTCAAAATCTACCTCTTCCCCTCTGTTGCGCTTCATTTGACCTGTGATTTTTGAAGCAATAAAAAGCAACGTATACATTTTCAGCTTCTTAAAGCAGAAGAAACAAATGCTAACTTTAGGGGAAAACTTTGGTGGCACCCAACCTACTCAGAACTTATCGGCACACAATCTGCTCGACTACCCAGTACACCCTAACCTATATGTTACAATTATTCTTCCCAGGTAACTGTCATTGCCAGCAAACCCAAGAGAACACTTGGGCTGCATCTTCTCACATAAGACTGTACTAGGCTGTGTCACAGCCTGAAGAGGACACTCTTCCCCATAAAACCAGGCAGGGGCAGGCCCTGACCCTCCCTCCAAAGCTGAAGAAAAGTTCCACAAAGTCAGCTGGTGAAATGATGGAAGTTGTCTAAAAGCAAATCTATTAGCGTCCTATGGGAAAATCCGCAGAAGCCTTCTTGTGAGTGGGCCGAAGAGGTACAATCTCCATGCAAAGGTACTAAGGGTTGTTTAAAGCCCACGAAAATGTCAATACCTCTCACAGAAGCCTCAGCAAATGTTACTTTTTTTTTTTTTAAATCACTTAGAATAGACACCTGTTAATCTTAGATTGAGCACTGCTGAGGAATTGGAAAAGCAGACCTAGTTCCGACTTGGGCAATGGTTTATTCTAATTTCACAAGCCAAGGCTAACTCTTAATGGTTTCTTGTGGCCCATCTACAAACAGCCAGCATGTGGGCTTTGAGATATAAATCCTGAAATAGCAAACAGTGTATTGGCCTTGTAAGTAAACCTACTGGGTATGGGAGGTGCACACTACTGAATTTGTTTGCATCTCCCAAATTCAACTTAGGTTTCCACTCAATATGCTGACTGGGCTGTAGAAAAGGGCATCTGACAGAGACTACGATGTTGAGAACAAATATGGCAGGATGTTAACAAAGAAAGAAAATGGACGTTGGAATTCTTCACTGAGAAGCTCAGAAGCAATTTTCACTCACATAGACACTGACTGAGCAAGACCACTAAAGCAGGCAGACTAGGCCCTTACAGGGACATACGAGGAGCAATGTGGCACCATCTCTGCCCACAAGGAACTCTCTCTCAGTCTAGCAGAGACTATCTATATGTGGAATAACCAAAATGCAAGGTAAAATTAAACAAAAAAGAGAGGACCACCCAAGATAAACTGGTAAAAGAATTAGACTTCCTCATGTCACTTGGCCTGCAGGGGCCCCCTTTACAGGCAAAGAAATGAGTGCCAAGCCACTCACCTGTGGCCGGCTTCCGGAAGCCTCTCAGGAGCGGGGCAGGGTCCCGGGCGACCTCGGCCTGGCCACGAATAGCAGCGCTGCCCAGGGCCAGAGAGCCGCTGCTGCTGCTGGACGGGCTGCCACTCTCGCCATCAGCGTGGCGGCCCGAGAACCCTGAAGGCACATCATTCCACTGGTCAAAAGTATCACCCGCCATACCCATGGCTCTTAGACAAGCTTCCTTCTCCCAACTCTCCCTGAGGTGCTGCCAGCTATACCGGGTGCTTCCATGGCCCAGCCTTGGGCTGTCAGAGCTCAACACTGCATGCGCTGGCTTTAAAATATCACGTAACAATGCCAAACTGCCATCTTAGTTTGTACAGCACTGCACCTTTTACAAAAAGCACCTGCATACTCCATCCGACCTTCACAGCCACCCTGTGAGGCAAAGGGGAGGGCACGGCAGAGCCCAGCACTGGAACCTAGGTCAGGTCTCGCCACCACAGAGTGCTGCTGCCAGAGGAGGGTCTCCTGACTCCACTGGCATCGCACTACCTAGGTCAGAAACTGCTGCCGCTGGGAGGCAGCCCCAGGCGCTGAGGAAGAGGCACCACAATCCAGATCTCATACATACCTGATGCAGATTCCACGTGGGCCCCGTTTACCTTCAGAGGAGTCAGGACAACTCGAGGCAGCATCACACCAGTCTTTTTCTTTTGCTTGTTTGCCTATATCCCCAGAGGAATCCAAAGAATCTGAGTCACCTGCAAGGCCACAGCACAGCCCTCTCCACTATGTCTCCACTCACCGTCTTGTAAAACAGAGTTTGTATTTGATGAACTCAGGCAGGTAATGCTAACAGCAGCACTGTTATTGGGCCAGGTGCCAGTCCCTGTGCCAAGCATCACCCACGCTGAGAAGACTCTACCATTATCCCCATTTTACAGATAAGGAATTTGCCCAAGGTCCCAAAGCTAGTGAGTGAAAGGGCCAAAATTCAAACCACTAACTCCCCGGCTCCCGTTCTCCCCATTCTGCACAATGCTCTACTTCTCCCTGGTTATCCAGCCATGTAAAGAGAAAAAACAACAACAAATCACTCTGCTGTCAGATCTATGACCCACTTTTTCTCCGGCCCACTTTTAAAAGGTACTAACAGGTGGAGACCAAATTGATTTTCTCCACTCTTCAAACACTCTCACAATTAACTACAGGATGGACAGTCCTATCTGTGCCTGGCCTCTCTTATCCCCCTGTCACCAACTCTCCTCCCTACCTGTGAGGAAGCTCTGTAGCTGTCCCTGGGATTGGAAAGAGGCCGACTCTGAGATTCTGTAGAACAGGATGCATTAGAAGATGTTTCATCAAGTGATACTGGAAGGGAGGGAAATAAAGGTTAGTACCTAATAACTGCTTATGGCTCTTCACCCACCTTGTTAAGGGCACTTACCATCATTTTCACCACTCACAGTGCTGGTTTCATTAGACCCACAGCTCTCTACATCAGCTGTGTCCTCTGGCTCCTCTCCCTCCACTGCAGCCGGATTGCGAGACCACTGCAGGGCATCCTTCTGTGACAGGAAGGAAAACTCGGGTGAGCAAAACCCTACAAATCGATCAAGCATAGTAGTAATTTCTAAACATGTATTGCTTTTCCCTTTCTAACTGACTTTCTCAGCAAGTTCTTTTCAAACATATATCAAGAAAGTGAGATAAAACTTTGCACTCAATCATTCACTAAATATTTACGGGTGACTCCTATAAATGCTAGTTTCTGGGGATAGGGTGGGATATCAGGAGTAGGAAATGGGCCTAGCCTCAAGGAGCTGAACTGAGTAGGGGAGAAAAATCAAACCTATTATACTCCAAAGCACAGTGAGAGAGGTATACAGAGAAATGCAGCAGCTCAGAAGAGGGGACATCTAAGTCCTTAAGTTTAAGAGGGCATGGAGTACAGAAAGTGAATTAAGAATCAGGGAGATAACCTTCCAAAAAGCTAAGTTTTAAAAGGTGTTAGCTAATCCCTGGCCTGTATGGCTCAGTTGGTTAGAGCACTGTCCTCTACACCAAAAGGTGGCAGGTTTGATTCCCGGTCAGGAGTGCATGCAGGAGGCAACCAATTGATGTTTCTCTCTCTCTCTCTCTCTCTCTCTCTCTCTCTCTCTCTCTCTATCAATTTACTAAAATAAATTCCTAAAAAGAAAAAAAGATGTTAGCTGACCTAACTGGTTTGGCTCAGTGGATAGAGCATCAGCCTGCAGACTGAAGGGTCCCAGGTTCGACTGTGGTCAAGGGCACATGCCTGCGTTGCGGGCTTGATCCCCATTGGGGGACGTGCAGGAGGCAGCCGATCAATGATTCTCTCTCATCATTGATGTTTCTATCTCTCTTTCCCTCTCCCTTCCTCTCTGAAATCAATAAAGATATTTTTAGAAAAGATGTTAGCTAAAAAATGAACAAAAGACATTAGCTAGCAAGCAGACGGGTGGCAGTGGGAAGAAAGAAGTAGTTGATAATGAGATGAGCACTGTGGAAGAATATTTCAAACTCAAAGAAACTATAGATTTCCGCAGGAATATGGGGAACTGAGTATGTTGAGGGGGTTAGAGATCTCTCTAGCAGGAGGGCAGATAACATACTATGTGCTGAGGGATTAAGATTTGATTGTTTTGGAGTCTCTGTAGTCAGGGGAATGATTTGAGTTTTAGGAATTTCATTCTGTTAAGCATGGGAAGTCTGGAGGAAGAAGAATCACACTGACAGAAATGAAAATGATGAAGATCTAAAGTAAGATAGTGAAAATGAAGCAAGAGTGTGGAGGAGTGCTCCACTCCAAGTTTCAACTAATAAATGCTGCTTCTAGCAGGCTCTGTTGTAGAGTCTCAGAATTAAACTCCACCCATTCCTAAGAAAAAATTAGGAGCTATCTTATATCTTGAAACTAGGATGAATACTGGAATTTGGAGAGAAGAGAAGATGAGCAGAGATAAGTTGGAACGGGATGTCTTCTTTGAATAAAAGTATGTGAAGGTTAGGTAAAATCATGACTTTACCTCTTACAAATATACCAGAAATTTATAAAGGACATCCACAAAAGTCTAACTCATCAATTTCATGGGTTCCTTCGACTACTATATTGTTTTCATTAATTTAAGCCCAAATCAGACTGACTTAAAGTAATTAAAAAAAACCCCAGCTTTTTAGATCTGTATCTCTTTTCCCTACTGGCTAGAAATGCTCCTCTGAATCAAAAGCTAAAGAATATTTTCAGTATTAAGCTTGTAATTATGGTAATTGACTGCCATGTTCTTGGAATGATGCAACAAATTTATCTCTGAGAAAGTAAATTGTAAACCAAAAATCTAAAAAATGTACATACCTTTTAACCAAACACTTCTATTTCTGAGACTTAATATGTTAAAACATAATAAACTTAAAAAGAATAATCCTTCAAAATAAGAAAATTAATCAAGTGAACTAAATTAAGATCCTTTGTTCATCAAAAGACACCATTAATGCCCTGCTGGTGTGGCGCAGTGGTTGAGCATCAACCCATGAACCAAGTGGTTCAATTCCCAAACACATTGCGGGCTCAATCCTCAGTAGGGGGCGTGCAGGAGGCAGCCAATAGATCATTCTCTCTCATCACTGATGTTTCTATCTCTCTCTCCCTCTTCCCTCCTCTCTCTGAAATCAATAAAAACATTTTTTTTCTAAAGACACCATTAAGAGTTAAAAGGGCAAGCTACCTACAGAGATGGGGAAGATATCTGCAACTCATATAATCCCAACAAAGATCTTGTAGCTAGACCATAAGTCAGTAAGAAAAGGGCAGCCCGGAAGAAAAATAGGCATAAAATGCGAATATGGCATTATACCAAAGAGGATATCCAACACTCACATTAAAAGGTATTTAACCTAACAATAAAAGAAACACACAAAATTATGCAAATTAAAACCACAATGAGGTATTATCACATCCTTAAAAGGCTAAAATTAAAGTTTAGCAATGCCAAGTAGTGTTACTGTGGATGTAAAACGGTTATACTGAAAATGGATCCAACCATTTGAGAATACAGTTTGGCATTATCTGGTACAGTTGAAAATACAAACATCCTATGACTCAGCAATGTCAGTTTGGATTCCCTAGAGAAATACATATTTATACACATCAAAATTCACATCCAGATATTAATGGCAGCATCGTCTGTAACTTGGGCTATAAACAACCAAAGTGTCCATCATCAGTAGAATCAATACATGGTTAGTGTGCTCAATAAATGGACATTATAAAATAAAAAATGAATGAACTACAACTACTCACAACAATATGGATGGTTCTTAAAAACAAATGAAAGAATAGAACAAAAGAATGCATACTGTAATTTATTTCATTTGCAAAAAGTTCAAAAACAGACAAAATTAAACTATAGTGTTGGAGATGCAAATATAAGTGAATAACAATAAAGAAAAGCAAGAAGCCCAGCAGGCGTGGCTCAGTGGATAGAGTGTCAGCCTGCAGAGTGAAGGCTCCCAGGTTCGATTCCAGTGAAGAGCACATGCCTAGGTTGCAGGCTCAATCCCCAGTGTGGGGCATGCAGGGGGCAGCCGATTGATGATTCTCTCTCATCATTAATGTTTCTATCTCTTCCTCCCTTTCCCTTCCTCTCGGAAATCAATTAAAAAATATTTTAAAAAAAGAAAAGCAGGAAAATAACTTCTATGAAGTCAGGGGAATGAAGGGTGTTGTAATTAAGAAGGGGTACACGGTGGCTCCTGGCCATGTTAGATGTCTTGATCTGAGTAGTATTTAGAAAAGTGTTTACAGGCATACCTCAGAAATATTGTGGGTTCGGTTCTAGACCATCGCAATAAAAAGTAACATAAATTTTTTGTTTTCCAAATGATATGAAAGTATGTTCACACTATACTGTAGTCTATTAAGTGTACAATAGCATTATCTCTAAAAACACAATGTGCCCTGGCTAGTTTTCTCAGTGGTTAGAACATCAGCCCGGCAACCAAAAGGGTCTTGGGTTCGATTCCCATCAGGGACACATACCTGGGTTGCAGGTTCAATCACCAGCTCTAGCCGCGGCACATACAGGAGGCAGCCAATTGATGTTTTTCTTTCTCTCCCTCTCTCCCGCCTCCCTCCTTCCCCTCCACTCTCTAAAAATCTACCTTAATTACAAAGCATTTTATTGCTAAAATATGCTAACCATCATCTAAGTCTTCAGTGAGTCATAATCTTTTTTGCTAATGGAGGGTGTTATGACTAGGGTGGTGGTTGCTGAAGGTGGGGTAGCTGTGGCAATTTCTTAAGACAACAATGAAGTTTGCAGCATCGACTGATTCTCCTTTCATGAACAATTTCTCTGCAGCATGCAATGCTATTTGATAGCATTTAACCCACAGAACTTCTTTCAAAACTGGAGTGAATCCTCTCAAACCCTACAACTGCTACATCAACTAAATTTATGTAATATTCTAAATCCTTTGTTGTCATTTCAACAATCTTTATAACATCTTCACCAGTAGTAGATTTTTGATATTTGCAACCATAGTAAAACAAAGACTTATATATTTTTTATATTTATTTTATATATTTAAATGCCATTTAACAAAAATCAACCAAAAAAATGAGTTCGCGTGTCACCTCTGACACGTGTGTCATAGGTTCGCCATCACTGCCTTAGATCAATGTATACTCCTTGTGTCCTGTCCTCTCCCTCATTTTTAAAAATTGAGGTATAATTTACATAGAATGAAATGCATAGATCTTAAGTAGACTATCTGATAGGTTTTGACAAACACACATCAAGGTATAGAACATAGCCCTAGCTGGTTTGGCTCAGTGGATAGAGCATCAGCCTGCAGACTGAAGGGTCCTGGTTTGATTCTGGTCAAGGGCTCTTACCTCGGGTTGCAGGCTCCTCCCTGGTCAGGGCTCGTAAGGAGGCAACCAATCAATGTGTTTCTCTCACATCAATATTTCTCCCTGTCTTTCCCCTCTCTCTTCCACTCTCTAAAAATCAATGGGAAAAAAACTAACCTCAGGTGAGGATTAAAAAAAAAAAAAAATGATATAGAACATAGCCCTAGCCGGTTTGACTCAGTGGATAGAGCGTTGGCCCGCAGACTGAAGGTTCATGGGTTCGATTGCGGTCATGGGCACATAACTTGGTTGCATGTTCCCCAGCCCTGGTCGGAGTACGTGAAGGAGGCAACCAGTCGGTGTGTCTTTCTCACATTGATGTTTCTCTCTGTCTCTCCCTCTCCCTTCCACTCTCTCTAAAAATCAATGGAAAAATATCCTCGGGTAAAGATTAATAAAAAGAATAATAATAAAATAAACTTTAAAAATGTTTATTCTAGAACTGAGCAAATAAGTATATTTACAGTAGATAATGGGAGGCAAATTTCTCAGTTTTGAGTAGCAAATTACTACATAAAGGGGTAAAGCTAGTGGTTCTCAACCTTCCTAATGCCGCTACCCTTTAATACAGTTCCTCATGTTGTGGTGACCCCCAACCATAAAATTATTTTCGTTACTACTTCATAACTGTAATTTTGCTACTGTTATGAATCGTAATGTAAATATCTGATATGCAGGATGTATTTTCATTGTTCGCGACCCACAGGTTGAGAACCGCTGAACCCTGTAATAAAAGACTGGAATTGAAGGTATCAGTATGAACCAACATATGTAAAGAGAGACAAATCTACACTAATAAAAGAGAAACATGGTAATTGGCGTACGACCGCTACCCTTCCCATTGGCTAATCAGCATATCCTTATGCAAATTAACTGTCAGCCAAGATGGCGGCCGGCAGCCAGGCAGCTGGAAGCGAACATGAGGCTTCCTTGCTTCAGTGACTGCAGACTCCAACGTTGCCGGCCTCTGAGTTGCAACTCTAAGCAACAATGTACTATGTTGCAAATAAGAAGCTAAACAAAACCCTAGAAACCAGCTTTCAGCCTGCCGGGATCTCAGAGCTGAAGTTATACATTGTTTCGATTATAGAATGGCAAACAAACCAGATACGAAGCCTCAGAGCTAGAGCCAGAGCTAAAGCTGGCCCAGAATAAAATAAAAAAAGAGAAAAAAAAGGAGCAGTTGGGAGCTTCAGTCAACAACCGCCAGCCTGAAAGCAGCCCTCAGCCCCTCACCCAGACTGGCCAGGCACCCCAGTGGGGACCCCCACCCTGAAGGGGGTGTGACCAGCTGCAAACAGCCATCATCCCCTCATCCAGGCTGGCCAGGCACCCCAGTGGGGACCCCCACCCTGATCCAGGACACCCTTCAGGGCAAACCAGCCAGCCCCTACCCATGCACCAGGCCTCTATCCTATATAGTAAAAGGGTAATATGCCTCCCAGCACCGGGATCAGCGGAGCAGCGAGGCTCCCGGCACCGAGATCAGCGTGACAGGGGGCAGCGCCCAAACCCCCTGATCGCCCTGCAGCTCTGTGTGTGACAGGGGGCGGGGCCACAACCTCCCTATCCGCCCTGCTCTGTTCGTGACAGGGGAAGGCGCCCCAACCCCCTGATCAGCCCTGCTCTGTGCCTGATAGGGCGGAGCTCCCCAACCCCCTGATCACCCTGCGGCTCTGTGTGTGACAG
>NW_005370318.1:3052592-3081674 GCF_000412655.1 Myotis brandtii
AAGGGGGCACAGGCCGGGCTGAGGGGCCCCCCCCCCCTCCCAGTGCACAAATTTTTGTGCACCGGGCCTCTAGTACAGAAATAAACATAGATGTGTACATGTACACTGTTCTTAACTAAAAGGACCCAGAGCTCCCTGGGAAACAGCTTAGCTTGTGAATATACAAGCTATGCCGACATCTTACTGGGCCAGAAAGCAAATAAGTAAAAAATGTTTAGGACATATTAGAAGGACACAAAAACTAGAGTGAAGGGAGTCCTACTGGGCAACACTGTACAATCTGTGCATTAAAGTTAAAAATGATAGGAACTGCCCTAACCGGTTTGGCTCAGTGGATAGAGCGTTGGCCTGCGGACTGAAAGGTCCCAGGTTCGATTCCGGTCAAGGGCATGTACCTGGGTTGCTCAACAATAAAATAGGAAGCCATAATGAATAAACAAATGTGGGAGGAAGGAAGGCTCTTCCTTACTGTTGAATGCCAATTAATAAATGTCATATGAATGGTGGAATTTTAAAAAGTACCACTTGACCACCATCACAGTAATAATGGTTGTTTTAGGAAAGAATCATTCATCACTAAAACTAGTGAATGCAAGTTTGACAAGACTATCTATATCTCACAAGATAATTTTATTTCTAGTGCAGAAACACGACAGACCATCCTAACCAAATGACTGAAGTTATCATGATCAGAAATCAAACAAATCATTTATTTGTCTCCTGATAAAATACACTGAGAAAAAACATCACTTCTGAAATATTCCTGTCAAAAATGTACTACTTGAATCTGATAATGAAAAAAACATCAGGTCCTGGATAGTTAGCTCAGTTGGTTAGAGCATCGTCCCAATGAGCCAAGGTTGCTTGTTAGATCCCGTCAGGGGACATACAAGAATTAACCAATGCAATGGGGAAAAAAGGAGCCATGTAAAACTTTCAACAATAAAGAATAAAAAAAAGAAAGAAAAAAGAATCAACCAATGTATAAATGGGTGAAACAACAAATTGCTGTTTCTCTAAAATCAATAAAAATAATTATTTAAAAACCTTTGTTTAAAAAAAAAATCAGCTCTAGCCAGTGTTGCTCAGTTGGTTGAGCATCGTCCCAAAAAGATCACCAGTTCAATTCCTGATCAGGGCACATGCTCTGGTTGTAGGCTTGATCCCCAGTAGGGGGTGTGCAGAAGGCAACCAATCGATGTTTCTTTCCCTCTCCCTTCCTCTCTCTCTAAAATAAAAAAATGTATTTTTTTTAAAAATCAAAGAAACCCAAACTGGTGAACTTTTTAAGAAACAATATGGTATGTCAACTGTAACTGAAAAATAAATAATATTAAGGTCACAAAAAATTTGTGGGAACTTTTCCAGATTAAAAGATATGACCTGGTACTATCGGCGTGGCTCAGTGGTTGAGTGTGAACCTAAGAACCAGGAAATCATGGTTCAATTCCCAGTCAGGGCACATACCCGGGTTGCGGGCTTGATCCCCAGTGCAGGAGGCAGCCAATTAGTGATTCGCTCTCATCACTGATGTTTCTATCTCTCTCCTTTCCTCTCTGAAATCAATAAAAATATATTTTAAAAATAATAATAAAAAAAAGAAATGAGCCTGTCCGGCTGTCAGAGAAAGAAAAGAACTTGCATGTTGGTGAAGGAAGAAGCTAGGTGGGACAACAGTTGAAATCTACAGTAAAAACCAGATGGTCCAAGGTGTCCTGTAGGCTGTAAAATGCAGTGTTAATCAGAATGCCATTTATTTTTTGTTAAAATCATTTTGATTATTGAAATGCATAATTTTTAAATATGTAAATAAAGTTTTAAAACCTGGAAAAAAACAAAACAAATGAAAGAAACTTGACAAAAAAATACCATATGATCCAGAATTGGATGGCTCCTCACCAAAATCTCATTTAATTACTATAAAATAATAGGAAATTTTGACTAAAGTATCCAGATTAGATAGCAAGCAGTACTACTACTTTATCAATGTTAATTTTCTGATTTTGATAACTGCCAGAGGATTATGAAAGAGAATTTCCAAATAATATGTAGGGAAAAGAGAATGATAAAGCAAATGTGATGTCAGAAATTAAATAAAAATGTGAGTTTTTTAAGATCAACTATATATATGCTAAAGCTGAAAAACCATTTCTACTTACAATAGAATCAAAAATTTAAAATACTTAGGAAACTATAAAATACCGCTCAGAAAAAGTAAAGAAGACCTAAATAAATGAAGAGATGTGTACCATGCTCATAAATTAGAAAAATCAATGTTAAGATTAGGTCTCCCAAAAATGATCTATAGATTCAACACAACCTCAATCAAAACCCCAATAGGCACTGTTCTGTTAAAAAACTGGCAAGCTGATTTTAAATTTTATATGAAAATATAAAGGGTCTTGAACAGTCAAAACAATCTTGAAAAGGAAGAAGAGAGTTAGAAGACTCACACTACTAGCACTACTTGATTAAAGACCTAAACACAGCCACACAAATACAATCAACTGACTTTGGACAAAGGTACCAAGGCTATTCAATGGGGAAAGGAAAATCATTTCCACAAATAATGCTGGAACTAGATAAACAAAAACACAAACCTGAACATTACCTCAAACTACACACAAAAATTAAAGGTGAACCACAAATGTAAATGTAGGAGCCAGAAATAGAAAGCTTCTAAAATATTTCTAAAAACATTAAATATATATTTTTTAGTTTGATAAAATGGGCTTTCTCAAAATTGAACAGTTCTAATCAAAGACTCCTTAATAAAAATGAAAAAGTAGCTAACAGAGTAGGAGAAATTGTTTATAATACATATATTTGAACCACAGTGCATTAAAGAAAAATTTCAACAAACTCAAAACAAAAAAACAAAAAAAAAACTTTTTTTTTTTTTAAAGTGAAGAGCTGCCATTTTCTTCCCCAAATTAATCTTTCCTTCCATTGGGAGGAGAATAGCATCCCCAGTGATCTAGAGTAGAGTATCAGCCTGAGTGGGACACAGAAAATATCCACGTATGAGAGTGACATGTGAGAGTTAGAGCTCAAGAAAGATGAAATGTCCAAACAAAAAACGACAAGGGGCCCTAACCGGTTTGGCTCAGTGAATAGAGCGTCAGCCTGCGGACTCAAGGGTCCCAGGTTCGATTCTGGTCAAGGGCATGTACCTTGGTTGCGGGCACATACCCAGTAGGGACTGTGCAGGAGGCAGCTGATCGATGTTTCTCTCTCATCGATGTTTCTAACTCTCTATCCCTATCCCTTCCTCTCTGTAAAAAATCAATAAAATATATATTAAAAAAAAATGACAAGGGGCAGAGCATCAAAGCCCAAGTTGAGTGAGGATGGCATACAGTATATGAGAGGGCAAACTGGTGTGGAGGATCAGAGCTTGAGCAGGTGAGGCAACCATCCATGGGGAGCCAGCCAATGAGGATTCTTTGTGAGGGAGGGCCAGCAACAGCGATGGAAAAGGAGATTAGTTATTTAAGAAGGTGTGAGGATTAAACAAGTAAGTTACAAATATGGAAAGGGAGAAAACTAGAACGAACCCTCTGGACTTGCATTAGAATTTGTCACTGGTGTAAACTCATGATTGTTACCATATTTAGTTAGATAAAACTAGACATAAATATAGATGTAAATGCATGTATGTATGTAAATATATCCAAATATTTCTTAGTCTCTTCCCACTAAGAGGAACTGGGCTCAGCAACACCCCAACACACACATCTAGAACCTAGATCTTGGCTTCTAAATACCACTGTATATTAAAATAACCAAACAATCAACAATTAGAAAACAAAAGTAAAAGCACAATACCACTTACAATAGCTTCCCCCAAAATTAAATACTAATGTATAGAGAAATGAAATATTTTCCCACTAAAACCTGCATGCAAATTTTATTTGGATAGTCCCAAACTGATAACAAACAACCCAAATGTTCTTCAATGGAAGAATGGCTAAACAACCTGTGCCTATAAAATGGAATACTGCTCAACAATAAAAAGAAATAGTGTTGATACACAACCTGGATAGATCTCAAAGGTATTACTCCCGTGAAAAAAACAATCTCAAAGGGTAACATTATATAATTTTTATTTATACTACATTCTGGAAAGGATAAAATTATAGTCAGTATTAATAGTTTTCTATAGTTATATATCAAATTACCACAAGCTTAGGGGCTTAAAACAACACACATTTATTATCTCAAGTTTCTAGGGGTGAGGGTCTGGGGGTGGTTTGGCTAGATACTCTCCTCAGGGGCTCAGAAGGTTCACATCAAGTAGTCAACTGAGTTCTTTTTATGGAGCTCAGTTTCCTTTGCCAAGGTCACATGCTTATTGGCAGAAAACAATGTCTTGTGGTTGTAAGACTAAGGTCACTTTCTTGCTGGCTGTCAACTGGGGCCTACACTCAGGGATCACTGCAGTTCTTGCCATGTGGCACTCTCATGATATAGCAGCTTGCTTCTTCAAAGCCAGCAGAACTGCTCACTTCCTCTATCTGACTTTCAGGTCCTCTTTTAAAGGGCTTGCCTAATTGGGCCAAGCCAACTCAATTTCTTTGGGCTAATTTAAGTACATCTGACCTTAAGCACATTTGCTAAATCTCTTCACTTTTGCCACGTCCTATTGGTAAAAGCAAATTATAGTTCTCATCCCATGCCAGAGAGATTATAGAAAGGCGCGGGTATTAGGGATCACCTTAAAATTCTGCCTAACACATCCAGCCTGCAGGCATCCCACCAGCTGACCACAGTTATGAGAGCCCAGCACAGATCATCTCAAATAATCTAAGTCAGGCCAGACCAGAAAAAACTGCCCATTCAACCCAAGGAACTGAGAGTTAAACATACAATTGTTGTTT
Source organism: Myotis brandtii (assembly GCF_000412655.1). Classification (NCBI taxonomy): domain Eukaryota; kingdom Metazoa; phylum Chordata; class Mammalia; order Chiroptera; family Vespertilionidae; genus Myotis; species Myotis brandtii. The sequence goes on from NW_005370318.1 coordinate 3,057,473, forward strand.
TAAGCACCAAGTTATGGGATGGTTTGTTCCACTGCAAAAGCTAACTGATACAAAACACATAAAATACTTAGCCATCCAGAATAATCAGAAGAGGCTCAAGATCAGGCAGGTTTCTATAAATGGGGCCAGCAATTGCCAAAATGAAATGTATACACACAAATTTCTAATCTAAAAATAAAACAAGAAATTAAGTTTCAACCATTTACTATATGGTTTGACGCTGCTGCCCTTCCACAATTCCTACATCGTATTTCAGTATTCTTAAATTCACTTATTTTCAGCATGTTCTTTATGTCTAATTAGGTGGATTAACAGATTTCATCTAGTTTTAACTAGGCTTAAAAACATTACCATAATGAAAAGACAGTTTGGAAATAATACTGATAATGGAAATACAAGAGACACTAAGAAAACAGCAGAGCTGACATTTTTACACCAAGCATTCTACATAACAAAAGGCTAATATGCAAATTGTCCCCTTGACCAGGATTTCAACCAACTAGGGGGCGGGGCCGGCCAGACCCCACCCGTGCACGAATTCGTACACCAGGCCTCTAGTATATAATAAAAATAAGATAAATAATGAGAAAATCATGCCTGAAAAAGTTAGCCAAAAGCATTAAAAATTAGATAAAACTAGTTGAGCCCTAGCTGTATGACTCAGTGGATGGAGCATTGGCCTGCGGACTGAAGGGTCCCAGGTTTGATTAGGGTCAAGGGCACATACCTCAGTAGCAGGCTTGATCCCCGGCCCTGGTCAAGATATGTGCAAAAGGCAACCAATCAATGTGTCTCTCTCACATCAATGTTTCTCTCTCTCTCTTCCCCTCCCTTCCAATCTCTCTAAAAATCAATGGAAAAACATCCTCGGGTGAGGATTAACAAAAAAAACTAGTTGAAACATAATATATCTTCTATCATTTACTAATTTCACTCTAATATTAACTAATTATTTTTAAAATATAGCATAATTTTAAAATGCTTTTACCATTTCACCCAGCTGGCATGGCTCAGTGGTTGAGTGTCAACCTATTAACCAGGAGGTCATGGCTAGATCCACAGTGTGGGGCATGCAGGAAGCAGCCAATCAATGATTCTCTCTCATCATTGATGTTTTTCTCTCTCTCTTCCTCTCCCTTCCTCTCTGAAATCAATAAAAATATACTTTAAAAATATATACTTTTAAATTTCCACTTTAGGGTGTACTTCACAATGGACATATTATAAAAGAATATAGCTAACTTACATCTAGATGTATATATAATCTATACTAATAAAAGGGTAATATGCTAATTAGACCAGACGTCCTTCCTGACAAAGCCGGGCCAGGGCAAAGCTGCCTACCCACAGTCCCGGATGCCAGCGGCTGTGGCTGCAGCCTGGGAGAGGGAAAAGCCTGCCTGTGGCCCTGGGCACCAGCGCCTGTGGCCGGCCCGGGTCTCGGACACCAGCAGCTGGCTGGAGGAAGGAATCCTGGGTCCCGGGTGCGGGGCCGAACCAGAGGTGGTTAGGGGCGTTCAGGCCAGCAGTGGAGCAGTTAGGGGCGATCAGGCAGGCAGAGGTGGTTAGGGGCAATCAGCCAGGCGAGCAGTTAGGAGCCAGCGGTCCTGGATTGCGAGAGGCAGTCGGACATCCCCTGAGGGGTCCCAGACTGGAGAGGGTGCAGGCCGGGCTGAGGGACCCCGCCCCCCGGTGCACAAATTTCGTGCACCAGGCCTCTAGTCTATAATAATAAAGGCATAATATGCTAATTAGACTGGACATCCTTCCAGACAAAGCTGGACTGCGAGGGCCGAGGCAGCCACCACAGTTGTGAGGGCCCAGCCCCATGCACGAATTTCGTGCATAGGGCCTTTAGTGTATAAATAAACATGTGCATAGGTGCACTCTCCCGCTGGGAAGCACACCTGGGCACTTCTCTTCCCCCACTTCTTCTTCCATGGGCACACATCTCCTAAACTCTAAGGGACCCCATGAGACAAGCTACAAGGAAGCAATGGGCAGCAGCAGCAGTTTGTCCTGGGCTAACACCCTGAACATATCTACAAGGCCCCCTTTTCTCTGACTTCCCAGCGAGCCAAAGCAGCCCAGCCTAAGCTCTCCTGTTGCTTCTTCTATGCTAAGCCCTTCCTTGCTTCACTATCCTGAGTGTGCTTCTATGGTCAATAAATTCTTGCTTGCTTTGATGCAAAAGTTAAAAAACAAAAATAAGCCCTAGCTGGTTTGGCTCAGTGGATAGAGCTTCAGCCTGCAGACTGAAGGGTCCCGGGTTCGGTTCTGGTCAAGGGCACAGGCCTGGGTTGTGGGCTTGATCCCCAGTATGTGCAGGGGGCCAATCAAATGATTCTCTCTCATCATTGATGTTTCTATCTCTCTTTCTCCCTCTCCCTTCCTCTCTGAAATCAATAAAAAAATATTTTTTAAAATTTTAAATAAAAAATTTAAATAAAATAAACGTGTACATATGTATGTGTATGTATGTACACACACACACTGAGGATGTGAACTCAAAAATTTTTTTATTACCACTAGGGGATTAAAACAAAAAACAAAAAAAATACCTGAATACCACTGTCGTAGGTAGTGAAAAACAATGCAGTGACATGATCAGAGATGTGCTTTAGAATCATCTGACAGCAGTCACTAATGGAAAGAGTCTAAAAATAAGAACACTAATTAAGAGACCAATGCAACAATCAGGCCACAGGTAATTACTGCCCAAGAATGAAAGAACTGTAAAAAAAAACAACAACTCTAATTAGCATTAAATTAAAATAAAAGGAAAGAACATATCTAAGCTATTTGTGTAAAAGAAAGAAAAGGAAATAAGAAAACATGTATAGTTTTACAAAAATAAACATAGAAAGGATAAACCCCACTTAACACAGCTTAAAAGAAAGACTCAAAAGGATACATTCCCAAGTAACTTTATTCACATTCCAGAACAAAGCTCAAAAATAGACATGAATACAAAAATATTCCCAGAACCCAAAATTTAATTCTCAGTGTCTGTCGACAAATCAAAAATTATTAAGAATGCATAGAAGCCATAACCGGTTTGGCTCAGTGGATAGAGCATCGGCCTGCGGACCGAAAGGTCCCAGGTTCGATTCCGGTCAAGGGCATGTACCTTGGTTGCGGGCACATCCCCAGTAGGAGGTGTGCTGCAGGAGGCTGATCAATGTTTCTCTCTCAATATTTCTCTCTCATCGATGTTTCTAACTCTCTATCTCTCTCCCTTCCTCTCTGTAAAAAATCGATAAAATATATATATTTTTAAAAAACCCCAACAACAACAAAAAAAGAATGCATAGAAGCAGGGAAATTGGACCCATAATGACAAGAAAAATTAAAAAGTAGAAACAGACTAAAAAATGATAAATGGTAAAATAAGAATTGAAGTTATTATAACTATATTTCATGTGTTCAACATGTAAGAAATTAAAAATACCCAACTAGAACTTCTAGGAATAAAAACTATAGCAGGAAAAAGGGTTAATGACATGAAGGTTAACCAGTAGAAACTACCCAAAAAGAAAGATAATAAAAAGACTGAAAAAAATATGAACAGCTCATTTGTAAATTGAGGGACAACTTCAAGTGGCTAAATATATACTGGTATGTAATTACAGTCCCCAACGAGGAAGGGGAGCTATAGAACAATTTTTGAAGAAATAATGACTATATATCTACCAAATTTGACCTAAGAAGTTTAATAAAACTCAGGCACAAGAAACATGAAGTAAACCACATCCTAATGAAACTGCTAGAAGGCAGTGGTAAAAAGAAAATATTAAAATTAAACAAAAGAAGGTAGAAAAGATATATTACTCACAGAGGAAGGAACAAAGATTAAAATAACAACAGAGGTCAAGCCCTAGCTGGGTTGGCTCAGTGGATAGAGCGTCGGCCTGCGGACTGAAGGGTCCCAGGTTCGATTCCAGTCAAGGGCTGTGGGCTTGATCCCCAGTAGGGGCCATCCAGGAGGCAGCCGATCAGTGATTCTCTCTCATCACTGATGTTTCTATCTCTCTCTCCCTCTCCTTTCCTCCTATATATTTAAAAAATATATTAAAATAAACAAATAAAGTAACAACAGCGGTCGAATCAGAAATAATGCAAGCCACAGACATAAGGTGAAGGGAATTTTTAAAGTACAGAAAGAAAACACAGTCATCCTGGAATTCTGTATCAAGTGAAAATATCTTTTAAAATAGAAGATAATTTGCCCAGGCAGTGTAGCTCAGTGGTTGAACATCGACCCATGAACCAGGAGGTCAGGGCTCTATTCCTGGTCAGGGCACATGTCCGGGTTGTGGACTCGATCCTCAGTAGGAGGCATGCAGAAGGCAACCAATCTATGATTCTCTCTCATCATGGATGTTTCTCTCTTTCCTCTCTCTTTGAAATCAATAAAAACATTTTTTAATATTTTTTAAAATAAGATTGAAGATAATTTTTCAGACACACAAATGCCTTACTACTGCTGTAAGGTTCTTATAACAGCGGTATAATATTACTTGAAGGTAGACTGTGATAAGTTAAGTATCTATATCATAAACACTAAAGCAACCACCAAAACAACAAAATAAAGTTATAGCTAAGACAAAAAGATATACCAAAACTCCTCAAAGAACAGTAGTGGCCACTGCAATGATTCTTTCTGATAAGAATTGATGATAACACAAGGCAATCAAAGGCACTCTGATCAATCAAGCTGTAAACGGCCCATTAGTGATGTAAACTGACATATCCCTTCAGCCTAACACATGCTATCTAGACAAAATGAAACCATCTCAGCAATACCACCACTGCATTACCAGTATCACATGAATCCTGGCAGAACTCAGAAACTTGCGTTTTAGTGAGTTACACCTAATTTACAGGATGTAACTACATATGAGCAATTTGTCACACATCTTCCAGTGAATATACAGGCCTGACACAAAAGCATTCATTTTCCAACCCAAATACATGGAAAAGCTATGCAAAATATAACACATACACACAGGCAAGCCCAAAAGCAAGAAAGAAATATTCCCTGATGCTAGAAACAACGAAGCTACTCAAACCCAAGTAACTCTCAGGGCTACTAAAATCAGATACAGGTCTTAGGGCTTGGGACATGTGTTTTAATGCCTACAAAAGACTAACAGACAAGAAACTGAAAATGAGTTAGATCCATAAAATACCAAAAGATACAAAGAACTACACAGAAATAACATGAATTCCAAGAGAAGTCAGAGGTGAAAGAGTCACCTTGGAGAAAATGAAACTCCATGCCACAGGTATGGGTTCCAAAATCACTCCATCCAAGAGGTCCAGGAACCCCAATCCAAGAAATTAGTCTAAGAACAGGTATGGCACTAAGGAAACCAATGGGTTGGTTCAACAGAAATGCAAAACTTCCTTAGGACACCTCTACCATAAGACGGGTAAAAATAAATCCCACAGGTGATAAGCATTAAGTCAAAATTTTTAAAGAAGAAATGAACCACCAAAGCTGGGGAGGGTTTTCAGCAGACACAACAGAAAAATTGAGACCTCAAGATCTAGGTAGACTACAACAGCAGTTGCCAACCGATGGTCCGAAAGGTTGGCGACGGCTGGACTAGAACAATAAAGAGGGTATAAAATGGCCCGACCTCCGTGGCTCAGTGGTTAAGTGTCAACCTATGAACCGGGAGATCATGGTTCAATTTCTGGTCAGGGCACATGCCTGGCTTTCGGGCTCAATCCCCAGTGTGGGGCATGCAGGAAGCAGCCGATCAATGATTCTCTCTCATCACTGATGTTTCTATCTCTCTCTCCCTCCCCCTTCCACTGTGAAATCAATAAAAATATATTTTAAAAAATAAAATAAAATATACAGAAATAGGGGGTGTGGGGTAGAAGAGGTCAATGGGGAAAAAGGAGACTATCTGTAATACTTTCAACAATAAAGGTAATTTTTTTAATGTACAGAAATAAAAGAAATAAAAGCCATAAGGATAGAATGAGAATAAGCAAATTTCAAATAAGAATCAGAAAAATATAAGAATAAAAATGTGATAAAAAGCTGAATGTTCAGTCAAAACTGAAGTATTAGTGAACTATATTATTAATCTGAAATAATCTCAAAGAATGTAGCACAAAAAGATAGAGATGAGAAATAAATGGAGACAGGAAAGGTATTCAAGGACACACTGGCCAAAACTGAAAACTTGAGTCTTCAGATTGCCAGAGTAACTTACTCAAATATACGCTATAGCAAAACTGCAGAACAATAAAAGCAAACAAAAAATAGTAACAGCAACCAAACAGAAATCAATAAAGCAACAATTTAGTTACTAGATTCCTCAAATGCAACAATAGATGCCAGAACACTAACAGGCAAGGACGTCTTCCTCTGAGGGAAAATAACAGTCAGCTACAAATGACTGCACAGCTAAAATGTTGTCTAAGAAGTAAAGGCAAAATAGAGGCCTTAAGATATACAAAGGCAGTTTATTACTTACAGATCCTTACTGAAGGAACTTGATAAATGATACACATTAATACAAAAGAGAAATTAAACACAGAATAAAGGAGTGGGATACAAGAAGCAAAGGTAAGCCAAGAGATCTGTTATATTTCAACATAAATATTAACTTCAAATTTTTTTTTATTAATGCCCAACTTTAAGAGATTTAAAAGTAAGGTGGATGCCCTAACCGGTTTGGCTCAGTGGATAGAGCGTCAGCCTGCGGACTCAGGGGTCCCCGGTTCGATTCCGGTCAAGGGCATGTAGCTGGGTTGCGGGCACATCCCCAGTGGGGAGTGTGCGGGAGGCAGCTGATCGATGTTTCTCTCTCATCGTTTCTTTCTCATTGATGTTTCTAACTCTCTATCCCTCTCCCTTCCTCTCTGTAAAAAATCAATTAAAAAAAAAAAAAAAAAGTAAGGTGGAGCCTGGCCAGCATGGCCCAGTGGTTGAGCATCGCCCTATGAACCAGGAGGTCACCGTTCGATTCCCAGTTGGGGCGCATGCCCAATTGTGGGTTCGATCCCCAGTGTGGAGCGTGCAGGAGGCAGCCAATCAATGATTCTCATCATTGATGTTTCTCTCTCTCTCTCTCTCTCTCTCTCTCTCTCTCTCTCCCCTCCTCCCCTCCTCCTCCTCTCCTCCCTCCTCCTCCTCCTCCACCTTCTCACTCCCTTCCACTCTCTAAAATTCAATGGAAAAAAAAATAAGCTAGGGTGAGGATAAACCAAAAAGAAAAGGTTAAAGTTGTAAATTTTGTGTTATGTATATTTTACCACAGTTTTTTACAAGGCAGTAATTTTTTTTAAAGAAATTAGTCCAGCCCTGGCTGGTTTGGCTCAGTGGATGGAGCACCAGCCTGTGGACTGAAGGGTCCCGGGTTCGGTTCCAGTTCCGATCAGGGGTGGATGCCTGGGTTGCGGGCTTGATCCCCGATGGGGGACATGCAGGAGGCAGCCAATCAATGGTTCTCTCTCATCATTGATGTTTCTGTCTCTCTTTCCCTCTCCCTTCCTCTCTGAGATCGGTGAAGATATATTAAAAAAAAAGAAAAAAAGAAATTAGTCTAGCCCTAGCCTGTTTGGCTCAGTGGATAGAGCATCAGCCTACGAACTGAAGGGTCCCAGGTTCGATTCCGGTCAAGGGCACATGCTCGAGTTGTGGGCTCGATCCCCCTAGGCAGCCAATCAATGATTCTCTCTCATCATTGATGTTTCTATCTCTTTCTCCCTCTCCCTTCCTCTCCGAAATCAATTAAAAATAAAATAAAATAAATAAATTAGTCCAATAAAAGCCAGAAAAGCAGTAGCACAAGATAAAGCATGGCTAGTATTAAAAAAGAGACAGAGACAAAAATATATTAATCACAATAAATGTAAATATATTTAATTCACTTATTAGAGAAAATCCAGACTAATATGCTTTTTAAATCCAGCTATAATCCATTCACAAGCAACAGTAAAAACAGAGCAGTTTAAAAGGTTGAAAGACTTGAAGAGTATATAGCAACCATATCCCACCCAAAAAACAAAAGAATTTAAAAAACCATTAATATAGATAAAGAGGAATATTTTTAGCAATAAAAGAAACTATTTAAAAAGCTATCATCAAAAACCTGAATGCATGGCTAGTCTCCAAAGATGACCCCAATGAAATGAAGCTGCCTCGTATTTCTGTCCTCCCACTGAATTTGGAATGATTCCTTGATTTGCTTTATACAACACAATGTGGTAAAAGTGGTCCTGTGCCAGTTCTGGGCCTGAGCCTTAATTAAGAATGCCTGGCAACTCCTGCTTTTCCACTTCAGAGAGCCCTGACCTGCCCCCTATAAGAAAGTTGGATAGCCATTCTGGCGAAACAGCATAAACTGTGGGAAAGGGAGACCCCATAGAAAGAAAACTCAGCCATCTCTGCATCCAAGCTAAGCCCTGCCTTCCAGCCATCCCTCGTTGCCAAATATGTGAACTGTCTTGTACATTACAGTCTACTAGAGGCACCACATATCTGCAGCCCCAGCCTGAGATCATGTGGGGCTGAAGAAACACCCTACTGAGCCCAGTCAATCCCAGATTCATGAGACAGGATAAAATGTTATTGTTTTAAGACACTAAGATTTTGTACGGTTTACTACACCGTAATACACAACTACTGTAAAAACATCAATAATATAGCCTCAAAATATATAAAGGAAGAACTCTCTGACCTCAAGGAGAAATTGACAAATCCACAATAAAAGGGATATTTCAAGTTGACACATAAAGCAGATTTAAAAAATTAAAATTTTAAAACTTAACTTAAAAACTTGACTGATAATACATATATAGAATATTGTGATGCAGAAAGACAAATAGAAAATACATATACCATTAAAGCGTGCCTCATACACTCAAAAAGAAAAGAAGTCAACAGAATCCAAATCACACATACCATGTCTTTGACACTGATTTAATAAAATGGGTAAAATGGGAGGAAGGGGACACACTATCTATTATGAAACTAAAAAAAAAACCACTTTAATTCATAAATTAAATAAGATTTTGTAATAGAAATCTCAAAATATTTAGAACTGAAGAAATATAAAATCATACATGTCAACACTTATGTGGTCATGTCTACCAACAGGTATTCAGAGTCAATACACTCCTCAATCTACCTGTGGTAAAGGACCAGTTTTGCTTCCTGCCCCCCCCTCCCCCCCAATCAAAGACCAATATGTGGCCTGGCTGTCATGGCTCAGTGGATGAGCATCAACCTATGAACCAGGTGGGCATGGTTTGATTCCTGGTCAGGGCACATGCTCTGGTTTCAGGCTCAATCCCCAGTGGGAGACGTGCAGGAGGTGGCCGAGCGATGATTTTCTCTCATCACTGATGTTTCTCTCTCTCTCTGTCCCTCCCCCTTCCTCTCTAAAATAAATAAAAATATATATATATTTTTTAAGAAGTAGAGTGGGGAAGAAAAGTGTGTATTATTTCATTCTAATAGAGGAGAAAGAGCCCTGGCCAGTTAGCTCGGTTGGTTAGGGCATCGTCCCAATACATCAAGGTTTCGGGTTCGATCTATGGTCAGGGCACCTACAACAGACAACCAATGAATGTATGCATGAGTGGAATAATAGATTGATGTTTCTCTCTCTCAAGTCAATTAAAAAAAAAAAAAGAGGAAGGCACAAATGTTATTTGTTTATATTTCAAAAAAGGAAGGAAAATAATTTTTAAAAACAATAAAATGCTTACCCATAGGGCAGCGATTTTCAACTGTTCTCATCTCATGGAACACAAATTATTAAAATTCTGTGGCACACCAGAAAAAAAAAACACATTATCCGTTATTTTTTTTGCCGATCTGACAAAAAAAGGTATGATTTTGATTGATTTACAAAAAAATAATAGTTAATTACCTATCATTTTTGCTCCAAACTGACTTAAAAAAAATCAGATGCCTATACTTGAATATAAGGATTTCTGGTACCAAGAATTAACCAATCAAATGCAACCTTATTATGTGATGTGACCAATAAAATGCAAATCTGTTATATGACATATATTGATGGTTCAAGACAGGGCATTCACACCGAACAGCTAGTGTCATGTTGGCAGTTTTCATTTTTTATTTGACAGCCTAAGGAAAAAGAGGTCAGTGCCCCTGACTACACAGTCAGGTATTGAATGTTTTAAAAATTCTTGTGGCACACCGGTTGAAAATTGCTGCCATATGGGAAAGAAGGAACAGGTGGAAGGGACTGGATATGACTTAGACTTAACCAAATGTTATATTGTGTATTTAAACATAAGCAAATATTTACATCATTATAAAGCATAATTAAGTTTATAAAAGCAATCCTTTAAAATAACAAGTAGACAAAACTAATGAACCAAACTGTTTATCAACTTGATGGCATAACCACACATAAATGAATTAGTTCAAGTGACTTTAATTCTTTTTAAATATGTTTTTATTGATTTTAGAGAGGACGGGAGGAGAGAGAGAGAAAGAGAAACATCAATGGGCTGCCTCAAAATCATTAGGTATAAGGCCCTCAAAACCATTCGATCTGGCCCCTGGCAAGGCATTAGGGGTGAGTTAATTGTTTGACTAAATATAGCAGGCTATTTGTTGTTGTTGTTAACCCTCACCCAAGGACATTTTTTTCCACTGATTTTTTTTTAGAGAGTGTGTAAGGGAGGGGAAGAGGCAGAGAGAGAGAAACATCAATGAGAGAGAGACACATCGGTTGGTTGCCTCCTGCAAGCACCCCGACCTGGGCCAGGGACTGAGCCTGCAACCAAGGTATGTGTCCTTGACCAGAATCGAATCCAGGACTCTTCAGTCCCGTGCGCTGATGCTCTATCCATTGAACAAAACTGGCCGGGAATAACAAGCTAATTTTTAAAAAAATACATTTTATTGATTTTTTACAGAAAGGAAGGGAGAGGGATAGAGAGTTAGAAACATCAATGAGAGAGAAACATTGATCAGCTGCCTCTTGCACACCCCCTACTGGGGATGTGCCCACAACCAAGGTACATGCCCTTGACTGGAACCGAACCTGGGACCCTTCAAGTCCACAGGTCGTCGACGCTCTCACTGAGCCAAACTGGTTAGTGCTAACAGGCTAATTTTTAAGTTGATAATTTTGTATGGCCCTCAAACGATGTTATAAATATCCAAATGGCCCTTGGCAGAAACAAAGTTCCCCACCCCTGCTTTAGAGTAATCATATTGTTAGTGGTAGTGCTATTTTAATTCTGAGGCTTTTGAAAAAAGCAAATGAGTAATTATGTGGTTTCACTTGGAACCAGCATTTTCACATGATTGAGAAAGAAGGTACACATGTCAGATTAAAAAAGGTCAGGCAAAAAAAATCTAGTCTTGAATTTGATTTGGGACTATCAGTACACCCTGAAATAATTTATAACAAGTAGTATATCCAGTGGCATCTGGTCAAGATGGCGGAAAAGGTAACCGTGTAATTGGTACCCTCCCATGAGCACATAAAAATTACAATTAAGCTACAGAACAGCCACCATTGAGAACCTGCTGAAGTCTAGCTGAACAGAAGTCCTACAACTAAGATATACAGAAGCCCCATCAGGATTGGTAAAAGGGGCGGGGATTGGAAATGGGTTGGTCACACACAATCCCTCCAGTTTGGCTCTTAAAAATTAGGAGAGACACCCGGCCGGCAAGGCTCAGTGGTTGAGCATCGACCTGTGAACCAGGAGGTCACGGTTTGATTCCAGGTCAAGGCACATGTCCTGGTTACGGGCTCGATCCCCAGTGTGGAGCATGTAGGAGGCAGCCAATCAGTGATTCATCATTAATAATGAAACATCATTAATGTTTCTATCTCTCTCTCCCTCTCCCGTCCTCTCTGAAATCAATAAAAAATATATATTTTTTAAATTCGGAGGGATATTTCACAGCTTCAGAGATGCCCCCTGAGGAGCAAGGAGTCCTAGCCCCACACCAGGCTCCCCAGCCCAGGGTTCAAGTGCTGGGAAAAGAAGTCCCATAACTTCTGGTAGTGAAAAACAGTGGCAATTGTGGCTGAGACAGAGGGCTTCTGGAGTCCCAGCCTTTCCTTTTAAAGGGCCCATGCAAAGACTTACTCAGCCCTAGACAGTTTGGCTCAGTGGATAGAGCGTTGGCCTGCAGACTGAAGGGTCCCAGGCTGGATTCCAGGCAAGGGCACACGCCCGGGTTGCGAGCTCAATCCCCAGTAGGGGGTGTGCAGGAGGCAGCGGATCAATGATTTTTCTCATCATTGATGTTTCTCTCCCCCTTCCTCTCTGAAATCAATAAAAATCTATTTTTAAAAAATAATAGCCCAGCTGGTGTGGCTTAGAGGTTGAGCATCGACCTATGAACCAGGAGGTCAATCAAATCAGGTTCAATTCCCGGTCTGGGCATATGCCCGGGCTTCGGGCTTGATCCCCATTGGGGGGGAGTGCAGGAGGCAGCCAATCAATGATTCTCTCTGATAGCTGATGTTTCTATCTCTCTCTCCCTCTCCCTTCCTCTCTGAAATCAATAAAAATATTTTTTAAAAGAATAACAAATAAAAAATAAATAAAAGGTTGAATTTTACTGTATGTAAATGTAAAACTGACGTTTTAGAGAACCATGTTAGCACCGTTTACTGGAATAACTAAAGCCACGTATGGCATACCTTTATTTTATTTTTTTTTAATTGTCACCCAAGGAATTTTTTTTAATTGATATTAGAAGGGAGAGAGAGAAACATCGATTGGTTGCCTCCAGTACATACCCCAATCAGGATTAAACCCACAATATAGGTATGTGCCCTGACCAAAAATCGAATCCGCAACCTTTTTTTTGGTTGTATGGACGACACTCCAAGCAACTGAGCCACTCAGCCAGGGCTGATATACCTTTAAACAGCACTGTTAAAATGCCAAATAAAATGTCAAAGCAGATGTGAACTAAAAACACAAAACAAACAAAAAATCAATCTAATGAATTTTTTAAAAAACTCACAGAACTATCCACTAGCACATCAAAATGGGTACTGCCTGTAAATAATTCCATAATTTAAATACAAGGGGGGAAAAATAACTATTTTATACCCACAACTAGTGACCTGGTGCACAGATTCGTGCACATTGAAAGGAAATTAATTAGAAGGTGGCCAGCGGGGTGGGACACGTACCCAGGCTGCAGGTACACATCAATGTTTCTCTCTCTCCTCCTCCCTCCCCTCCTCTTCCACTCTCTCTGAAAAGCAATGGAAAAAGATATCCTCAGGAGAGGATTAACAAAATAAAAAAAAAGTGAAAACAATATATTCTCAAAATAAAACACACCATGCCCAGTAGGGATTACAGGCATGTTCTACTAAAGAAAACAAGTAATCTCTGTCTTAAAGAGACTACTGTACAATCAAGATAGTGAAAACAACACAGCTTGTTTTGATACCAAACCAGAACAAGGTCTGAAATCGAAATATCACAAATAAGTCACTTCCTGAATACATATGTAAAAGTCCTAAATAAAATATTCATACTCTAAATCCAGCAATGTGTATTTGAAAAGAAAACCAGCCCTAGCCAGTTTGACTCAGTGGATAGAGCCTTGGCCTGCGGACCAAAGGATCCCAGGTTTGATTCTGGTCAAGGCACATACCTAGGTTGCAGGCTCCTCCCCAGCCAGGGCCCTGGTCAGGGCACATGCAGGAGGCAATCAAATCGATGTGTTTCTCTCACATCGATATTTCTCTGTCTTTCCCTCTCTCTTCCATTCTCTCTAAAAATCAATGGAAAAATATCCTCAGATGAGGATTAAAAAAAAGAAAAAAAACATATCAAAGTGAATTTATCCTAAAAATACAAGGACGCTTTCACACTGGGGAAAAATCAATTAATGTAATTCACTACATTACCAAATGAAAAAAAATAAACTATGATTCATTTATTCACAAATATCTAAGTGCCTACTTTTTCCCTAGGAGCTGAAGAGACAACAGTAACTAAAATTAAAAACCCCTCCGCTAGTGGAGCTTATGTTGTAGACAAAGTAGAGAAACAACAACAATAAACAAACTATATACCATATATACAGTATATCAAACAGTGATAAATACTAAGAAGAAAAACATAAGGCAGGAAACCAGGATTGGGAATGCTATGGGGCATGGTAGAGTAAGAATGCAATTTGAGCAAAGACTTGGAGCAAGGCATGCAGGTATTATTTGGGAAAAAATCATTTCAAACAGCTGAAACAGCAAGGGTAAAAGCCCTGAGAGGAATGAATAATGGAGACATGTTTAAGGATCACCAAGGAGGCCACTGTGTTTACTGAGCAAAGTGAACCAGGCAGAGAGAGTAAAAAGAAAAGGCATGGGAGTGAGGGTGGGAAACAGATCCCACAAGGGCATGCAAGCGACTCAGGATTTTGGCCTTTACCCTGAGTGAAGGGGGTGGAGGGATAGAAGGATTTTGAGCATAGAAATAACTGGATCTGATTGACATTTTTCAAAAAACCTTTCTGGCTCCAGTGCTGAAGAGCATGGAAGAGTGGAAGCAAGGGAACCTTAGGAAGTTACAATAATCTGGGAGAACAATAATGGTGGTTTAAGCCAGAATAATGGTGGTGGGGGAGTGGTAATGGGATATATTCTGAAAGTTAAGCCAACAGGATTTATTGATGAGAGCAAAAGAAAGGAATCAAAGATTACACCCAGGTTTGTAACCTAAGCAACATAAAAAGTGGAATCCCCACTAATTATCATAGGGAAGAGAATGTTAAAACAGGTTTGAGTTGGGAAAATCTTGAGATGGGTTTTGTACAGGTAAATTTTGAGATGCCATTAGTATCCAAATAAAGACATTGAATAGACAATTGAATATATAACAAGTCTGATGTTCAGGGAGGAATATCCAGGGTGGGAATATAATTTGGAAGTTGTCAGTGACAGAGAAACAAAGAAACAAAGGAGACAAGTTAGCAAAACAAAGGAAGAAGACATCTTTAAATGTTGCAGAGGGAGATACTAAAAAGAACTCAGGGTATTCATCCCCTAAATTCCAGACGGGCTCAGAACTTAAACCAGGTGCCATGGCAGACAAGAATGAGGTAGGATGAGTTATGCAGTTGTGAACATGGAGACTGTTACAAGTCTGTATTGGGAGACAGACACCCTCACTCCAGCACCACACATTTAACTGACAACTACTATCCACAGCTGCAGGAGACAAATGAAGCCATATAACGATGACGCACTGAATCTCCCACTAGTTTAAATTTAAGAGCCTGAATCTCACAAACAGCCCTCAACCAAGGATCATTCGACATTTGAGTAAGGCACACGGTGTAAAAATACCCACACTACAGTATATAATCATAGAAAAGAGCCTAAAAGCTTTCAGGGAGAGGCGGTAGGAAAAAAGAGGGGGGTGCATATAGAAGATCAAGAATCAATATGACACTAGATTTCAAAAGCTACATTGGACATTACTTTTTTCTTTTGAGAAAATAAAGCTTGCTCTTTGGAGGTTTTCAAATACTCCATTCCATGGAAAAGAGATCCTAGTAAACACTCGATACAACATATTTCAATTTTAATACTGAAAATTACTATCTTGAACAATTTAACTCTTTGGCATAGAGGACTGCTACCAATCAAGTTAAAACAATCTCCTTCTACTAGTATGTGTCTTTCCACTGCAAACATTCACTGAGCACCTACTATGATAGATGCTGAGGATATAACCAAGAATAAAATAATACAGATTCTCTGCCCCTAAGGCCTAGTCCAGAGAGACACATCAAACGATCATGCAAATAATTATATAATTATAGACTTATAAGTGATAAGAAGTAAAGTTCAGGGCACAACAAGAAAATCCTATTTAGAGATAAGGCTCCTCTGAAGAACTGACATTTGAGACCTGGCAAAAGTGAAGAGAGTTCCAAACAGAGACTCTGAAACTGGAAAGAGCTTTAGGAATTCAAAGAATTGAAAGGGGAGTATGGTTGAACAAGGTTTGGATTTTGGGGTATATGCTATAGGAAACCATTGACAGGCATCAAACAGAAACGTGTCATGATCAAATTATGTTCTTTAAAAAAAATCCCTCTGGCTGCTGTGTATATTTTAAAGCAGCAACATGGATTCCAAAGGGGCAAAAGGAAAAGTAAGTAGACCAAGCTGGAGCTATTTCATATCCAGCATACCACAATAAGGTGGTGGCAATGGAAATGGAGACGCCCCCCTATAAAAGAAGTTTTAAAAGGAGTACTTGTCAGAGTTAATTTATACACAAACAAACAAAAAACCTGACATGAAGTATCAAACTTAATAAAAAAAAGACCACATCTTCCAGAACAGAAAAAAAATAGACATCTTTTCGCTCCATATTCCTCTCCCATCCCATGATGAACAAAGAACTTGAAGTGTGTTTTTTTTTAGAACCTTGAGTATGTTTCTCAAATGTTTGAAAACCAACTCAATTAGTCTAAACTTAAAAGCTCCAACCTGTCCCCCATGTGTTAAATTCAAATCTTGCAAATAACAAAAAATGTGACTTCGTACCGTCTATTTAACTCTCTCAGGCTGTTTCCCCATTAGTACAGACAGAGGAGACATTTATGTTTCAAAAAAGACCAATATGAGGAGTATGATGCCTGGCTGGAATATAGTTAGCACTCAATTAAACATCAGTTTCCATCTTTTCTTCCAGATTTAGCTATGCTAGATTAAAAAGCAACTTTCTTAGACTAAACAAGTTCCTCAAATAACTCTCCCAAAAAGTCTGATCTGAAGGACTGAAAAGAGATCAAACGCAGTTTTCATACTGGCTGATCAAAATAAAAGTATTTTTTCAAACACAGTCCCAAGGAAGCCCTGCAATATGTACAATCTCATTTTCCTAGACCCTGATCCTTTAAAATCATACTTTTAAAATGTGATTACCTTTGCTTCAAAAAACGTCACTTAAGTAACCCTGAAATTATCAACCTACACACACTCCTCCCTCCAGCAGCCACAAAATCATTCCAGTGGTAGTGCTTTCCAAGCCTCTGTTACCTGACCTTCACCAATTCATTCTTACAGGTCTTTGAACATCAGGACAAAAGACAGTTCATCTCTTAGGCATAAAACCAGAGTCTGACCAGGGCTCCAAAAACAATCAAGTTCTCTCTTTTCCCTGAGCTGGTTGGGAATACTGTCAGATAATGAAATACCCCTATTTTAAGAGGTAGTTCTAGACATCCCTTGAGAATCACTCAAATAAGGAACCTTTTACCGAATGGTGAGTCAAAGCCTTCATCAAAACTAAACTGCTGCTGCCTTGGCCAATGTTTCTCGGTGATTAGAGCATCTGCCCGTACACCGAAGGGTCTCAGGTTCAATTCCTAGTCAAAGGCATATACCTGGGTTGCAGGTCTTTCTCACATGGATGTTTCTCTCCCCTCCCCGCATCCTTTCCACTCTCTCTAAAAATCATTGGGGGAAAATATCCTCAGGTGAGGAGTAACAAAAACAAACAAAAAACGAAATTGCTGCTACCATTATCCAGAGCACATGGCATTGCTCTACTAACCAGGCCTTCTGTGCAGAACTCCCTCCTACAGTACAAAGCGGAAGAGGGTTTGCAATGAGTCAGCCTCCAGTAGATACCAAATGCATTACAAAAAAACAGGAAAAAAAAATATTCAGGGCTGCCTTACTTGTCACACAAAATAGCCTAGATATTAGAATGTGGACTCAGGAAGTATCTTTACAGATTTTTTACTCTAGGACAGTGGTCGGCAAACTGCGGCTCGCGAGCCACATGCGGCTCTTTGGCCCCTTGAGTGTGACTCTTCCACAAAATATCACGTGAGGGCGCGCATGTACAGTGCGATTGAAACTTCGTGGCCCATGCGCAGAAGTCGATATTTTGTGGAAGAGCCACACTCAAGGGGCCAAAGAGCTGCATGTGGCTCACGAGCCACAGTTTGCTGACCACTGCTCTAGGAGGTTTTCAACAGAGCTTCAGGGTCTGGGAAAGATGCCTGGGGTGCTTGGGGCATGAGGTGGGGATAGTAGAACCTAGAAAAGGAGAAGCTGGGCCCTTATGCTTGTTTCAAACAGCGTAGTTTCACAGTCATCTATATTTTCAGCTCCATTTCATGAGATGAAAAGGTTTTACTTCTGATACATTTAAATGACCAATCAAATCCAACTCCTTAATGTTAGCAAAAAAGATGTATAAGTGGAGAAACTATATTCGGTAAGACATGAGGTGCTATGCTAGAACCTTGACTTCTGGAATCCAGTTACAATCACCAAATATTACTCATTCTGGCATGGAAAAGAACATCCATGATCAGAAATGCCCCAATATAATTAATGCGAAGTGTAGAAATTCAAACCAACCAGCCATAATAACTAAAAAATTCACATATTTCTAAGAATATGAAAAACTACTTGTGCTGAACAAGAATTTTCATTAAAGCAGGGGTGGGAAATGTCTGGCCCACAAGCCGTATTAAGACCCACGAAATTATTTGGTCTGGTCCTGCCAAGGCATTAGAAATGAGTTAATTAAAATGTTTGACCAAATACAGCAGTCTAATTTTTAAGTTGATAATTTTGTATGGCCTTCAATTCCTATAAATAAAAGTTAAAAAAGGGAAACACATCAATGTTCCTCAAAATTAGAATAGATAAATTGTGATATCTAAGCTAATAAAAGCCTAGGTGGCCCTCATGCGCGACCTCGTCATCACAAGATGGCCGAGTGCACAGTGGAGGCTGGACCCAGCGGCCGCTCTGCTCAGTGAGGCCTGGGGGTACGGCAGGCTGCGGCGCGAAGGAGGCCGGTCCCCGCGTCTGCTGCCTCGCATGGAGGAGGTGAGTCCCGGCAGAGGAGGCAGATCTCGGCAGGAGAAGGCAGTTGTGGGTGATCAGGCCAGCAGGGGAGGGCAGTTGGGGGTGATAGGGCCAGCAGGGGAGCTGTTAGGCGTCAATCAGGCCATCAGGGGAGTCGTTAGGGGGTGATCAGGCTGGCAGGCAGAAGCAGTTAGGGGCAATCAGGCAAGCAGGCAGGCAAGCGATTAGGAGCCAGCGGTCCCGGATTGTGAGAGGGATGTCCGACTGCTGGTTTAGGCCCGATCCTGCAGGGGTTTAGGGATCAGGCCTAAACCGGCAGTTGGACATCCCCTGAGGGGTCCCAGATTAGAGAGGGTGCAGGCCGGGCTGAGGGACACCCCTCCCCTGTGCACAAATTTTGTGCACCAGGCCACTAGTGATATTATAAATATCCAAATGGCCCTTGGAGAAAAAAGGTTCCCCACCCCTGCATTAAAAGAATAAAACCAACATTTTGAGAGGAATACCAAGCAACTCACAAGATGCTTCAAAAAAGGCGAAGTAACCAAAGATCTTAAAACCTGAAGAAAACTATATTCTAAATTGGCATAATGAAAATAAATCAAACTCAAAAAGTGGGGTCCTGGGTTTTAATCCCAATTCAACCACATGCATTTATCACACAGATGTATGGTCATAAATTATTTGATTTGTTACAGCTCAGTTTTCCATCTGCAAAATGAAGATGATTTGAGAGCCCCTGCCACACCAGAACTCTACAATTATAAGTATTTAAAAGATCACATATTTGATAAGGCTAACACATACTATAAAAAACATTGTCTAAAATGTCACTATCATTTGAAGTGAAAGTAGAAAAATTCTTTTCTAACAAGCAAGAAAAAGGAATAACCACATGATATTTAAAACGTATCTAAAATGTTTAAATAGTTTTTTTATTTAAATTTTTTAAATTTCTTTATTGATTTCAGAGAGGAAGGGAGAAGGAGAGAGAGATAGAAACATCAATGATGAGAGAGAATCATTGATTGGCTGCCTCCTGCATGTCCCCCACTGGGGATCAAGCCTGCAACCCAGGCATGTTCCCTTGGCCGGAATCAAACCTGGGACCCTTCAATCCACAGGATGACACTCTATCCACTGAACCAAGCCGGCCAGGGCTAAATAGTTTCTAATGGCTCAGTTTCTGCCTTCAGCAATTAAGAGGAACCAGATTATGGCTACAATATGGGAAATATTGATTTCTAGTCAGATTTTTTTCACAGATTTATCTGTAACTGCTCAAAGAAGGCAAGAAAAAAAAAAGGTTCTTGAAAGTCAACCTGCAGAGTGTAAGAAAAAATAACCCCAAATATGCATATCTGTCTATATAAAAGCTGAAGCGACCATCGCAACCGAACGGACGACCAAACATGCTGCAAGGGGCAACCAGGCTGGCAGGGGGATTAGTGAGGGACGACCAAATGACCGAGCAGCAGGCTGCGTGGGGCGACCAGGCCGGCACAGGGGTTAGTGAGGGGCGACCAAATGACCGAGCAGCAGGCTGCGTGGGGCAATTTCATGCACCGAGCCTCTAGTCCTATATAATAAAAGGGTAATATGCAAATTGACCCTAACGGCAGAACGACCGAAATGACTGGTCGCTATGATGTGCACTGACCACCAGTGGGCAGACGCTCAACACAGGAGCTGCCCCCTGGTGGTCAGTGCACTCCCACAGGGGGAGCTCTGCTCAGCCACAAGCCAGGTTGACGGCTGCAAGCGCAGCGGCGGTAGCAGGAGCCTCTCACGCTTCCTCAGCAGCGCTAAGGATGCCCGACTGATGGCTTAGGCCCACTCCCCGCAAAGTGGGCCTAAGCCATCAGTCGGACATCCCCCGAGGGCTCCTGGGCTGCCAGAGGGAGGTCTGACTGCCAGGTTAGTAGGCCTGATCCCCCGGGGAGTGGGCCTAAGCTGGCAGGTGGACATTCCCCAAGGGGTCCCGACTGCAAGAGGGCACAGGCCTGGCTGCCCCCCCGCCAGTGCACAAATTTTCGTACACTGGGCCTCTAGTTCTATAATAAAACTGATATAAAAGGTTAATTACAAGAACTAGCTGGCTGAAGATTTTGATGATGCCATCTTCTACTTTTCATTCATCCAATGTGTATTACGTGCCAGATAGGAGATACAGTGAAAATAAAGCCCTTGTGCTTATATACTAATGGGGGAGGATAAAGAGAACCAAGTAACCAAACAAACAAGGTAACTACTGATACTGATAGGGATATGAAACATCTTCTATAACAATAAAAGCATAATATGCTAATTAGACCGGGCAACCAGACGACCTTGCGGACTAAGCCGGGGCTGCATCGGGCCTCTAGTATTTAAAAAAACAACAACTCATAATGTTGTGGAATTAGATAGGTAATTAGAATTAAACTGGAAGTATCTGAGAAGATATTTTTGGATAAAGAACCAAATGATAAGAAGGTACCACAGAGCTTTCTAGGTAGCAAGTGCAATGGCTCTGATGGGGAAACAAGTTTAGGATGTTTGAGAAACAGAGTGAAGGCTAGGGTGGCTGAAGTATAATGACCAAAGTGCTAGGGGAACAGATCAGAGAGACAGGCAAGGGTCAGTCAGGATAGTGACATAATGTGATTTGCATTCTTATAAGACCACTCACTCTGCTTGCTATGTACCTAACAAAAATCAAAATGGGCCTGGCTGATATAGCTCAGAGGTTGAGTGTCGACCTATGAACCAGGAGTTCACAGTTCAATTCCTGGGGTCAGGGCACATGCCCGGGTTATGAGCTCGATCCCCAATAGGGAGCATGCAGGAGGCAGCTGATCAATGATGCTCTCTCATCATCGATGTTTCTATCTCTCTCTTGCTCCCCCTTCCTCTCTGAAATCAATAAAAACATATTTTTAAAAAATCAAAATGGATTCTGCTACTGCCTCTCAAATGACAGACTCAATGATTTAATTTTATCTAAGTCTAGGATTACTCTATTTATTCTCAGTATATAATAATATAGTTCTGAAATTGCTGAAAATGTGGAGTTGGATATGAATTATTTTACTTGTAGTTCTACAAATAACATTGTGAGACTACAGTAATTATTTCCCTCTGTTCCTCTAATTCAGTGGTTCTCAACCTTCCTAATGCCGAGACCCTTTAATACAGTTCCTCATGTGGTGGTGACCCCCAATTTCGTTGTTACAAATTGAACATAATTAAAGCATAGTGATTAATCACAAAAACAATATGTAATTATATACGTGTTTTCCGATGGTCTTAGGCGACCCCTGTGAAAGGGTCGTTCGACCCCCAAAGGGGTTGCAACCCACAGGTTGAGAACCGCTGCTCTAATTGCTTTCCCCTTTATTTGTAAACTGTGGATTTTAATGAATGAATATTTCAAGTGTAGTAATCTATTTCTTTTACAAAGAAGGTTTTTATATGCTTTTTAAATAGCCTATACTATATATTTAAAAGATTAAACTGAGTTTAATTAAAAGACCCTGAAGGCTGAGCCTACATTGACACGAAATATTAATAAAGTGCAAATAGCCATAAGTGACCTAAGTGACATTTTTTAAAAAAATATTTTTATTTATTTCAGAGAGAGGGAAGGAGAGAGAGATAGAAACATCAATGAGAGACTCATTGATCGGCTGCTTCCTGCACACCCCACACTGGGGATTGAGCCCGCAACCCCGGCATGTGCTCTTGACTGAAATCAAACCCGGGACCCTTCGGTCCACAGGCTGACACTCTTATCCACTGAGCCAAACTGGCTAGGGCCTAAGTGACATTTTGATTTAAGCATTATCCCACAATAAAACCATATTCAGATGACTGCAGTTATGCCTGACAGTGTGTGCTAGAATGACTACTCACCAACAACACAACCACCAAGTCACAAAAGCAAAGTAGTTCAACATGAAGGTCCTAAAAATGTAGAACACTACAAAGGAACTCACAGTGATTTTATAGGACAGGAAATCTAAACTGTAAAAAAATGATATAAATCCTACCTCTAACCAAGCAATGATGGACAATGACAGCTGACTTCAGGAACAGCTTAGGAAAGCAATTCAAATCAAAGCATAGACAGATTTCATCTATCCCATACATCCCTTAAGACTATCTCTCTAGACCAGTGGTTCTCAACCTTCCTAATGCTGCAACCCTTTAATACAGTTCCTCATGTTGTGGTGACCCCCAACCATAAAATTATTTTCATTGCTACTTCATAACTGTAATTTTGCTACTGTAAACAATATATAATTATATATGTGTTTTCCAATGGTCTTAGGCGACCCGTGAAAGGGTCATTCGACCCCCAAAGGGGTCGCGACCCACAGGTTGAGAACCACTGCTCTAGACTGATGCAAGCCATCTATTAACAGACTCATAGGTAGAGAACAGACTGACAGCTATCAGAAGAGAGGGAGGTTGAGGGACTGGGTGAAAAAAGTGAAAGGAATAGGAAGGGGGGGGGGTGGAAATGCCCTGGCCCGTGTGTATAATGATTAGAGCATCATTAATGCACAGAAGGGTCTCAGGTTCAATTCCTAGTCAGGGCATATACCCAGGTTTCGGGTTCAATCTCCAGCTAAAGTGCATGTGTGAGCAACAGATCAATGTTTCTCTCTCACATCAATGTTCCTCCCTCCCTCTCTCCCTAATCAATGAAAAACATACACCGAGTGGCCAGATTATTATGACCACCTGACGTTTGTAGGCAAATTAGCTATAATTTCCCACTGAAGTTGCTAGAGGGCCAGACCATTATAAATAGGGAAGCAGGTTGTTTACCACGACTGAAGTGATTTTTTTCTGTGAAGATATGGGTAAACAACGCGTTTTAACACCCTCTGAACATGGGATATATTTGAATGTGAGTGGCCAGATTATTATGACCACCTGACGTTTGTAGGCAAATTAGCCGTACACTGCCATCGTATGGGATATGGAAGCCGAAGGCCTGTTCGACACCTTTGCTGTCTGCAGTTACCAAGATAAAACGTCTCCAATTCGCACAGGAACACAAGGATTGGACAGTCGAGCATTGGAAAAAAGTCATGTGGTTCAATGAATCACGTTTCCAGTTGCATCATGCAGATGGCACAGTGAGAATTTGGGGGAAACAGCATGGAAGCATGCACCCCACATGCATGAGTACAACCCTTCAAGCTGGTGGGGGCAGTGTTATGGTTTGGGGCATGTTTTCCTGGCATGATTTGGACCCTTTAATTCATGTGGAACAACGTCTGAATAGCACAACATACCTAAGTATCCTTGCTGATCAAGTTCATCCTATCATGTTGATGGCGTATCCCAATGGAGATGGCTTCTTCCAA
>NW_005370318.1:3082131-3095396 GCF_000412655.1 Myotis brandtii
CTTCAGCACGAAATTATAGCTAATTTGCCTACAAACGTCAGGTGGTCATAAAAAACTGGGCCCTCACTGTATCCCCAGGGGAGGGTTTAAAAAACAAAAAAAAAAAACTTGTAGACAGACGACAGTATGGTGATTACCAAAGGGAAAGGGAGGTGGGGGGAGGTAGAAGAGGGTAAAGAGGGAATAAATAGTAATAGAAGGAGACTTACTTAGGGTGAAGATAATACAATATACAGATGGTGGATTATAGAATTGTATACTTGAAACCTATATAATTTTATTAACCAATGTTGCCCTAACGAACTCAATAAAAAATTTTTAAAAAAAATTTTTTTAAAGTATGTGTCAAATGTACTGTCACATTACCCAGAAAAACTTTATCAGAGAAAGAACCCTAGCATACCCCAAAAGACTCCAGCTTATCAGAAAACCTTTGGTAATCATGGACAAGGCTACACAAATGTACCCAGAACTGAAAAAACTTCTATTTTCAACTAAGTAGCAAAAACACACAGATAAATATAATACTGACCTTGATGATCCACTAGAAGAGATTTACAAAGGGGGAGGAGGGTGTTGGGGGAGGGGGAACTACTAAGCCATTCTGAATATGCCTTTTTCCTTAACACATGAGAAAAAACTTAGGCCAAAAAAAAAGCCACAGGATTTCAGAGGTGTCACTACCACATTCAAAAGGAAAAATGAGGAATGTGTATTAAATAATCTGTGTCTTCCTGTTCCTCATTACAGGCAAGAATCTGACCCTAAGTAGACCACTACACAAAAACATTCCATCACTTCCATCCTTCATGGCTGAATGGCTCTGGGCTGCATTCTACAGTAGACTTGATCTAGCAGTACTAACATAAAGGAGTCTGGAAATAACCAAGATTTCTACACTTTCATTAGTCCTTTAAAAATGTATTTAATTCCATAAGACAACTGACCTGGACTGTTCAAAAATACTCTTAGACAATGCTGGAGTTAAAAAATAAGCTATAAAGAATATTTTTAGAACTAGAGAAAATCTGAATACAGACTATATACTATACATTATATATGTTTCCTGAATGTAATACTGATGTTGTGGTCATGTAGGATAATGTCTTTGCTCTTACAACATACATTCTAAAATATTTAGAAGTGAAATACCAGTACTAGTTAACACTTCCAAATGGTTCTGATTAAAAAAAAAAAATGTAGAGAGAGATAAAGCAAATGTGGCAAACTTATAACAATTAGACAGCTGGAAAAAAAAAAGAAAGCTGGATGATTGGGGGTGTTC
Organism: Myotis brandtii; assembly: GCF_000412655.1. Classification (NCBI taxonomy): domain Eukaryota; kingdom Metazoa; phylum Chordata; class Mammalia; order Chiroptera; family Vespertilionidae; genus Myotis; species Myotis brandtii. Next base: position 3,083,417 of record NW_005370318.1, read on the forward strand.
ACTGTAGTTAGTACTCCTTCAATTTTTGTTTGATATTCTTTTTAAATAAAAAAAAATGGGGGCCCTAGCCGGTTTGGCTCAGTGGCTAGAACACTGGCCTGCAGACTGAAGGGTTCCTGGTTCAATTCTGGTCAAGGGCACATGCCTGGGTTGCTGGCTCGATCCCTAGTTGCAGGGTGTGCAGGAGGCAGCCGATCAATGATTCTCTCACATCATTTATGTTTCTATCACTCTCTCCCTCTCCCTTCCTCTCTGAAATCAATAAAGAAATATTTTTTTTTAATGGGGGATAAATATTGTGTTTAAAGTAAACACTACCTTGAACTTGAGTGTTTATTGGGCAGACCTGGGTTCTCAATGACCAGGATGGTAATTAGCTGGTTCAGATTTTTGGTACCCTTTCTTATTCGCTCCTGAATAACAAAGTAAATGCCTACACAGCTTCTGGAAGATAGCGCTGTGATAATGAGGCATTTAACAAGAGACTAGTGTTTAACACACATTCATAACCTAGAATCTAGAATCCTACAACAGTTTTTAATAAGAATAAGGTATGGCTATATGTACCATCATGCAAATATATTAATAGAATAAAGCAAACAGCAAAGCTATAAGAAAAGTATGATCCAATTTTTTTCAAATACTATTATTATAAATTATTATTTAGTTTACAGGTAGCAGAATTCATGGTTTACTTTCACTTTCTGTTACATTTGCATATATTGCTTTTATAACAGGTCAAAATTAAGACACAAACAGATAATCAAACAAAAATTCTACCAAAGCCATAGCAGTAAATACCTTTCATTTTAGCTGAGATAGGAGCTAGATGCCAAAGGCAGATGTAGGGATAGTTTCATCAAAATTGTGAGTATTTATCATCAAACATCAAAACAAAAGGATAATAAAGTATCAGAATATAGCCATTATGTACTAATTCATTCATTATATATACATTTGATAGCTACTCTGCATCGTATTCTAGTGGATACTGAAATAAGTAAGAACTAGTCTCTGCCCTCAAGGAGTTTACAGTCTCACTGGGGAAACCAGACAAGCAAACCATTACCCCTAAGAGAGCACAAAGAACATCAGAGTGGTGATGTACAACGCCAACAAGCAAGACACTATGAAGATCAAGCAACAAAGCCAAAGGCAGATGAGAGGACATGCTGAGCACATCTTCAATCAACTCATCTCAAACAGAACACTGCAGACTAACAGAAGGCCCCAAATTTACAGCAGATTCATACAATAACATTTATTCAGATATATTGAAATTAAAATGAAAAATTTAATTCAGTTCAAATATTTCTAAAGCATGGACCATGCCAAGAATTCTGCCCAAAGCCAAATTACAAAGATAAATAAAACTCAGTTTCTGCCCAGCTGGTGTTGCTCAGTGGTTGATTGTCGACCTATGAACCATGAGGTGAACTGATTCCCAATTAGGGCAAAGGCCTGGGTTTTGGGCTCCGTCCCCAGTAGGGGGCATGCAGGAGCCAACCAATCAATGATTCTCATCATTGATGCTTCTATCTCTCTCTCCCTCTCCCTCCCTGTCTCGGCAATCAATAAAAACTTATTAGAAAAACAAAACTCAGTTCCTACCCTTCACAGTGTTCATAGAAAAAGGTATTTTTCTTCTCCCTCTTAAAATACAAATATGTCATTAAGAAGCATATGTATAATATAGATCATTATAATTACACATAATTACACAAAACTGCATCATATATAAAATAGAAAACTGCCATTAATCAGCAATTAAGGATGAGGAACCTAAAGAAATACCATAAAAGCTACCATTTATTAAGAACTGATTCTGTGACAGGAATGTATATACCACCATAAAGAGACATTAAAATCATCTCAGGTTACAAAGCTAGGTTTTGAACTCAGAGCTGTCTCTCCTAAAGCTCAGTTCCTAACATTACATTATGCTGCCTCAACCAAAATAAGTTCGAAATATTAGAAATAATAATACAGAAAACAGCACAGACATCTGAACATAAGATACACTTGATATATACACAAAGATCAAGTTTTATGACTGCAGGTTATATAGTTGATAGTTGCTCAAGTTTTTAATCTTGAATTAAAGAAAACAAGTCTACAAGTAAACAAAACAGGGAAACGTTTGAATAAGGACTACTGCAACTTAAACTACATTATGGAAGAGTATAAGGGTCAGCAACAAATTTTCAGTTTCCTCACTGTCAATAGGTTATCTTAAGTCTACATTAGGAGTCTGGAAACGACAGCCCTGAGCCAAATCTGGTCTGTTGCTGGGTTTTCTAAATAAAGTTTTATTGGAACACAGCCAGGCCCATTCATTTGTGCATTGTCTATGGTTGCTTTCCTGCTACAATGGCAGAGCTGAATAGTTGACAAATACAGTCTGATCCTCAAAACTTAAAATATTTATTATCTGGTCCTCTACAGAAAAAGCTTGCCATCTCCTGGCCTAAATGATAGCCATATATATATATATCACAAATGGTAGAAAAATAATTACCTTGTCATTTCAGCTTTATTATGAATTATTAACGCTTTATTATGAATTCTACCTGATTTAAGTTCTCTTCCTTTGTAATTAGTGTCACTTAATAAATGCTAATAAGTTTTTGAATTTCCACAAGTATGTTCACATTTGTTATTTTCCATAGTGTAGGTCTTACTTTAGCTACCCAGTAATTTATCCTTCATAATATTACAAACAAAATCCTAATTAAGGAACATCTGCAATTACCTCCACATACACACTTATCCCTCTATTGCACACAATCTACAAAGACATAGACAAGGAAAAGCTGAATATATACACAACAGTTTATATGACTAAATATTTCCTAATTCCCTGTTCACACTAGAATACCTCTCAGTCAATTGCCATTTAGGACTAACAGCATCAACACCACCTGCTTGCTTATTAGAAATGCAATTCATGGGCCTCATTCCAGACCTACCAGGTGATTCTTATGCACACTAAAAGCTTAAGGATCACTACATTAAAACAAGGTTTATATTACTTACCTTGAGTGTGAAAAGGCTGATTCGCCCAGGCAGTTTATAAAATAGCCCCTCTCCTCCTCTTGAATTGGAATGTAGCATGGCATTGAGACATGCGAGAGGGGATGTCCCACTGTAAAAACATACAAGGATGGGTGAGGGTCACACAAGTTCATATGCCTACTTACTCAAAGATCTAAGACTTTCTAGCTCCTTAAATTAAGAAGCGGAGCAAGAAATATAGAAAAAAAGATCCCATCACAATTCCAGTTTGAAAGTAGCAAAAGAGTAACAGATGGAATTCGCATAAATCATACCCAGAGAATTCAGAAGTTTGAAAAAAACACGTTACCCAATATTTAAATTAAAATTTAATATTAATTAAAAACAAAACCGAGTTTTCTAGCCTCTATATCATACGCAGAAACCGCCACATAACATTATAAAAAACAAAGACGACATAATGAATGGTGCCATCCCAAGAAAACAAGCACACCTTTTCTGCCCCCTAGTTAAACATTTTCTAATAAGCACACAAACAAACAGTATTTCATTTGCTTTTTCTCTTTTGGGAAGAGGGAAGGATGGGTTTTATTCTACATCAATCCTGGAGCAATCACTGAAATTTGAAATACAAACAAAAGTAAGTCAAATGGCCCTGGTTTGGCTCAGTGGATAGAGCAGCCGTGGGCAAACTACGGCCTGCGGGCCGGATCCGGCCCATTTGAAATGAATAAAACTAAAAAAAAAAAAAGACCGTACCCTTTTATGTAATGATGTTTACTTTGAATTTATATTAGTTCACACAAACACTCCATCCATGCTTTTGTTCCGGCCCTCCGGTCCAGTTTAAGAACCCATTGTGGCCCTCGAGTCAAAAAGTTTGCCCACCCCTGGGATAGAGCGTCGGCCTGCAGACTGAAGGGTTCCAGGTTCGATTCTGGTCAAGGGCATGTACCTTGGTTTCGGGCATATCCCCAGTGGGGGGGGGGGTGCAGGAGGCAGCTGACCGATGTTTCTCTCTCATCGATGTTTCTAACTCTCTATCCCTCTCCCTTCCTCTCTGTAAAAAATCAACAAAATATTTTTTTTTAAAAGTTAAGTCAAATGGATTTGTACCCAAGAGTGCTCAAACATTAAACTAAAAACAAAATGGCAGAACCCGTCCAGTGTGGCTCAGTGGTTAAGCATCGACCTATGAACCAGGAGGTCGAGGTTCAATTTCAGTCAGGGCACATGCCAGGGTTGGGAGCTTGATCCCTGATGTGGGGTGTGCACAAGGTAGCCAATCAATGATTAGCTCTCATCATGGACATTTCTGTCTCTCTCTCTCCCTCTCCCTTCCTCTCTGAAATCAATAAAAATATATATCTAAAAAATTAAATTAAAATTAAAAAAGATTACAAATTAAGTTATTTCATTGTCCCTGCTACAACAGTAGACTGCAAAACAATGACAATTCAGTGAATGAAAGGCTACTTACTGGGTCTTAAAATAGAAAATATCAAAAATACTAAAAACTGCCCATTATTAATGTTAACTGAATTTGGCACTAGCATGTGCTTAGTGGTAGGGTTCACTTGTGCACCTTCTCTTTCCTCTCCCCTTAATATATAAATATAGTAAGTAAAGCCTCTTAGCATTTTTTTAGAACTAGCACTAGCAGAGTGTTAAAAATAATTTGAGTTTAAAAAAGGCATTAAAAAAAAAACCCTATTACTTATTCTGCTTTGGAACACACTGGATACTAAAAAAATTTTCACCAAGAACCAATCTCTAAAAGAAACCTTGAGCAGAATCTGGTTTTTCAAGTGGGTGTGCTAACATCTCTGCTACAAGGAGGAACGGCATGTTGGCAGAATCTTTTTGTGAACGTGACTCCTACACATTATGCCTCTGTCTACAAATTACAGAGCTGCTCACTCATCACAGCCACCATGACTGCTTCAGAATTCCTATAAGAGCAAGAAGCAGCCCTAGCTGGTTTGGGTCAGTGGATAGAGTGTCAGCCTGCGGACTGAAGGGTCCCAGGTTCGATTCCGGTTAAGGGCACATTCTCAGGTTTCAGGCTCGATCCCCAGTAGGGGGCATGCAGGAGGCAGCCAATCAATGATTCCCTCTCATCATTGATGTTTCTATCTCTCTCTCCCTTCCTACCTGAAATCAATAAAAAGTACATTAAAAAAAAAAAAAAAGAGCAAGAAGCAGAAACAAGTTAAGGTTCTTAATCCCATCTGTCCCAAAGGGACTAATTTACCTTCTATAGGCATAGTGGTCCAACAGCAATGCAGACGACAGCATGAAGGGAAATAGCCCATAAAAACAAAAATAAAGCACAATTATAACACTACACAATGCATAAATGAATGTGATCTAGATAATACTGATCTTCCCTCCCCACAAAATGTCAACTTGAGAATGTTTGAACTGGTAACTGGAAAGTGAGTATCTTTTAACCCTAAAAGGTCAATTCCAAGAAGCTAAAGCTTAACCAGCAAAAACATATGCTGTTTATTCTGAGTCCCAAGAAGAGACTGTTGAACTCTCCTCTTTCATTTAAAAGAAAACAGTCATTGGTTTTCATGCCTGCAATTCCTTTTGTGTTTCTAACTTGTTGCTTCTCCAAGAAAACTACATCATAGGATAACAAAATCAAGGTCATAGGATAACAAAAGCAAGGTCACCCCCAATTTACTATATTCATATCATAAATGGTTAGAATCAGGAGGGAAAAAAAGGCCCTTGGGTTTATGGTGATGAAACCACCCTTCTTTGATCCTAAAACAAAGTACTTCAGAGATACAGTATAGAGAAAAGGGTACTTTTAGACTCAATACAGCCCCACCAGAGTCCACCCCTTCTCTATTATTGAAACTTAAAAAATAGAGTACAAGAAAAAATGTGCAGACTCCTTACACAAAAAACAAGCTCCACTGTCAAGATTTAAGGGAAAACAAGGATGAGGAAAGCCACTGGACCTCTGATAAAAACAAATAGATATTCACACTCCCACCTACACTTGGGAGGACATACAACCTGAGATAGTTCCACATTACCACCAGGCACGAGTGAGAGTGTGTGTGTGCGTGTGTATATACACACATATATACATATATGTGTATGTATATATATACATACGCACACACACATGTGGACTTATCACTATATCACTATATAACAGACATATGCCCTATGAAACCCTCATGTAAGCAACAAAAGCAATACAAACCTCATTTCCTTTAGTCCTTCTGCTTCTATGACCTGCAGAATCTGTTTTGGTGTCATCGGAGCATCTGAGTAGTTTTCTAGTACCTGAAGAAATACAAATGCTCTGAATTCAGTATACTATTTCCATTACCAGTCTATATCATGGGCGACAGTTCTGCCATGAGGTATCACTGCTGACAATTTAGGTATTTCCACAGTTAAAATTACTTCAGAAACCAAGGCGAAACATTCTAATTTCAATTCTAAAACACATCTTCTTAGCATAGATGTTATCATATGTAGGGCCTTAGCAACGTTGGTTAGTGCTTAACTTGATAATGCTAATATGACTAAACCACAGAATAGGTAGTGCCACACACTAATTTATAAGACAGACATGCATTCAGATTTTCTTTCCCAAGGAAGTTTGATTAGTACCCATATTTTTAAATGATTTTTTAATTTTTTTTCATTTCTTTATTGATTTTAAATGATTTTTACCAGTGAGTTGTGAAATTCTGGTGTTAATTGCCACAGCAGATTTTGCCATTTGGCAACATGATGCTATGGTTCTACATGGTTGGTGCAAGCAAAACAATGAACCAGAATGTCCCATTTATGTTAGCATCACCTAGAAGTCATGGCAGTAGTTTCTCATAAGCAACTGCAGCTCTTTGACTTTAGGAGGTTGAATTGTTTTAGAAATGTTGTCTTTCTCAGGGAGAAAAAGACAGGCTATCAATATCTTTGTACTGTCTCTACCTGAGCAGGTGCTGAGGTTACTCCAAACCATACTAACATGTTGCAGTCATTCACAATGGTAACAACTAAGTACTGCTCTGTCACAAATAAAACATGAAGCAAGAAGCCTGACAGGACTGCTGCTGAAGGTTCCCACTATTAGAACACGAGCCCTTAGCACAAAAGGAAGTCAAGTTTTAGAGAAGTAGGTGCTCAGATAAACCTCTATTTACCATTATCCCATTCTTAGCTTCTTTCTTTTCAATTTTTACATTCTCCTTTGGTAACATTATCATCTCTCATAGTTACAACTATTACCTAAACTCTGATAACTCCCAAATCCTTTAGCCCAGATTTCTCCCCAAACTTCAGACTCAAATATTTAGTTCTGTACTAGGCATCCCCCCTTGATGGTCTAATTCATCTCTCCTTCTTCCAGTATTCCCCACTTTGGTTGGCAGCCTAATTACCTAATTCAGAAACCTGGCGGTCATCCTTCACTCTCACCTGTCCCCCAATTCCCACAGCCAGTTTCATTCTAAACCAAACACAACCACCCCTTTGCTAATATCCCTGCAACCAGCCCTGCTTTCCTCAAATCCATTCTTACTCTGCTGCCATTCTTCATTCAATAAATACATGAATACTTTGTACCAGAACAATTATCAGAATTCATTAGTAAACAAGACCAAATCTCTACCCTCACAGAACTTACCTGCTATAGCCTGACAACCCAACAATCACTTCCTGGCTTTAAAATCTTCAACAGCAACCTAGCTTCCTGAGAATCCACTGGCCAACCAGAATGACAGAACAGAAGTCAAATTCTAGACTTCTAAACTTGGGCAGTCACCTACCCAATCTGAGCCTGTTCCCTCAATTATGAAGGAAGGATACCGGTGTCTTTCTCTCAGTTGTTTTACAGGTTAGAGATGACATAAGTGCCTACAGTGCCTGGCACAAAGTAGGTGGTCACTGGCCTGGCATACAAGGCCCTCATAATCTGGTCTCTACCTGTCTCTCTACCTGATTGCCAAACATACTCCATCAACGTTGTCCCAATAACTAAGTGTAGCTCCACCCAATTCCCACACTCTCCACCCTGCAAATTCTCTCATCCTCCCTCCTTCCCTCTCTCTCCAAGATGCAGTTTGGGAAGCACCTTCGTCCTGGAAGCCTTCTCTGACCTCTGCCAGGCAGAGGTAACTGTCTTTTCAGTGTCCCAATAGTTCCACACACATATAATTCATCTTCCAAAGCAGAGCACTGGAGAGGGAAAGGAGGAACTATTCGTAATTATGCCTGGACAATAAGCAGGAACAAGGATGTCTGTTTACCATTTACACATCTATAATGGCGCTTTACCATGCCTATAGTAAAATTATATTCATGTGTCTAGACTTTCCCCATCCCCAGAAGACCATAAGCCCCCCAAGGGCAAACCTTATCCATCTTTGTATTCCAAGAACTTAAGTACCAAGTTAGGCAGTGTTGACTTAGACCCACAACAAATCTTAGGACAAACTACCAATGTTCACTGTCACAGATATATTTCTTTGATACTAATTAAGTGGGAGCTGAGCTAGTGAATTTTTGTAGGATAACTTTTTTGTTTAAGAAGCATGAATCTGAAAAATTAATTACCAATTATTTAAACAATTAGGAAGAGCCTGAGAATCTCAGATAGAGGAAACAAAATCTCTAAAGGGAAGTTGCATTAAAAGATACAAAGTATTCACTTTTCTTAAAACTGTATATTCCTCCAGCTTTTAGTATAAGATCAATTCAGCGGTGTTCTATTCCTAGTTTCTGTCTTTCTAGAGCACATTTTAAAGAAGGGGGGGGGGGGCAGGAATCTCTCTCCTACTTCAAAGAAGAAAAAAATGTTTGATGTAAGAATGGTCAGTCATGAATCAAAATGAAAGATAAAGCCGTGCAATGAAGAGTTTCTCAAAGCCAGGAAGAATCCATTTAAGGGCATTTAATCTAAAGGGAAATCCCCTTGGCCACTTCTCCCAAACTGTTCCTAACAAGCAGGAGGATTTATACCCATCCAACCTCTAAAGTCTACCTCTTAAGTCTAAAAAAGACAATATTACAAAATGTTTGAAAGAATATCTACTTTTCAACGACATAATTAACATTTGCAAAAATCAATCTTCTGGGGCACACTGCAGTCGTCTTTTCTTTCCTACCAAATACTTTATAAAAGGGTTCCCAGGCCCTAGCTGGTTTGGCTCAGTGTATAGAGCGGCGGCCTGTGTACTGAAGAGTCCCAGGTTCGATTCCAGTCAAGGGCACATGCCCAGGTTACGGGCTCAATCCCCAGCAGCGGGCGTGCAGGAGGCAGGCGATTAATGATTCTCTCTCATCATTGATGTTTCTCCCTCCCTCCCTCTGAGATCAATAAAAAAAATATATATATATTTAAAAAGGTTTCCCAGTATCACTCTCGCCATTTGAGCAAGGTCAGAAGCAATATGAAATGCCCCTGAGCAAGTGCATCTGATTGCCATGGCAAGCACTTCAAATTCACCTGTCCAAAGAGCAGTTAAATCTAATCTACTGCCCTCCCACCTGAGCTTACTCTAGTCAAGCTTCTCTGTCCTGTGTAAGCTCTCACAAAGCTCCCCAGCACTCAGTCACAGCAATTTTTTTTTTTAATGAGGAGAGGACCCTGAAAAGTTCCCCCTCACCCACCAAGAAAAATTCTAAACAAAAAACAACAGCCCTAACCGGTTTGGCTCAGTGGATAGAGCGTCGGTCTGCGGACTCAAGGGTCCCAGGTTCGATTCCGGTCAAGGGCATGTACCTTGGTTGCGGGCACATCCCCAGTAGGGGGTGTACAGGAGGCAGCTGATGGATGTTTCTCTCTCATCGATGTTTCTAACTCTCTATCCCTCTCCCTTCCTCTCTGTAAAAAAATCAATAAAATATATTTTAAAAACAACAACAAAAGAATGCAAAATTATGCACAATGTTCCCGAGTGTTATCTTTCACATTTTTAGGTGCACCACAAAATATTTTCCATTCGCATTACTATTTTTTAATGAAGAGCCACAGAAAAGAGAAAGAACTTATTCAGAAAATCCGGCATAAATTTGAGCTAATGATAAAACAGAAATAGCAACCTGGATACTGCCAAGTTCATATCACAGTCAATTCAAGAACCTAAAGAAGCTTAACAAAATAGTGAACCCCAAATTCCTAAAGTCTTTCAACTAGTAAGAGCCAAACCAACAAAGCTTTGAGACAAGTAGACTTTAGAATTCTGTCAGGACATAAATAACAGGATTTAAAGGTACTTTCACCTACCTCTAACAAGCAAAACTCTGGCAAGCAAATTTCCTTTTGGTGCCCAGAGCCATAAACACCTGCCTAACAGGAACTCAGAGGAGAATTTCAATGAACACCCAAGACTCAACCTGGAGGAGAAAGCGCGCATCCTTTTGGCTCCCCGCTCCTCTCCTTTAGGCCTACATTTGTTTTCAGGTGAAGCAACGCTGGAGGAATCCTGAAAGCCAGCCAAAGCTTCCAGTTTTGATTGAATCAGAAAAAAAAATAAATTAGGAACTTCAAAAGCTTCAAATTTCATATGCCGAAACAAATTACCTGAAGCACAAAACTTCAGCATAGAAACAACTGTTATTTCTGTTCCTTGGGCAACACATGCCCAGGGAAGACCATCAGGGATACCAGTGAAAATTCTCCTAGAAACCAGATAGCTTGAATTCTTGCAAGTCAACAACTGAGTTTTACAGACTTCACGCAAGAAAAAGGTGTGGCACAGATCTCTAACAAACCCCAATACGTATGCATCTTTTTTTGCACAACACCTTCGAGGCAGGAACCACGCTTCCCAATAAAATAAAAGATCAGATGGTTGAGCTTCACTCGTCATTAAAAGTGGATTACAGCAATTACATAAAAACTACAGGCTGTCAAGAGACAAGCCGGGCCTATCTGCACTGTAACCCTGCTCCGTGACAGTTAGAACTGACATCCCCGAGCGAAACAGAACCCATTGCGACTGTCACCGGCAACCGTGGATCAGAACCTGTCCCAAAGCGTTTGTGGCGTGGGTGCAAATCCAAAAGGAAGACATTGCATGGACGAGGCCTCTCCACACTTTGGAAACACAAAATTCACAGCCCCCCCCCCGCGCCCCCCAGGCGGCTTCCGACACTCCATGACTCCCTCCCTGGCTCAGTGCCCTGCGAGCGGCACCCTCGCACAGAAGACACCTGGTCTTTGTCCAACGCTGCGCGTGCACACGCACCAAGGCGCTCAGGAACACCGAGCGCACACAGACACCTTCTTCGCAAAGTGTCGTCAGCTCCCTGCCTCCCTCCAGTCTGACTGAGGAAGGAAAACACGCCCGTCAGCGTTTCTCAAAGTGTGGTCCTTGGGTACCGGCATGAGCCTCCACCTGGGCGGCAGGGCCACAGGAAGGCACTCAGGCAGCGCCCCAGACCCCCAGGCTCGGGTTCCCCCCCAGGAGGCCTCAGGACGGGCGCGCCTGACCGTCCCCCCTCGGTGTCCCCAGGGAAGTTGGAGGACCACCGCTCGGGGCTGCAGCGAGGCGTCAGCCAGCCCTTGCTCCCCCCACACACCTGGTTTAGATTGGGAAAGCTCCAAATGCCACTCGCGTCTTGGGAACTGGGGGCGCTCCCCCACCCCTGGAGTCCCACGCACCACCCCACAGCCCACCAGGAAGCGAGGGAGGAGCTTCCGACCCTTCCCGGAAGCCGAACTCCCCCCCGAGTACGGAAAACAAGCTTCCCCAGACCCCCCGACGCTGCCAAACGGTGGGGGAGGGGAGGCTGGGCTCCGGCGCCCGGAGGGGGAGGAGCCGGCCGGCAGGCTCGCCCCTCCGCAGGAATTTAGAGGTGGGGGGTTCGTGCGGAAAAAGGCGCCATATCCAACCCGGTGGGGGACCTTTCCCCACCCTACGCCGGGGAGGGTAGTCGGGTTCCCACAGGCAGAGTGACCCCGCCCCTCCCCCTCCCGGTGGGGGTG
>NW_005370318.1:3095727-3122416 GCF_000412655.1 Myotis brandtii
CCACGGCGGCGGCGGCGGCGGCTGCCCCACGATCGCTAAGGAATGCGGCGGCTCTGCATAACCATGGGGTCAGAGGTCACGGCTCCGGCCTCCGCTTTCCCGCCCTGCTGAGGTGCCGAGACAGGACTGGAGGTGGGGCAGGCAGGCGAGACGCGGCTTTTCTTTCGGCGCCCGGTTGTGTGAGTGTGTGCCGTGGGTGTGTGTGAGTGTGTGTGAGAGTGAGGAGGGGGAGTGTGGGGTTTTTTTTTTTGAACAAAAACAAACCGAAAGGGCTGCTGGGAGTCGTAGTCCTAACTGCCTCTTTGGCCTCCCCCACTCCGGAAGAATATGGCTGCGTGAAACGCTTGGACCACACTTCCCGGCGTGCCCCGCGGTTCGCCTTTCGCCCCTCCTCTCCCTTCTCTGCCTCTCTCAGACCTCCGTCTGCTAGAGAGACTGCAGATGTTCGGGGAAGGGCCAGGGCGGAGTCTCGCGAGGTGCTGGAACTGGCTTGGGCCTGAGGCATTGTGGGAAGCGATGCTGGAAAGAGGCGGTGGCTGGGCTCCACCAGCCACGTTTAACCCTTTCGGTGCTTCTCGCCGCCGGGCGGGTTAGGGTGGCGACCGAAAATTGATAGCTTACTTACTCCCAGCACCCACTTTGTGTCTCGACCCGCCCAAGCGGTTCTCACTGGCAATTCTTTTAGGTGACAAGAGGCAGGACTTTCCCTTTTGGTCCTCCCCTAAATGACTCATTGCTGCATAATAATGAGACAAAAACACTCATATCAGTAAAACGGTTATTCCACAATTGACAGACCTGGACAGTTCCCCATTTCTTCCTGTGCCTTCATGTCGCTTTGTGTTTGCAGAAACTGTATTTGCAGAAGTTGCACTTAGCAGCCTAGAGCGTTGGTGAATTCAGTGATACGGTGACAGGTAGTGTAAAAAATTTGGATTTGGGGGCCCATACTGCACAGAATGCACCTGAGGCCTTTTTCGAGGCGCTAGTCTGGAAAGAACACGGTCCTGGAGTTAAACCGGCCCAAACTGGGTCCTGGCTAAGCCACTCCCTGGCTGTCAGCCTAAATGTAGGGGCTCAACATGGGCCTCAATTTTCTAATCTACATTAGTCTCTAGTCGGACCTGACGGTATTATTGGGTTAATTAAAATTAACATAAAACAACTGGCAGATTGGAAGAGAGTGTGAAGGGAGGCCTTGATATTAGGTCTATATAATTTGGCTCCTGGCATAGAGCAAGTGTTTGATATTGACAGTGGGCAATGGTACTTCACCTCTTTGAGCCTTGGTTGCAGAGCATGAAATGAAATGAGGTGGCCAACACACAGGTCTCCTGTTCCTATTTGTTGAATCAATGTCCAGAAACCTGCCTCGGTTCAGTCCTAAACTGGATTAATGGCCAGCTCTTAAGTAATAGGGAGGCAGGGTCAATGGCCACATTTTAAAGGTTTCCCTGGGTGAGGAAACATAGCCTCCACTCCCTGGTGTTAGCACAGGAGAGAGCCAGCGCTGAAAGAAGACTGATAACTGTGCTGCCCAACACCACAGAGTTCAGTGCTCCTGCTTTTTATGCTCGTCACACAGGCTTCCATGTCCAATAAAATTCTGCAAAGTGAATAGACTGTAGGAGGTGAAATAAGGCATATTTTTAAGTCTCTCTCCATCTAAGTTTACCCCCAAGATGGGGAAAAGGAAGAACAACCCCATCCACCACCAAAATATTGTTGGCCTGATTTTTTACAAAGGGTTGTTTTTGTTTTTAATTTAAAGCTGACACAGTAACCCAATTTGACAAGTCATTTGGCTTGTTCAAACATTTTCTTCTTGAGTAGCTTCATTTCTCCCCTGCCCCTGACTTCCAAGTAGTAGCAAGAAGATTCATTCTAAAGTGTACATGGTTAGTACAAGCACTGTGGTAGAATAATGTCCTCCCCCACTCAAACTATCTATACCAGTGATGGCGAACCTATGACACGCGTGTCAGAGGTGACATGCAAACTCATTTTTTTGGTTGATTTTTCTTTGTTAAATGGCATTTAAATATATAAAATAAATATCAAAAATGTAAATCTTTGTTTTACTATGGTTGCAAATATCAAAAAATTTCTATATGTGACACGGCACCAGAGTTAAGTTAGGGTTTTTCCAAATGCTGACACGCCGAGCTCAAAAGGTTCGCCATCGCTGATCTATACCTTAGTCTCTGGAACCTGTGAAGGTTGCATTCCATGGCAAAAGGGATTTTGCAAATGGGATGAAGGACCTTAAAATAGGGTGATGACCCTGGACTATCTGGGAGGGCCAACTATTACCATATGGACCCTTAAAAGCAGAAAAGGAAGGCAGAGAACAATCAGATTCCAAGCTTAAGAGGAACTCAACTGTACTCCCAAGATACAGGGACTTAAAACAAGCCACTGTTCCTTTGAAGGGAGCCATGAGCCTGAGAATGTAGGCAGCCTCAGAAGTTGATAAGCTCTGCCAACAAGTAATAGAACCTCAGTCCTACAACCCCTTGGCAGTGAATTTTGATAACCTGAATGAGCAGGAAGCAGGTTCTCCGACTCTAGAGTCTGCAGAAAGGAACACATCCTGTCAACACTTGATTTTAGCCTTTTCAGGTTCAAAGCAGAGAACCACACTCAGGTCAACTTCTGGCCTACAGAAAGTGTGAGATGTAGTGCTCGCTTCGGCAGCACACATACTAAAATTGGAACAATACAGAGAAGATTAGCATGGCCCCTGCGCAAGGATGACACGCAAATTCGTGAAGCGTTCCATATTTTTTTTTTTTTAAAAGAAAGTGTGAGATGTAAATGGGAGTTGTTTTGAGTGGGTTTGAGCGTCGTCCAGATATTCTAAGGTAGGTTCAATCCTTGGTTAGGACGCATACAAGAAGCAACCAATGAATGCATAAATAAGTGGAACAACAAATCGACATTTCTCTATGTCTTCCTTCCTCTCTCTAAAAATCAATAAAAATTATTTTTTTAAAAAATTAAATGTGGAAAAATACCACATGATCTCACTCATTCATGGATAATAGAGACCATTATAAACTTTTGAACAATAATAGATACAGAGGCAGAGTTGCCTCGAACAGACTGTCAAACTACAACAGGAAGGCTGGGGAGGGTTGGGAGAGGTGGGGGGGTGGGTAAGAGATCAACCGAAGGACTTGTATGCATGCATATAAGCATAACCAATGGACACAAGACACTGGGGGGTATGGGAGGCCAGGGGAAGGGTCAAGGACATGTACCTTGGTTGCGGGCACATACCCAGTAGGGAGTGTGCAGGAGGCAGCTGATCGATGTTTCTCTCTCATCGATGTTTCTAATTCTCTATCCCTCGCCCTTCCTCTCTGTAAAAAATCAATAAGATATATTTTAAAAATAAATAAATAAATAAATGGATGTTGTTTTAAGCCATTCTATCTGTGGTAACTTAAAGTAGCAAAAGAAAGCTAATTCAGGCAACATTAAAAATGCCTTTACTTAATTTACAGCCAGTACTGCCTCATTCTCACAGTTGGGTCAAGCCATGGGAGAATCCAGATGTGAATATTTCAAGGTCTCTGCCCTTGCAGAATCATACAGAAACTAATTACAACATCATAGTTAAGAGTAAAAAGGGCCCTAACCAGTTTGGCTCAGTGGATAGAGTGTCAGCCTGCGGACTAAAGGGTCCCAGGTTCGATTCCGGTCAAGGGCATGTACCTTGGTTGCGGGCACATCCCCAGTGGGAAGTGTGCGGGAGGCAGCTGATCGATGTTTCTCTCTCATCGATGTTTCGTACTCTCTATCCCTTTCCCTTCCTCTCTGTAAAAAATCAATAAAATATTTAAAAAAAGAGTAAAAAGAGAATATGAGTTGGAAAATTGGCTTTAGTCATTAAACCTTAAGTAGCTGTGATTTTTTTTTTAAAGCTAATAACACTCATGAGTCTCTTGTCAGAAGCACCAAAAAACAAACCTATACATTTTTTGGTGTCTATTTTTATCACAGTGCTTTTATTACAAAGTATCTTTGAAGTCAACAAAGGTGTCACAGGGCAGTGTAAGATAAACAGGACTGATAATCAACCCTGTCCTGTTTGGGATGAGTCACTTTTCAAACTGCACAGTTATGAGCAAAGCACGTATTCAGAAATCGGAATAAATACATCACCAGCAGACACCGAGGAATTTCCCAAAAGACACACAGACATCCTGAACCTCACTATGAGATAATGTATTGTCACTGGCTTTGAACTAGAGCAGGCCTGGGTTTGAATCTTGCAGTCATTCTCCAGCTGTGTGGCCTTGGTCAAGTTATGCAACCTCTCATGGACTCAGTGCCATCATTTGGACAGCAGGATTCATATTAAACTCAAAGGATGCAATTGGGATTAAATGGGATCTTTGTAAAGCATTTTGCACACAGTAGACACAGTAAATGCTTCAGTGAATCAAGCTCTGGAACCATTTGCCACCCTAACAAATGTTCTCTTTCAATAACTGCATCTTCAAATGAAGTTGAGGTTCAGAGAGGTCAACTTATCTCCCCTAGGTCCAAGATGATTAAAGGAGATCACATTTACTAAATTTCCAGCATAGCAGATGATCAACAAATGTATATCACTTCTGGCCCCTCCCTTATTTCCTTTCTTTGTATGATCGTTAGTTTACTAGTGTCTGTCACTTGCTAGCATCTTCTTGCATTCATTATCATACCCCCAACATCTGGCACAGTCTTGGCACAAGGTAGGCAACGAATGACCTTAATAATTACTTTATTGGACAAAATCCCTGAGGACTAATTTCCCATTGAATGAGCCCTAAACAGTATTTAGAACTTGGCAGAACTGGGAAAGACTGAGGTAGGACTTCAACCAAACCTATCTATGCAAGTTGCAAAGATGCTCAGGAATAGAGACTTCATGACCTCACTGTTGTCTTTAGGCACTGCATCTGCTCATGTGATGGACAGCCCTAACTCAGCTTACCTGCCATTCATCATTTAAATCCACTCCGGTTTTTTTATTCTCCTATAAGGCTGAAAAAGGTGTTTAAATTCCATTTTACTCCTCCAAAATGTTAATAATGGTTATTTCTGAGCTGTAAGACTATGGTTGATTTTTTGTTTTCTTTTTTTTTTCTACAAAGTATTACATTTTTTAATTTTAAAAATTCTCTTTTTCCGTTGACCCACAAAACAGCATTTAGATTAAGGTGGTAGATGTAATGTTTTTTGCTTCTTTACACTTGTCTTTATTTTCCAAGTCTTCAAGAATGAGTATGTACTACTCATATTCACATGATGAAAAAAATTTTAATGCTCAACAGTGTGAGGACATTTTTTTGTTGTTAATCCTCATGCGAGAATATTTTTCCATTGATTTTTAGAGAGAGTAGAGGGGGAGAGATAGAGAAACATCGATGTGAGAGAGAGCAATTGGTTGCCTCCCATACTGGGATTGATCCTGTAACCCAGGTACGTACGCTGGACCAAATCAAACCCAGGACCCTGCCCTAGCTGATTTGGCTCAGTGGATAGAGCAACAGCCTGCAGTCTGAAGGGTCCCAATTTGATTCCAGGTCAGGACACATGTCTGGGTTGCAGGCTCGATCCCCAGTAGGGGGCCAGCAGGAGGCAGCTGATTAATGATTCTCTCTCATCCTGGATGTTTTTGTGTCTCCCTTTCTCTTCCTCACTGAAATCAATAAAAATATATTTAAAAAACAACAACACAGGACCCTATCCACTGAGCCAAACTGGCTAGGGCATTGAATTTAATCACGCCACCTTACTGCCAAGCATACTTTGAAGAAGAGTAATGAGTTGGGACTTGTTCTAGGTATTAAAATGCATTAGGTAGTGCAGTTTTGACAAAGGAGCAACAGACATATTCAGACTAACAGAGTACAAAAATAGGGCCACGCATGTAAGGAATTGTAGTACATAAAGTTAACATTTCAAACTGGTGGAGGAAGATGAAAGTTAATAAACGGAACAGGACTACTGGGTACCATTTGGAGAAGAATTAAGTTGGCACTTACCTCCCTCCTTAAATCTGAATTCCACCTAGATCAAAGATTTATATGTGATAAAAGAAACAACAAAAGTATTGGAAGGAAATAAAAGTGAATATTTTTGTAATCTTGGAACTGGAAGTCTTTCTAAACATGTTATAACAGTTTTTAAAAATCCAAGAAGTTGACTAAGAGCTAAGATTCCTAATAAACAGAGTTCTTAAAAAGTCATTAGGAAACACCTCAATAGGAAGATGGCCAAATAACAATGACCTAAACTGGCAATTAACAAAAGAAAAAACACAAATGGAAATACTTGAAAAGATTTTCAACCTCGTGAGTAATCCTGGAACTACAGAGAAAAAACAAAATTGGTTGTGGGCACATCCCCAATGGGGGGTGTGCAGGAGGCAGCTGATCGATGTTTCTCTCTCATTGATGTTTCTCACTCTCTCTCTCCCTTCCTCTCTGTAAAAAATCAAAAATAGCCGAAACCGGTTTGGCTCAGTGGATAGAGCGTTGGCCTGCGGACTGAAAGGTCCCAGGTTCGATTCCGGTCAAGGGCATGTACCTGGGTTGCGGGCACATCCCCAGTAGGAGATGTGCAGGAGGCGGCTGATCCATGTTTCTAACTCTCTGTCTCTCTCCCGTCCTATCTGTAAACAATCAATAAAATATATTTTTTAAAAAATCAAAAACATATATTTAAAAACAAAACAAAATTGAGATGTCATTTTTCAATAGATCAGGCTGGCAAACGTTGAAAAGATCGGCAGAACCCAGTGTTAGCAAAGATGTAAGGAAATGGGCACAATTTATGCACTGTTGGTGGGAATGCAAATTCATCGTCATTTTGAGAAGCAGTTTAGTAATATGTAACAAAATTGTCATGGGAAAACCCTCTAATTCTTTAAATGTTTCTGTATTGTCTCAGTGTTCTACCATCAGAATATTTATTCACTGTTTTCCCATTTAGAAATAGCACTTAACTGAACACCTATTATACAGCCTAGAAACTTCATTATCACATTTATTCCCTTCCTCAACCCTACAAGGAAGGTATTTTCATTCATTCATTTTATAGGAAAGGAGACAATCCAAGGCTCAGAAAGGTTAAGCAACTTGCACTGGATGTATTTGTACACAGGTCTGGCTGCCACAAAGAGCTCTTTCCATATGCTGCACTGTTACTAATAATATTGCTATTAATACTTAACATATGTCGTTTATTGAGTTCCTACTAAGTGTCAGACACTTGATGGATGTTTCTTTTAATCCTTTCAGCAACCCTGAAGGCAGCAAGGTCAGTAGTAACCCTCCTACCAAGGTGCAATAGCTTGCCACGGGTAATAACTGCCAACCTAGGTTTGTCTCACTCCAAACCCCCTTCCTCCATTTTTGCCACATTTCCTGCTCATCTAGTGGCATACTGTCTTCACCTTGAGACATAATTTGCCCTGAGGTCTTTGCTCATCTACATGTCTTCAGATCTCCTTCTTGGAGCTCTCTGGGTTTGACTGTGGTGCTTAAATATAGATTTTGCATTTGACCATAATGCAAATGTTTACTTTTACCATGTAGCATTCAAACAAGAATGTTGGGAAGTCTTAGTTTTGCTGCTAACTTTATCACCCAGCTCAGAATTCTTCAGGGTCTCCTCGGGCAGAATAAAACCAAGGTAGCCAGGCTCCTTCAGTCTGGCTCTCATCTGCCTGGCCTGGAGGTTCCCAGGGTGCCCCGGGCTCCCTTCATTCATGCTCCTGACCACACCCCTCCTGGGTGTTTCAGCTTAATAACCCCAGCACCCAGCAGAACACCTGGCCCAAAGTAGCCTTCCGTAAATACCAGCTGAAGGGAGGAAAGAGGAATGCTCTACCCTTGAAGACTCATAGATTTCAACCAGGCAATGTGAGAGAGGCCTTGGAGGCTGAGTGAAATCTAACTGAGCAGAAATGAGGTAAGACTTAAATGAAGGCCACATGCTTGCACAGCCAGTCACCTAGAGACCCGCCTCTATGCTGTGCTGTCCAGCTTTAAGAAGTGCTTTCACATAATAATCATAACTGCTATCATTTATGGCAAGCTCACCACATGCCAGGCACTAGATGCTTTACATATATTTTTTTCTTTCTGTATTTACTTATTATGATCCTTATGATTATTATTTACTTTCTGTTCTCTCCATCAGCTCCACACAAGTTCTAGGAGAGCAAAGCTTTTTTCCTGTTATGTTCAAAACAGTGCCTGGCAAACAGGTGCTCAATAGGTCATTGAATCTTCCAGAGCCCTATGAAGTAAGGCTGACTTTAACCCTCACTTTACAGATAAATAACTTGAGGTTTAGAGGGAAGAAGTGACTTTTACAAAGGTACAGATCCAACAAGAGGAAAACATTAAAAATAGATCTATGATATCTCTCTCTCTCTCTCTCTCTCTCTCTCTCTCTCTCTCTCTCCATTACCCCTGCAACCACCTGGGTTCAGAAATGGCCATTCCCAGCCTTGAAGTTGGGAGTCACCACCTGCTTGTAGGACTCCTTAACTGACTAATAATGGGAACAGCACTGCACCAATGACCACTTACTGAGCACTTGCGACATACCAGGCACGGCTCCACACATTTGAACTCCCAGCAACTTAGGAAGTACTTGCTATGGGCCCTTTTTGACCATTGAGGATTCTGAGACCCCAGGGAGGTTAAGAAACTTTTCATCATCACAAAACTAGTAAATGATGAGTTCAGAATTCACAACCCAGCAGTCTGGATCCAGTGCCCACACTCTTCACCACTACTCACACTGCCTCAGGAAGATGGCAAACGGAGTCAGGAGCACTTACTAAGGCCAAGTCCAGTCTGCTTGGCCCATTAGACACATCCCATGTTTTCATGTTCTCTCTTAAACCTCACAGTCACCCTGTGAAGTTACAGATGAGGAAACTGGATTCTAAGACCCTAAAAGAGCCAGATGTAGACAGAAAGTAGATGAGTGCTTGTCTAGGGCTTTGTGGTTGGGAGGAAATTGGGAGTGGCTGCTAATGGGTACTTTTTGGGGTGATGAAATGTTTTAAAATTGATGGTGGTGGCCCCAGCTGGGTGACTCAGTTGGTTGGAGCATCAGTCTGTGCACCAAAAGGTCGTGGGTTTGATTCCCGGTTGGGGCACATGCAGGAGTTTCGGGTTTGATCCCCAGTGAAGGGCATGCAGGAGGCAGCCGATGGACGTTTCTCTCTCTCCCTCCCCTTTCCTCTCTCTCTAAAAGGTCAATAAAAACATATTTTAAAAAATAATAATAATAAAATTTAAAAAACTAGATCATGAAAAAGGGGGGAGGGGAGATGGTACATGGAAGAAAGTGGCAGAGGTGAAATTTCCACAGGCTTCAGATCAGAAACCTTGGGGCCATTGTTGTCTCTTCTTTTTCTCTCACCACAATCCAGTTGTCAGCAATAAACATACCCTAAGGCATGTTACCACTTGGCTCCTCTCCTACGGCTTGGTCCTAGCCACCACCTCTGGTCCAAAGTACAGCCCCTCTTCTAAGCAGCCTTCTTGCCTGCCCCATTTGCTCTGTTCTCTACAAAGCAGTAGAGGGATCAGGTTTTTTTGTTAATCCTCACCAAGGATATATTTTCCATTGATTTTTAGAGAGAGTGGGAGGAGGGATGGGAAGGGGCGGGAGAGAGAGAGAGAGAAGGAGAGGGAGAGAGAGAGAAGGAGAGAGAGAAACATCGATGTGAGAGAGACACATCAATTGGTTGCCTCCTGCACATGCCCCAACCGAATCTACATCCCAGGTATGTGTCCTTGACTGGGAATCTAACCTGGGACCCTTCCATGTGCAGGCGGATTCTCTAACCACTGGGCAGCATGGGCCAGGGCTAGAGGGATCCTTTTAAAACATTCCTATCAGATTTCCCTCTTTTGCTTAAAATCCTTCAACTGTCTAAAAACAAAATTCACTTATAATTCAGAGTTAGCCCCTGGCCACCTTTCCAACCTCACTGCCCACTAGCCACACTTGCCTCCTTATCCCCAGTACACTCCCATCTCCAGACCTCTGCACTGTGGTTCCTTTTCCCTGGAATACTCTTCATTCCAGCCCCAGATACCCACACACTTGCTCCCTAATTTCACTCAGGACTCTGCTCAAATGTCACATATCACCATTGCAAAGAAGCCTTCCCTAGCCTCCCAATCTAACCCAAGCCAGCACCTCCCCCAGCTTGTCACTCTCTAACTCCTGACCTGCCTTGTTTGCCTTTGGATACTGCACATCCTTCTGTTACCCATCTATCTCCACCACTAGAATGTGACATCCCTGGGGACAGGGGCTTACTCTAGCTCTCTAGGACTAGAACAATGCCCAGAACATTGTAGATACTCAAAGAAATGAATAAGTTAATCTGAGGCTGAAACCCTGACTCCTCTTGCTGCTCCTGGGATAATCTAGCAAAGAGAATGTCATTGCATTGAACATGCTCCTTACTGAAATCTGCGACAATCTCTGCACCCTGTCAGTACCGTATCTGCGCTGACTACCTTGATTTGTGCTTATTGGTGAATGGGGTAATTCCCTCCCAGACTGGGAGCTCTGGAAGGGCAGGGTTCTGAGCTGTAGGCCATGACACCTAGCACAGAGTCTGGAACAACATATGTAAATCTGTTGACTGGACAAGGAAGGTAAATTTTAAAACCAATGGTAGAAGTTTAATTTCTCTGTTCCCAAACGCAGCAAAGGGATCTCCTTCCAGACCACTACCCTGAAAAATCCCTTGGCCCCACTGTTAGGGAACTAGGATACTGAAGTCAAGTTCAAGTGCTCCTTGGAATTCCTTGGGTGGTGAGCTGTGCCAGGGAAAGCTCCTTGCAGAAAGGAATTTGCCAACTGAGCCCTGAAAACCTGTGTGAACAGCAGGGAAACTTAAAGCTGCACTCAGTGAAATTGCTTTCTGCGTTCTCAAAGAGAATAATAGCATGTGAGGCTGCCATAAGAAGAAAATGCTAAATTGAGGCGTGCTTCCTCCCACAAGGAAAGAAAAAGGCTTCCAGGGCTCTCCTATCTGCAGGATGTGCCATGGAGTCAAGACCCTTCCCAGCCCAGTTCTCATTTCTCCATTCCCATCACCAGCAAGTCCTCATGTGTTCATTCACATTCCCTTTGTCTGGCATGCTCTTCCCTCCTTCCCAAGTGGGTGACACCCTACCCATTCTTACAGAGCATGACGCAAATGCGTTACAAAGCCTTTCTCCACCTCTCCTGGCACATCATTCCTTCCTTTGACAGAAAATGCTGGTTTCATTTAGCACGTATCCAACCATCCAACTCAGGTGTCAAACTTGGAGAGGACAACAGGACATGCCTTCAGGGAACTTACAGTCTGGTGGGGGAGACCAAAGCAAAGAAATATAT
Organism: Myotis brandtii; assembly: GCF_000412655.1. Lineage (NCBI taxonomy): Eukaryota > Metazoa > Chordata > Mammalia > Chiroptera > Vespertilionidae > Myotis > Myotis brandtii. The sequence goes on from NW_005370318.1 coordinate 3,107,152, forward strand.
AATTGCAAGCTGGGAAAGGGAATAAGAAGGAAACAAGGTAAGATAAGGACACCACACAGAGGTGGAGATGGAGAGGAACCAGAATGGATGGTGGGGGAAGGCTTTTTGGAAGAGGTGACATTTAACTGATACCTGATGGAGGAGTCGGAGTTAGCCAAGAAAAGCGTGGGGAGAAGCCTCCAGAGAGAGGTTATAACACATGTGAAGGTGCCAAAGCATGAAAGCTGTTGGCATAATCCAAAGGAGGCCTGTGTGGCTCCAGCTTCGAAGGGCTGGAGAGTGGTGTGAGGAGAGGAAGCAAGTCTTCTGGTAGGTCCTAAGCACTCTGCCCTCAGAAGGGCGGGAGTACATTTCATTCCTCTCCATCCCCAGTGCAGAGCAAGACACCTGGTGCACGACAGGCATTCAACAAGTGTCCTGTGGGCTACACTGTCCCCAGAGATGCAGGTGATCTCTCGCTCTGCCCATTTCTCCCACCCCAAAAGCAAGTCCCCAGTTGGCTCGCTTAACTGAAGCACCCAGGGACGGTTAACCACAAGACTGGTGACAAGAACAGAGGATGAAACAGGAGCAGCTGCGAGAGCTACAGTTAGATCCTTGACAAATTCACTGGCAGGTGTGACCACAACATGGTCCTTGGAGACCATTCTGGGGGTAAACTTCAATCTGATGGCAACTCTAGTATAAGTGGGCCTCCCCAAATCACACGTCCCAAAACAAAACCATCAGCATGGAGTTCAAAATATAGTCTCCAAGGTCAACTGTTTTTATTCACAACACTTCTGGCAACCAAATGTATGGGTTTTCCTCTCCGTTCAACCACCAATTCTCTGACTTTCCAGACACCAACTGCATATCCTACAGTTCTGGTACTACCTGGAGTTAGCACAGGTTAAGGACTCAGACCCACAAGACTGCCCCCACTTCAGATGCCAGTCAAAAGTCCCAGGTTGCCACTTTTATTTCTGACTGACTATAAATTGGTTTGATATTTAATATCAAACCTCTCTTCAGGTTTGATCATTGCTAGAATGGCTCACAGAACTCAGAAAAGGGCTTTAGTTACTATTACCCATTTATTATAAAGGATGCAACTCCCAGGAAGAGCCAAATGGAAGGAATGCATAGAAGATGGGGGAGTGGGGAGCCTCCACGCCCTCTTTGGACAGGCCATCCTCCAATGTGTTGACCAACCTGGGAGCTCTCCAAACCCCCGATGTTTAGGGGTTTTTGGTGGTTCCATTACATAGCCATGACGAAATCATTGCCATTGGTGATTAACTCAATCTCCAGTTCCTCTCCCCTCCCTGGAGGTCAGGGAGTGGGACTGAAAGATCCAAACCTCTAATCACATGATCGGTTCCTCTGGCAACCAGCCCCCATCCTGAAGCTATCTAGGGGCCCAACTAGAGTCACTTTATTAGCATAAACTCCAATGTGGTTGAAAGGGGCTTTTTAGGAATACCAAAAGATACTTCCATAACTCAGGAAATTTCAAGGGTTGTAGAAGTTCTCCAGGGACAAAGACCAAATATTTTTCTTACAGAATCATACAAGGTTTGAGTAGATTCTTGATTTAATTTTTTTTTTTTTAACATTCCAGAAGATGCGAAGACAACTTGGTCAGTGGCAGGAATTTCCAAGTTGCTTAGCTTCCCTGCCTTGCACCACCGAATTAGCCCTTGGCCCAACGCTCATAATTCTTCAAATCACACTTTGAACTCTTGCTTTTTGGCTAATGGATTTTGAACTATTCTACACTAATACTTATTTAGGCTAAAGCAAGGTATGGTTTCTAACTCTTTTTAGAAAAGGGGGGTATAGGGACATTACACATAGTTTGGAGGTATCTAATGAAGAAACACAATTAAGAATCATTTGCCTAAGTCACATAGGCCACTATCCTCTCTGCTCTTTAAATACTAGTATCTTGTTGGTATTTTTTAAAGTCCTATACTGTAATCTTTTCTACAATAGTTCTCCATGCTTCCCTCTAGTGCAGTGGTTCTCAACCTTCCTAATGCCGTGACTCTTTGATACAGTTCCTCATGTTGTGGTGACCCCCACTTTCATTGTTACAAATTGAACATAATTAAAGCATTGTGATTAATCACAAAAACAATATGTAATTATATATGTGTGTTTTCTGATGGTCTTAGGCGACCCCTATGAAAGGGTCATTCGACCCCCCAAAGGGGTCGCAACCCACAGGTTGAGAACTGCTGCTCTAGTGAGAGTGAAAAAGGACTGCAGATACCTTCTTCTTTAAAGAAAAAAAATGCTTTAATTGACTTGTTAGAGAGAGAGGGAGAAGGAGAGTGGAACATCGATGAGAAACATTGATCGGCTGCCTCCTGCATGCCCCCTACTGGGGATCGAGTCCTCAACCAGGGCATGTGCCCTGACCAGGAATCAAACCAGTGACTTGGTGCATGGGACTATGCTTAAGCAACTGAGCCACACTGGCCTGGGCTGCAGCTATCTTCTTATGAAACTCTACTACTCTGTTATACAAGGCCTTCACAAATGCTGTTCACTCACAAATTCCTTTCCAAATTTCTTGTCTCGCTAACTCCTTGTTCTCTAGATAAGCGGTCGCCAACCAGTGGTCTGCGGACCACTGGTGGTCCGTGAGGTCCGAAAGGTTGGTGACCGCTGCTCTAGATCTCACTGTAAATGTCATTTCTTCAGAAAGCCCTTTTCTTATTTACCCACCAATCCAAATTAGGCCCCTGTTATTCTCTTATAATATCCTATAATATTACTTCATGGCATTTATCATAATTTGTAATTATACATTTGTGTGTGTTTGGTTAACACTTATCCTGTCTCTCCTTCCCCATTAAAGTACAAGCTCTGTGAGTTCAGGGACCATGTCAGTGTTGCCCACATCTATATATCCAATGCCCAGAATAGCATGGCGCATAGTAGGTATTCACCATATATTTGTTAAACAGTTAGCGGCTTTCCCTGGCTGAGTAGCTCAGTTGGTTAGAGTATGGTCCTGATATGCCAATGCTACAGGTTGGATCCCTGGTCAAGGCACACACAAGAAGCAACCAGTGAATGCATAAATAAGTGGAACAACAAATCAATGTTTTTCTTTTTCTCTCCCCGCCCATTTCTCTCTCTCTCTCTCTCTACTCTCTCTCTCTCAAAAAAAAATCAATTTTTTAAAAATGCCAGCTTTTCTATAGAGGCCTAGGATTTTCTGAACATGATTTGCCCAGTACTGGCTTCTAGTACCTTAGGATACAAATTGTTCATGGTATCTTCTGAACACAGGGCCTTGTCACAGCAGCAAGTACATTTTAAATGTCTGCTCTAGTCCACATACTATGTGCTTGTTGCTTTAAATCATTGCTAATCCTCACAATGGTCCTGCAAGGCAGGGATTATCACCCCATTTTACAGGCAAGGACCCCGAGATTCACAGAGGTAAATTAAATTCCTCATACTCACATGGTTAGTAAGCAGACACAACCAGAATTCAGACCCAGCACAGAGGCCAGGGTCTGTGCCCTCTCTACTCAGTCCCTACGTCTCAACCAGGAAGCACAACCCCCCAGGGATATACTTCAGCAGAACTGAGAATATGAGAAGCCACAAGACCAACATATGGCCCATTTCTGGTATTTCTTTTTTTTCCTGATGGTAAATAACAAAAAATATTTTTGTGTAAAAAATACCCCCACATATTTTAAAGTATAATATATAATACATTTACAGAAATTAAAAAAACAACACACCACAATCGTTAAAAAGACATGTCATGGCTGTTGCCTAGGCTGGACCCTCCTTGGAAAAACATGAGAAGCACTTACTTGTCACTCTGTCTTGCTTCATTTTATGTCCCTTTATCTTGTTGCTCTATTTTTTAAATACCAGCATTCCAACTCAATCTTCATTTCCACTCCCACCCTCTTTTCACTAGAAAAATTAAAATGTTTAAAGAAAGTGACAGTGTATCAGCCACAGGCATATCATTTTCAAAAACGTTAGTCATTTATGAGGACACCTTTTTGTAGGTACAATAAATCTGATTGATTTTTATTACACATCTTAGTTTAGAATCACTTTTACATTCCTAGACAAAGAGATGATACAAATAAATATCAATTGTAAAACTTAGAGCCCCAAGTATTGGCATGTTCTTTGTCTAAAGGTAGCCAAAGAGAAGGTCAAGATCAATATTAACTCTAAAGAGCCATAAAGCCCACTGCCTCCTTCCTGCACCAGGATTACTCATTTCATAAATAACCTCAAAAGCATTTCATTCAAGAAACAAGGGCAAGGAGAAAGGTGGCAGATTTCTGAACAGTACAAGACAAAACCTTGTGAGATAGACAATAGCCAGGCCCACTGTTCTTATCCAGTTCCCTCTGAGCATTCTGATTATGGCTTTTAGAGTATATTAATAGCCCCATTTTCGTCCACTGATAGTGTTCAGATGGCCCAAGGTGTGACTTGCAGTGAGCCTTGACCTCTAGTGGGAAGTGTGAGGCAGGACTGACATCCCATGTTAACAACAGGGAACTGACACTTCTCAGCAACTTGGCAACAATTTTACATTCAGTGAGGGAGGACTTACAAGAGTCAGACAGGAAAAGCAGAGAGCAGCCCAGGGCCCACGCCTGAGCTGCAGAACTCTGATGCCCTTGGTCATGGAGGTGTGGGTGGTGCAATTCAAGCAGCATGCAGGCAGGCATTCAATAGGGAACAATCCAACGTTAAGTCAGTCTTAAGAAAGTGCTTCATGCCTATGATTTCTGGCCTTGGGTTCTGGATCCAGGGGTCTGGGCGACAGGTGACTTTAAAATATAAAGCCAGATACATTCTTACTGATCAGAGCAGAAAGGCGCCTGATGAGGGTTGCACCCACAGTCTCAAACTCCTTCTCTCAGATGATCTTCTTAGATAGCGTTAGGTTGGCTTCCAGACTTCACTAACTGCTGCTGGCCCTCAGATGGCTTGGAACATCCTAGCATGACTACAGACAGGAAACCTGGTCCCTCAGTGGGCCTGGGAGGTCCTCCACACATTTGGCTCAATTCAGAGCCCAACACAGCAGCTTATGTTCTGCTATCTGCTCTATTCAAATATTTATCGGATCCACTGTGAGAGAAGAAAAGCACCGGAGACTGCTTGGGAAGCGACAGCTTCACCTCCACTCAGGTGTTCCTCCACTTTGTTCACAGACCATCAGAAGAGTACAAGGCAAGCTGTTTCACTAGCCCTGCTTGTCAACTTAGCTTTCTTCTTTTGCCTTCTTAGAAAAGCTCTATGGTCACGCAACCACCCTTGGTCAGAATAGCCACCTTGAGACATCAGTATTAAGGTATCGTGTTATCTGCAGTGTTCAATTCTCAAACTTGCCAGATGAATATTTGCAGCCTATAGAATTCATACTAGCTTTGAAAAAATGGGGGGCAAGAGACAGGTGTAACTGGCAGAAAACCATCTTAAGCTACCACCTGGTCATGTGGTTCCTATTCAAACTGGTAAAGTCTTAGTAAATAAGAGAGAAGCAGGGTTTGATCCCAAGGAAGATGAGGGAAGGCTCCATCAGGTTCTGGGAATTACTGAAAAGGACCCTGGGTTCAGAAAGAATAGTAACTAAAAAGGAGATAAGCTGCCAGATGACAGATCTCCATTTGTAGAATGCTGTGACATTGCACTTGGTACCTCCTCTTTCCCACAGGTTCTGATCCAGAAACGTGCCCTGGGGACTGAGCAGCTGAGTAAAAATATAACTCAAGGCCCACCTGAGTCGCCACCTTCCTGAGGCACCATGCCAGCAAGGTACACCAGGGAGGCAGACCTGGGGACTTACACTGCCCCGCAGGCTTGGCTCATGGACTCAGACACCCACATGGGAGTGCTTCCAACTGGATTAGTCATTCAATGGGCCTTTAATACAGACAAAGGCAACAACTGTACATTAGTGTATTTCTAAAACCAGGCAAGTTCTTGGTCTCTGTCTTTCTCTTACAGACACACATGGACACACTCAAAGAACATAGGCACCACTGTGCTTGCACATCCACACACACTTATGAGTTTCTCTTGAGGGAAAAAGGAGTAACATTCACCTAATGACCAACATAAAATGAAGCTTTGAATTTCAATAATACAAAGAACTAAAACTTATAAACCAAACTAGTATATGTAAACGGGGAACTTCTAACTCTCCTCTGAGCCTATGCAATCACACAGCACCTCCTAGCCACCCTTTAGGTTCTGCCTGGGAGAGCCACCATCCTAGGGTTTGGTGAGTTTCAGCTGAAGACAGGCAGGTTCATTTGCTCCCACCTTTGTCTTCCCTTCACACTGCACTGAGCCTCATGTCTCTGTCTCTGCATCTGCCTAGTACCCTTATGCTCTCTCCGTAAATATGGGACAAAGTGGGGAATTCAAAAGTGCCACCATATGTCTCATTCCCCCTACTTATGTCCAAACAGAGAAGACAGAGCCAGCCTCCCTTGTCCCACAAAACAGGCCCACTGTAGAGCATGCTCGGGAGGCAGATGGGCCTAGGAAGGATGCTCAGAGTACACACGCTTGGCTAAAGATGGTGACAAATGAAGAGTAAAATGACACGGTGTATGGACATGGCATCAGCTTACAGATTTATGTCTTTGACAGGATGGTCATGGTTTTGAGGTTTTTAAAGAAGCTGTTTCTCTAAACTCTCCAAGGAGGCAAAGGGAATGTGATTTTCTGCTGCTTCCAACATTAATCCCTCAGGACTGAAATTGGTAGCTTCCTTGGAAAACATTTCCTCATTCAGCAGATCCCAAAGATAGATCCCCTTCTTACTGAGGAGCATGGATCATGCCCACTGGGGTTTGGATCCAAATGAGATTTCTCATTTCAACCTACAAGAACAAGCACGTATTCAAGTTCTAGGGCTTCCACTTTTCAACCTCACTGTTATTTTATCCTGAGGCTCTAAAGACTTGGTCCTGCTAAGGTGACTCCTGATTCTGCCCTATTGTTCAACAAGAAGGGAGCCCAGTGTAAAGAACAGGCTAGAAAAGGAGAGGGGAGAAGGGAAGGGAAAGGAAGGGAGAGAAGGCAAGGGAGAAGGGAAGCAAGGTCACGGGTCATCCTCTTGCTTTCCACTTCGACTATCGCACTTTACCTTACCCATGCATATCTGAGATGCTAATTAAGGGACATTGCCCAGAGGAGCTGAATGCCAGGTTAGGACCAGCACCTTTCAGCCAGATTAAGTTGGTTAATCTGCAAAGAGGCCATCGCTTCTCCCCAGGGGAATGTTCTGAGTTTGGGCTGGAGTCCTCTCTGCAGGTATTTGCTCATCTCTTTTCTCAGAAGGCAAATGCTGTTTAAACCCCAGGAGAGCAGGAACTGGCTTTACTTTGGAACCAGCCCCCGAGACTGTGGATAAAGCTGAGATGCAGGGGTTCCTGAGGAAGAAGAGGAAGATCCCGACTTCCTTCCGCTTTTAGGCCTGCAAAAGTCAAGCACATGTTCACATTATTAAATGTCCCATCTCTGTCACCAGCACAGATCAGACTCCTTTCCCACCAAGTGCCATTAACATTTCCAGGTGCCCTTTCGTCAATGGCCTTTCAGCTGTAAAAGCATGAGAATGGCATAGCCCGACCCTCTGCACATGGCCAACACAACCTGCCAACCAAGGAGTGAAACCTCAGGGAAGGGACTCTGATTCTCAGCCATTGTTCCTCCATTTAAATCAAATTTTGACTGTCTTCTCCAAAGTGGCAAAAAATATTAAGTTTCCAGGTAGAATTTCTTCCATTTTTGGTTTTACACCCAGTTGTTTCCTTAAACTTCTAATCCAGAATTTAATATGGTAGAATTTCTAATTTAGCACCAAATTAAGTCCCTGGTACCTGGTGGGGACCAAAGAACTGTCCCCTGTTTCACTAGAACACACGCTCCTTATACTAGGAACCAGGCACATTCGGCATTCTGGTATTCAGTCTACCTGGCATAATGCCAGAACCATAAATATTTGTGTAATAAGTGAATAAACCCAGGAGTAATATGGCATTATTTTCTGGTGTATCCTGTAAAGCATTTTATGATAAACAAGCACTCTTGCCACCCTCTACTTTCATTTGTCCTTGTCTAAAAACATAGGTCATCAAGAGCCGCTCACCTGGTCTTGGATTTCTTATTTGCAGTACTTTCAAAGGATGATGCATCCACCTGTATTTCATCTTCGTCCTGCAGAGCCGCATCCAATGCCGCCTGGACTTTGGGGGCAATGGCGGGGCCCTCATAGTCCCTGGTGGTCCGGCTGGGCATGTCCAGCTCTAGCAGCACAATGTTTTCTGCCTGCAGAAGCACAGCCATAACCAGCAAGGTTGGTTTCCAATCAGACACAGAGAGTACAAGCAAAGGAGACCCCCTCCTAAAGCAGAACTGCAAATTGCTTGCTACTCAGAGCCTACCAAGTTCCTGCCTAGCAGTGATGTAGTTTTATAACATTTTTCCTGGTGGGATTACAGATGCTTTTTATTTTCTTCTATAGGCTTTTCACTATTTTCCTTAAAAAAATTTTTTTTAACAATGAACATGTATTATACCCTAAGGCAGTGATGGCGAACCTTTTGAGCTCAGCGTGTCAGCATTTTGAAAAACCCTAACTTAACTCTGGTGCCGTGTCACATATAGAAATTTTTTGATATTTGCAACCATAGTAAAACAAAGACTTATATTTTTGATATTTATTTTATATATTTAAATGCCATTTAACAAAGAAAAATCAACCAAAAAAATGAGTTCGCGTGTCACCTCTGACACGCGTGTCATAGGTTCGCCATCACTGCCTAAGGGGAATAATAATAAATTAAGTAAAACCCATTTGTTGAAGACAATGTAAAAATACAAAAAGGTATAAAGAAGAACATAGTAATCACCAATAATCTCACCACCTACGGCAGCTTTGATGAATGTTTTGGTTGCCAAGGGGAGAGGGCAGGTATGGTGTGTGTGTGTGTGGTAGTGTATGTGCATGTAACCACATTCGAAAAATCAGTTTGGAAAAATAAATAAATAATAAAAAGAATAATCAGTCAGGGCCCGCTTCATAATTGGCCTTGTGGAGGGATTTCTTCACTTGCTACCCGGTGGTGGGCCTTTTCTGAGCTCCCCCATACCGAGGCAAATGCGTATCAGAAGATCACCCAGGTTACACATCCTGTCCTCTAGCTCCTCCCACTCAGCAGAGTTCAGGCCCCAGCACTCCAGAGTGGGTAGGAGGGGTCACTGGGAGGAGAAGGTGAGGAGAGGGAGTGGCTTTACTTCTCAATTTTATATATTGAGATACTGCTTAAAATTTCTCTTAATGGATTGGGTCTATTGCTAAAAACACCTGCATGCCACTGCTTTAAATTCTACCTCTGGATCAGGTTTGCCCCCTGGAAATCTACATATTTGATTTGTAGGATTTAAAAGCATGTTTTTGGCTTAAGACATGAAATAACCGGCAAGATATGCACCCTCTGAAACTGTTATAAAAATGCTTCTGAGGATTCTGTCTGACACATTACTCATTTTCCACTATATAAAACTCCATCTAATACATCTTTTTTGCTTTTGTTTTATTTTAAATAACTCAGTGCCAGGAAGACAGCACCTGAGGAGCTAACTAATTCTAATCTGTTTCACTCTGGCTGCCAAGGGAGACTCAAATATATTTTAAATGAAAACCTTTCATTATCAAAATTATACAGGTTCCCCACAGTTATAAAATACAGATAAGCAAAAAGAAGATAATTTAAATTGAGTGTACTTCTAATAACCAGGGATAACCAGTTCACATTTTGATATATTTTGTCCCAGATTTTTTTATTCATATATACACTGGCAGAACCAATTGTTTTATAACTTAAAAATACATCATGTCTCCTGGTTCCTTCATTTACCAGCTACCTACTAAGGACTACTGCATAGAGTAGGTGGGAGGGTTTAGTAGAGAAAGCAATAAAGCACTGAGTATAGTGCCTGGCACACAGCAAATGCTTATAAATAGCTCATTCAGTATTATAATATGTTCGGGTCATTAAACAGGTCTTAATTGTGGCACTTTCAATTACTTCCTGACTGACCCACATTAAGTTAAATGGAAGTACCGTAACTTCTTTAACACATCTCCATCTCCTATCACTGACACCAACATTCTTCCCAGTCTTCCCAAAGAGCCATTTTTGTTAATCCTCACCTGAGGATATTTTTTCCACTGATTTTTAAAAATATATATATTTTATTGATTTTTTACAGAGAGGAAGGGAGAGGGATAGAGAGTTAGAAACATCGTTGAGAGAGAAACATCGATCTGCTGCCTCCTGCACACTCCCCACTGGGGATGTGCCCACAACCAAGGTACATGCCCTTGACCGGAATTGAACCTTGGGACCCTTGAGTCCGCAGGCTGACGCTCTATCCACTGCGCCAAACCGGTTAGGGCTCCACTGACTTTTTAGAGAGTGGAAGAGATAGGGAAAGAGAGAGAAACATTGATGTGAGAGAAAAACATTGATTGGTTACCTCCTGCACAGGCCCCGACCACGGCCCGGGCCAGGGAGAGAAGCCTGCAACCAATGTGCCCTTGACCAGAATCGAACCTGGGACCCTTCGGTCCGCAGGCTGATGCACTATCCACTGAGCCAAATCGGCTATGGCTTCACAGAGCCATTTTAAATTTTTTTGTTTGTTTGTTTTGTTTTTATTTTTTATTGATTTCAGAGAGAGGGAGGAGAGATAGAAACATCAATGATGAGAATCATCTATTAGCTGCCTCCTGCACGCCCCCTACTGGTGATCTAGCCCATAATGAGGGCATGTGCCCCAACCAGGAACCAAACCATGACCACCTGATTCATGGGTCTATGCTCAACCACTGAGCCACACCAGCTGGGCCCACAGAGCCATTTAAAAACTTATCGTTAATATTTATTGGCCATTATGGACAGGATGCTTATACTCTCCTCCTTCCCTAGTCCTGATTTTTCTAAATCTCGTTCTATTTTACCTTTTTATTTATAATTATTTTTTATTTGTTATTTGTTAAAATTGCTATATTAAGCCCAGCCAGCGTGGCTCAGTGGTTGAGCATTGACCTATGAACCAGGAGGTCACAATTTGATTCCCAGTTAGGGCATATGCCTGGTTTGTGGGCTTAATCCCCACTGTGGGGTGTGCAAGAGGCAGCTAATCAATGATTCTCTCTCATCATTGATGTTTCTATCTCTCTCTCCCTCTCCAGTCCTCTCTGAAATCAATAAAAAAATATATTTTTAAAATGTTGTTACATTAATATAAATTTCCTCAGGCGCCTCTGGAAAGAGTCAGGATGAAAACTCTGTGACTTTGCAGAACGGTGCCTAAACTCTTCTAAAAGAGAGCGGAGAGGAAGACAAGAACAATCTTCTCACCCTGTATCGGGCCTCTGGACGAATCATCATGGACATTCTTGCGTGCTGGCTCAGTGGTCTCTTATATCCCACAGCTGAGACGGGCCGCTTCATCATCTGCTGATTCCTGGAAATGCACTGCAGTGGTTAAAGACCTGGCTGGCATGTGGTCCACAGCCCCAGGATCGGTCCTGTGGAGCCAGCACTCAGAAGACTCTGAGCCTGCTTAAAGAGAACCTGAAGCAAGTGACTCCCTGGATTGAGGGCTGACATGGAAATGACACAGGAGCTGCTTCTACTTTCTGCTTGAGTTGCCGTCTGAGATGGTAGGCATGAAGCATAGCTGTCAACACTCCCCACCCCTGTGTCCTTGGCAGACATCTTCCATTTTCCCAGCAGGACCCAGACTTATACTGAGAGTCCTTCTCAAAACGGTGTCAGACTGACACACAAGATAACACCTGCGTACTGCCCCTCATCTGGCCTATCTTGCTTCACTTGACAGCTGGGAAGCTGAAATGAGGAACTCAGGAAAGGTCATTAGTTCACTGTGACAAAGTCTCCCAGTTCCTAATACCGTACTCATCAAACTTTTATCTTGTGGAACTATGGCCATCACAAAAGCAGAGATGCAGCTGGTTCCATCTTTAAATGAATGAAACTGCGTTCTTACCATACCCCTCTGGCCAAGTCCAGCTTATCAACATTCCTTCCCTCCTGCCCACCTTAAAGTCTACTTAAAGTCAATAGTGACTTACTCCAGTCTGGTTATAGGATGTAATTTCCAATGATCTTCCTCTTCATCAAAGAAGGATCTATTCATAATTTTACTTTTTTCTTCCAGAGGGATAAAGTTTTCTATAATAAGATGCCTGTAAGAACACACATACAGGGGTGAATACAAATAGAGAAAGAATACAGATGGAGTGTTCGCTATCTGGTCCCATGTGTAGTGAGTAATTAGATAAGTCAAGTTACTCAGCAAACATCCACTAAGCAGGTACTATTAACCTGCCATCATACAAAGAACTGGGATACAGACATGAATGCCTGAGACACAGAGGTAACGGTATAGCACTCTTAGGTATGACAGGTGCTGACAGTGGCCTGCCCTAGGAATAAGGAGAAGTAGCTTGAGGAGCTGAAAGAACTGAAGAGGGAGATGATGCCTGGACTATACTGGAGTGAACCTGTGCTATTTGAAGTACCTTTTGGAGGAACACTGGTACTGCTAACCCAGCTCATTAACTTCCAACATGCTGAAAACAGATTAGAAATTAAACTGCTTCCTCCAATCCCCTGGATTGTTGCCAGGGATGGAAAATTTCACATTCTAATCACTAGGACAAAGAGTAGGACCAAATATTTCAGTCCCTTAGACTTCTCAGAATGAAAACCATTCCTGAGAAGAGTTTGTGTCAGAAGCATCCAGGGAACATGGCAAACAATGAAAGAGGAGACCATGGTGGTGATGACTGTCTCCTGCCACATTTCTGCATTCACTCTTTCAAAACCTCAGGACAGAACAATGCCAAAGGGGTGTTAATGTGAGAGAGACGCACAACAAACACCAGAGGTGAAGGGTACTGGCTGTAAAAAACAGATTGACTCACTGTTTATTCAAAAGAAGAGCTAAAAATGCCTTCATTAAGGAAAAAATACAGTATTCTGGAGAGATGAAATTTTCTCATTTTACTTGACATTTAAGAAATTATTTTTCAAACATATATTTGTTTGTTTTTCTGATTTTAAAGGGCCTATTTACACATTAGAAATTTTGAAAAAATATCATTACACATAATTTCACTATCCAGAAATAGCTATTATTAATATTTTGTTCTGATCTCTTTTCCAGGTGTGCATACCTAGAAAGAGGACTGATACATTCATTTAATATTTTTTAATTTCAACCCTTTATAAAAAAAATTATTGATTTTAGAAAGAGGAAGGGAGAGAGAGAGAGAGAGAGAGAGAAAGAGAAACATCGATGTGAAAAAGAAACATCAATCAGTGCCTACTGTACACTCCCTGACTGGGATCGAACCAGCAACTTGGGCATGTGTCCTTACGGGAATCTAATCTGCCACCTTTCGGTGTATGGGATGACACTGTAACCAACTGAGCCACATTGGCCAAGGCCGTTCATTTAATTTTAAGGGCTTCTTTTAAAATTTAAATAGTGGTTGTTAAAATAATCCCTTTGAAAAGTCCTTCTTTAAAGAAAAATTCCAGCTAATGCTGTGGAAGGACTGATATAGAAAAACATCATTTTGTAAGCCCTAATGAAATAAAAGATCCAGACAAAGATCATTATTGGCTGAAACTATTAGGTCAATGGTTTTCAAGCCAAGCTGCACATTAATATCATTTAGAGAGTTCTGAAACACATCTTGCCCAGATCCATGACAAATCAATGGTTCTCAAAGTATGTTCACCGAACCAGCAGGAGCAACGACTAGACCTTGTTAGAAAGGAAAATTCTCAGGCCCTACCCCAAACACTGAATCAAGCTCTCTGGGTATGAGGCCCAGCCATCTGTGTTTAACAAGCCCTTCAGATGATTCGGTGCCTGCTAAAGTTTAAGGACCCTGCCCTATATAAAAATCTCTGGGGTGGGGCCCAAGAATCATTACTTTACAAACTCCTGAGATGATTTCTATGTTGAGAACCAGTGTTTCAGCGCTAGCTTTCAATTAAAGGAAAAAAGGGGAGACAGAGACACAAATCAGACAACTCCATGAATTAGCAGACCAACAAATCCAGAATGTGAGATATTTCTACAGGCTACCTGACCCAACTTTTTCAACAAGTTAACTAGAAGATAAGTTCTTTTTTTTAAAATAGATTTTTATTGATTTTTTACAGAGAGGAAGGGAGAGGGATAGAGAGTTAGAAACATCGATTAGAGAGAAACATTGATCAGCTGCCTCCTGCACGCCCCGTACTGGGGATCGAGCCTGCAACCAAGGTACATGCCCTCGACCGGAATCGAATCCGGGACCTTTCAGTCCATTGCCCAACGTTCTATCCACTGAACCAAACTGGTCAGGGCTAGAAGATAAGTTCTTAACAGAGAAATGGATTGCTCCACATTAAAATAAAGTTAAGAGACATAATTACCAAATGCAATATGTGGTCCACATATAGATCTGAATATGAACAAACCGAGAATATCTGAATATGGACAGAGTATGAGAAAATACTAAGAAACTTAATGTTAATTTTGTTAGGTGGAAAGACAATATGTTCTATAAAAAATCAACGGTAGTACCCTGAAAGAAAATTAAAAAAACAATTCCATATAAATAGCATCAAAAATAGAATATTTAGGTTTAAATTTAACAAAAGAAGTGCAAGTAGTTGTGCACTGAAAACTATAAAACAGTTTTGACAGAAAACGAAATTCTAAATAAATAGAAAGATATCCTATATTCATGGATCAGAACACAATATTGATAAGATGACAATATTTTCCAAATTGATCTACAGATTCAACACAGTCCCTATTACAATTACAGCTGGCTTTTTTTCAGAAATTGACAAGCTGATCTTAAAATTTATATGGAAATGGCCCTGGCCAGTGTGGCTCAGTTGGTTGAACATTTTCCCATGCATCGAAAGGTCGCCGGTTTGGGCCTGGCTGACGTGGTTCAGTGGCTGAGCATCAGCCTATGAACTAGGAGGTCATGGTTCAATTCCCAGTCAGGGCACATGCCCAGGTTGCGGGCTCGATCCCCAGTGTGGGGCATGCAGGAGGCAGCCAATCAATGACTCTCTCTCATCATTAATGTTTCTGTCTCTCTCTCCCTCTCCCTTCCTCTCTGAAATCAATAACAATATATTTATATATATATTTT
>NW_005370318.1:3122547-3134514 GCF_000412655.1 Myotis brandtii
ATTGATTTTTGTTTTTTTAGAGAAAGAGGAAAAGAGAGGGAGAGAGATAGAAACATCAGTGAGAGAGAAAAATCAACTGGCTGCCTCCTGCACGCCCCCTACTGGGGATTGAGCTGCAACCCAGACATGTGCCCTGATGCCCTGACCAACCTCTTGGTGCCTGGGTCGATGCTCAACCACTGAACCACACTGGCCAGGCTAAATATATATATATTTTAAATTAATTTGAGAGAGAGGGAGGGGGCAAAAGAGTGAAGGAAGCGGAGAGAGGAGAGAGAGAGAGAGCAAGAGAGAGAGAGAAATATCAATTTGTTGTTCCACTCATTAATGCATTCATCGGTTGCTTCTTGTATGTGCCCTGACTGGGGACTGAAACCCACAACTTTGTCATATAGGGACAATGCTCTAACCAACTGAGCTACCTGGCCCGGGTAAATATATAGTTTTTAAAAACTCACTTGTATACTTTAAATAGGTGAACTGTAAAGTATGTGAATTATATTTCAAGAAAGCTTTTTAAAAATTGCATTGTGGTCATGTAAGTATGCAGGAGTGACATAACTTGAGGTAAGGTTTGCTTTAAAATACTTTTATGGCCCTGCCTGGTTTGGCTCAATGGATAGAGCATCGGCCTGCGGACTGAAGGGCCCCAGGTTCGATTCCAGTCAAGGGCACATGCCTGGATTGCGGGCTCGGTCCAACGTGCAGGAGGCAGCCAATCAATGATTCCTTCTCATCATTGATGTTTCTATCTCTCTCTTCCTCTCCCTTCCTCTCTGAAATCAATAAAAATATATTTTAAAAAATACTTTTATGAAAGATGACAAAAGATGTTTTATCATTGAATTTGGGTGATGGGTATTTGGGTGTTCTCTATACCATTCAGAAAATTCTAGTTAATAAAAGATTCCTTCTCATTAATAGATAAAGGTGAGGCCAGAGTCCTGAAAGGCTTCAGGAAGGCAGCGTGGAAGGAAACTTGGAGATCATCTGGTGAAATCATTCCCTTCACAGATGAAGTCCAGAGACAGAAAGTGACTTTCTCAACAATAGAGGACAAAGTGACAGGAGATGAGCTGGAGAGAAGGGACCCTGTCCTCAGGGAAGCATTTCTTACTTAACAAACAACAACAACCCAGCAAGTGGCTGGGGGGCGCCATGGAGGGCCCAGAACTTACTTGAGTTTCAGCTCCCTGGTGAGCTCATTCTGAGTCTGCTCCAGCTCCTGCCGCTCCTTGATGTGCTCTTCTTGGAGGTCATGGATCTCTGCCTTCACTGCCTGAAGCTTGGAGAAGAGCTGGAACCCAGGGGAGAAGCAGATGAGGAGGGTGGCCCACCAGCCAATGAGCTCTCCCTTCCCCCCAAGTCTCAAGACACCTCTGCCTGGCCTGGTTCCTTTTATACCTTTTTGAGTTTTTTGGTCTTGATGTCCACCTCTTGCTGCAACGAGCTGTAGGTCTCTTTAAGTTCTAAGGTCTCCTCATCTCGACTTTCCATCTGTTGTTGGATTTCTCTTTCTCGACGTTTCTGAGCAACATTCCAAAATTCATCAGCTTGCCTAGAGACAATGTCTACACAAGAATATAGGGCAGGGCTGCTCCAGATCAGAGTCTCCCGCTAGGAAGGGGCTACCACAGCTCATTTCCATTCCCTCTGAAGAGTCTAATACAAGAGATATTTGCTTGGTAGCATTAATGTGCCTTACCCTCCACATTCTCCCCAAACAGGAATGAAAAGTTACCTGCTCTGCAATTTCCTGCCGTTTTTGCTCCAGGATTTTCTGCTGTTCATTGGTATGATCTACTATATTTTTTCCTCCAACAAGCAGCTTACTCTCCATGGCCTGAGGAAAAAGTAGAATCCATCTTGTGAATGGTCTCCCTCAGAATGTATCTTCTCAGAGGGAGACTCGTACAGGTGCCTCTCCCTCTTCCTGGACTGAGGCAAAGGGGGCGGACTCCAGAGAAAAATATATTGTGTTCAGCTGTGTCTTGCTCATCACTGCGATGGGGCTGAGGGGGCTCTACCTTGGAAATACAGAAGATACATCTTCTCCAGACATACACGAACTTCAGCTTTCTTTTAACAAAAAATGTTTCAGTGTGAATAGCAAAGCTGAGAGTCCACTGAGGGCCACAGACAAGTAAGCAGGTTCTTACTCTACGGGTCAGAAGCCATCATGAGGGGAAAAAACAAGTAATAATGGGAGAGGCACACAGGAGGGAGAGAATTCAGGCTTTAGGAGAGAGTCAGGAAAAGTTTCCTGTCTCAGAGACTTCTACAGAGTGCTGAAGTCAAATAGAAATCAGCCAAGAAAAAAATTTGTGTGAGAGGGTAGGGTAGGGAGTGGTGATACATGAAGTTGGCAAAGCAATCAAGGGTCAGTCAGTTCAACAACCTCAAAGCTCTGTTATGAGAAACTAAACGTGATCCTGAGAACTGCAGCAAACACGCCATGTTCTTTGAGCATGATGGTACACAATCAGATTTGTGTTTTAGAAACATGACTCCATGCCACAAGGAGAATGACAGGAGAAGGGCAGGCTGAGTGCAGGGAGACCAGCCAGGCAGCTGTTTTGAGGGTCCAGGCCTGGGCTAGGGCAGTAGTGGAGGAGGAGAGCAAAGGGGATGATGGGTCCAAGAGATCCTGGTGAGACGCGAGTCAGAGGCGGTGGGACTGACTGCGCCCAAAGGGAGCAGTAATGCCGAGTCCGGCCACATTTGGCTTCTGAGAGGTGCCTAAATACACTGGGTAGTTTAGAGACTCTAGGTGTTCCTGGGCCTGGATAACAGATGTGATCCTAAAACACAGCATGCAAATCAAACATGGGCACTCCCAGTTACCCTTCAAGTGCAGGAGTGAGGAGGGTGAGGCAGTGTTTGGAACACTAATGGAACCCCTTTAGAAAGCTGCTCCCTGAAACAGTCATCTCCTAACTGTGTTGTACATGAATCCATTTTCGCATCAGGTCTTCAGAGTCCTGGAAAGGACCCCTGTCTCTGAAAATAAATTAGTACCCAGCTCTGTGTGAGGGCTACCATGAGCCACAGACAAAATATGGCTTCATATAGCAGGGGGAGGGGAGGGGAGAGAGGTCACTTGTCCTTTTTAAATAAGCATACATACATTTTAGAGCAGAAATAAAAAGTGTGCATAAATTCAATGAGCTAGAACCCAACATGCCAGAGGAATTCTGGCTTGTGGTCAGGCAGTGGTCATCCGAGGATTCCAGGGCGAGCTCTGCACCCTCCTCTGCCATGGACGCCCGGTGGCAGCCCAGGGTCCAGGCACCTGATGGAGCAGTAACTGCCACCAGAAGACGGTTCAACACTGGGAGCCTCCTTGCTCTAGAATACTGGTCAGCAACTGGACAGTTGGAGGTTGAGGGGCGGGACTGACTACAGGGAGCGTTTGGGGGGTGATGAAACCATCCTGTATATTGTGTGATCACTGCACTGCATGTTAAAACCACAACGAGCCCGGAGGGTGTGGCTCAGTTGGTTAGGTGTCATCCTGTGCACTGAAGGGTTGTCTGTTTGAATCCCGGTCAGGGCACATGCCTGGGCTGTGGGCTCTATCCCCAGTATGGGGCGTGCAGGAGACTGCCGATTCATGTTTCTCTCTTACATCAATGTTTCTCTCTCTCTCTCTTCCCTCTTTCCCTTTCTCTTTCTCTAAAAATCAATTAAAACACACACACACCACAAATTACCATTTTATATTCACTAGATATACAAAAAAACTACAGTCTGCTAATCTAAGTGTTGGTAAGGATGAGGAGCAATCTGAACTCATATGTTCCTGGTAGAAGTTTCAATTCACAGGGCTACTTTAGAAAACAACTTGTCATCATCTAGTAAAGTTGAAGCTGCACATATTCTAGGACCTAGCAGTGTCAGATAAGAAATTCTTGTATGTACCTGTTCTCCTGGAGCCAAGTACAAGAACGTTTATAGCAGAAAATGGAAACAACCCACTCTCTCAGAAGAATGGAATACCGTGCAACTCTCAGAACAGTAATAATGAATGAATGAATCACAGCTATAGGCATCAATGTGGATAAATCTCATTATCATAACACTGAGTGAATAAAAGCAAATTGCAGCAGTGAGAATCCATTTATATAAAAGTCAAAAACAATGTGAAACTAAAACTATCTTTTATTTAGAGATATATACATATATGGGAAAACTATAAAGGAAATTAACCAACAAATCCAAGATAATGATTACCTGGTGGGTGTGAGGGGACACAAAGAATTCATAAAGATATGGTTGTTGTCCTATATCTTACACTGGGTGGACGGAGGGTAATATGGGTGTTAGTTTTAATGCTGCTTTGTATACCTTGCACATATGCAACAATTATTCTTACTATGAATTCAATATTTAAATTTTTTAAATTTGAAAACCTTCTTCTTCTTCATTCAATACAATTCGACAAATGTTTATTGGGCACTGGATATCATGGAGCTACTGGGAATGCAAACCCAAAAGAAACATCATCCCTCGTCATTTTTTTGATAAAAACAAAAAGATTTGAAAGAAAAAGAAGGCCCAAGAGGAGTCTATTACCTTGATTTTGGCGCCCAGCATCTCAGCAGCATCCTTCTCCCGCCGCAGGTCCTCCATCTTCTTCTCCTTCTCTTTCAGCAGCTTCATCTTCTCCTCTGCAACCAAGCTGTGGTCCTCTACAATGGCCCGCTTCTCAATCTCCAGCTTTTCTTGCTGTTCCCGCCAATAATCATCCTTATCATCCCCTTCCTCCTCACCCTCTTCTCCCTCGTCCTCCTCGTCTTCCCCACCCCCACCACTGCCACCACCTTCCCTCCGCTTCTCTCGCCTCTTTTTCCTGCCAATGGACCGTTTTTCTAGCTGGGCCTTGAGCCGAGCAATCTCTTCCTGGAATTCTCGAAGGAGGGCATCCTTAGGGTCCTCATTGACCCTTGGCTTGTTCTTGATGTTCTTGGCACGGTTGGCATATCTCAGGGTGGTCAGAGTTTCTTCTACATTGTAAGAGGCAGGCCCCACATTGGCCACCATCACAGTTTTAGCGTTGCCACCAAGAGAATCTTGGAGGAGCCTGGTAAGCTTTGAGTCCCGATATGGAATGTGAGTGCTTTTGCCATCCACCAGGGCAGAGATGACATTACCCAAGGCTGAAAGGGACAGGTTGATCTTGGTTGCTTCCTTCAGTCTTTCCCCTTGTGCACCGGTCTTGGCTTGCCGTTCACTGCCAGCAAGATCGACAAGGTTCAATTTCCCTACACGAATGTGGTTTTCTCCATCAAGGCCCACCTCACTGCACTCGATGGTGATGACAAAAATTGCATGAGAACGCGAACTGTGCTCATTCATGTTAGTAGCACCAACAGAACGGTTCTGGTTCCCCACATTCATCACGTGCTCTATTTCCTTCACGCTCTTGGTGACGAAGGAAGACAGGTCTTTCACATACACTCCAGTGTCAGGCCTCTCTTTGAGCTCAAGCCTTTTGGTCTGATCCTTTGAGAGCAAATCTCGGATCTCCTCCTGGTAGATCTCTAAGTAAGAAGCCCTGACCAGGTACTGTTGATTTTGGGATCGAGAGATATGGGTGAAGATGTGATCAAACGAGTTAGGGATGACCCCTCTTTTTTCAGGGTCACCACGGACTCCTTCCATGGTGTAGGTTTTCCCAGTCCCTGTTTGTCCATAGGCAAAAATCGTCCCATTGAAACCCTGCAGAACGGAGTCCACAAGCGGTCGGAACGTCTCATCATAGAGTTCAAACTGCTTGGCATTCCAGTCATACACTGCATCAAAGGTGAAGGTCTTGGGCATTTCATGGGCCACTCCTCTGGGGTTCTTCACAGACACCTGCCCCAGCTTCACATCCACATCTACCACCTTGTCATACGAAGCGGCCTTTTCCTTGCCATTCATGGGCCGGCAGCGAACCACCACCCTGACTGACTCTGAGCTTTTTAACTTGGACATGATGAACTCTGACCAGGTCAACCCTGAAGGCTATGATGTCTCAGGATGCTAAGGTCCTAGAAAAAAAGCAAAAGTAAGTAAGGACAGTACAGCTGTCAGTGAAGGCTGCTCAACAGCAACTGACACACCCACGTCACTTTCATCTTGCTAACCTTCTGATAGCTGCATTTCTTTTATTTTAATTTTTTAATTTATTTTTAATTTTTCAATACTAAAAGTAAACCGGCTAGGGCAGACAGCTACATTTAATACCTTTATTACACTGTATACTTTCTCACAGGACCTTAACCAGCTTCAGTGGGAAAAATAAAAACTCTAGTCCACCAATAGTGTTAACTGGCTTGCCCGCCCTGCAACCAATGTTTTATCTTATGTTACAGGTTGAGGCAGCTGGAAACTTTCTAAAAACCTGAGTAATCTTATATCCTGTTGAACTACTACAACCTCTGCATAGAGTAATTTGGAACTATCTATCAAAATTTTAAATGCACATACCTTTGAGCTAGCAGTTGTATTTCTAAGAATTTATCTTACAGATAGGGTATCTGTTGTGGCAGCAATAGACTGAACAACCTCAATTCCCATCAAGAGGGGGCTAATTAAATAAATTAAATATATTTCACATATGTAGTGGAATCCTATGTAGTTACTAAAAAGAATGTGCTGATTTAAATGTAGTCCTACACCAAGATATGTTGTTAAGTGAAAAAGGTAGCTGAGGTCCTAGCCTATTTGGCTCAGTGGATAGAGCGTTGGCCTACGGTCTGAAAGATTCCAGTCAGGGGCACATGCCCGAGTTGTGGACTCGATCCCCAAAAGGGGGCATGCAGGAGGCAGGCAATCAATGATTCTCTCTCATCATTGATGTTTCTCTCTCTCTTTCCCTCTCCCTCCCTCTCTGAAATCAATAAAACATATTTTAAAAAAATAGGTAACTCACATAGTTCTTGATTCAAAAGGTCCTTTGGTGACAGTTCCCTCTACGTCACCTGTTCTCCAGCCACCTACTTCCCTTCCCACAAGGCAAGTGTTATTAAATTTTAATCTTTCTGAACTAGCTAAGGTATAACAAGCAAGTATCTATAATAATAAAAGCGTAATATGCTAATTAGACCGGACAGTCAAACGACCTTCCGGATGAAGCTGGGGCTGTGAGGGCCGAGGCAAGTCGCTACAGCTGCGAGGGCCAAGCCCTTGCATGAATTTCGTGCATCGGGCCTCTAATGTATTAATATATACTTACCCTCTCCCTTTGTACACAAGCATAGTATGTTATACACAGCAAAACACAGTGTCCTGCATCATCTTTTTCTCACTAAACCATGTATCTTGGAGTCTGTCCTTCAGGAAATATAGAGATGTCTCATTCTATATGAAAGCAGCTACATATCCCACTGTATGGCAGCATCATAATTTATTTAACCACTACCCTAGCACTTAAGCTGTATCTGATTTTTACTATTAGAAACCTAGGACCACATCCTTTCATGTGTGGGAAAGTATACCTGCAAGGATAAATTTCTAGAAGTGCAATTCCTGGATCACAGGACATACACATTTGTAATTTCAATAGATACTTAGAGCAGTGATAACAATATACTTTTTATTTGTGAGAATGACCTATTCTCTGCCAGCAAAAGGGCTGGAGAATGTGAAGCAGTGACGGGCCACTCTAGGCATATATGCTGAAGCTTAATAAATATAGAAAGTCAATATGTCTCCCATTGGTCTTTCATTAAAAAAAATAATTCTGCCCTAGCTGGTTTGGCTCAACGGATAGAACACTGGCCTGTGGACTGAAGGGTCCCAGGTTCGATTCCGGTCAAGGGCATGTACCTTGGTTGCAGGGTCGATCCCCGGACTTGGTTGGGGCCCATGCAAGAGGCAACCAATCAATGTCTCTCTCTCACATCTATGTTTCTCTCTCTCTCTCTTTCTCTCTCTCTCTCCCCCCCCTTCCACCCTTCCACTCTCTCTAAAAATCAATAAAAAAAATATCCTCAGGTGAAGATTAACAAAAAACAACAAACAAAAAACCTATTCTGCTGCTAAGCATATGGAAACATAAAAAGTTATTCCCGTACTCCTTCTAGTTGCTACATGTAATAAAATTATGCTGTCTAGCATGAAGAACAGGAAGACTTCTTACCCTCTCTGAACCCCTTTGCTATAAAATCTGTACAACAGGAATCATTGTTCTTCCTTTAAATGATTGTGAGACTGCCCTAGCTCAGTGGTCAGCAAACTGCGGCCCCTTGAGTGTGGCTCTTCCACAAAATACCACGTGCGGGCGTGCACATACAGTGTGATTGAAACTTCATGGCAACACTCAAGAGGCCAAAGAGCCGCATGTGGCTCACGAACCGCAGTTTGCCGACCACTGCCCTGGCTAGTTTGGCTCAGTGGATAGAGCATCGGCCTGTGGACTGAAGGGTTAAAGGCATGTACCTCGGTTTCAGGCTCGGTCCCTGGGCATGTACGAAGGCAACCAATCGACGTCTCTCTTACGTCGATGTTTCTCTCTCTGTCTCTCTCCCTTTTACTCTCTCTAAAAAATAAATAAATAAATAATTGTGAGACTAATAGGCACTTAGAAAGACAGAAATGCTTTATGAACCAACATAAAGCTGGATTAAAAAATAATTAATACAGATTCATCCAAATGACCCATCAAAGGGTCATTCCAGAGATTACCAGTCAGCCCTAATTTTAGGCATTAAACATCATAGACTAACATTTTCTCCTCTTCCATTGGGAGTCATCATCCTAAAAAAATAAATTAGATTAAACTGAGATCCAAATATCTTACCAATGTTCAATTAGAAGTAAATCTCAAGCCATTTTTTTTGTTTTTTGTTAATCCTCCCCAGAGAATATTTTTTCTAATTTTTTTTTTTTTTGTTAGAGAGAGTGGAAGGGAAGGAAGGAGGGGGGGGAGAGAGAGAGAGAAACATTGATGTGAGAGAGACACATCAATTGGCTGCCTCCTGCACATGCCCTGACTAGGGCCGGGGATACAACCTGCAACCCAGGTATGTGCCCTTGACTGGGAATCAAACCTCAACCCTTTGGTGCATAGGCAGACATGACGCTCTAACCACTGAGACACACCAGGCAGGGCAAGCCACCCCCTCTTTTTTTAATCCTCATCCCAAGACATGTGTGTGTGGGGGTGGGGGGGAAAGAGAGAGAAACATCAATGATTGGTTGCCTTCTGTATGTGCCCCAACCACCCACAACCCAGGTAAGTGCCCTGACCAATAAGCGAACCAGCAAGATTTTGGTGAACAGGGCAACACTCATCAAATGAGCCACTCCAACTGAGCAAATCTCAAGCCGTTTAAAGAAAACTATGTAATAGCAGCACAATTTACCATAACTAAGATCTGGAAACAGCCCAAGTGCCAAGTAGATGAGTGGATAAAAAAGCTGTGGTACATTTACACCATGGAATACTATGCAGCAGTAAAAAAGAAGAGTCTCTTACAATTAGAGACAGCATGGAGGGACCTGGAGAGTGTCATGCTAAGTGAAATAAGTCAGTCAGAGAAAGACAAGTATCACATGATCTCACTCATAAGTGGAATCTAAGTAACAAGATAAACTGATGAATGGAGTGGACCCAGAGACATGGAAGCATGGAACAGGGTGCAGAATCTCGGAGGGAAGGCGAGGGAGGGTGGGTAGGTGGAAGGTAACCAACCAAAAAAACCTTGTATGCAAATATGCATAACCCATGGACACAGGCAATAGGGTGGTAAAAGCCTGGGGCAGGGCGGGCAGGGCGGGGGGGAGGGGGGAGAACATATGTAATACTTTCAACAATAAAGAATTAGAAAAAAGAAAATAAAGCACATTGAAAAATATTACAAAAAAAGAAAGAAAACTATGTAAAAGGCAGCCCTTTCATCCATCATCTTCTAGATGCTATTAAAATTTTGCCAGATGAGAAGGAACCAGATGTTAGAATGGCCAGTCTGTTTATTGTGTCTCCTTTTCTTTTCCAGGGAATGGTCCCCAGATTACAGCTGTGGCTGATCCCTTGCCTGTCTCTCCCTCCATTTTAACAAAATGTCTAGGTGCCAAGCTCAAACCCCAGGCCCTTAAGCCTCCTTTGGGGAGGTCTCTGCTGCAGTGCATGGGGCAGTTAGACAGGATCCAGACTTGAAGGAGTAAGAGACATGTAACGGGGTGGATGGGTAATGGGTCAGTGAAGATGACCCATTCTTCTGCATTATATACCTCTGAAGAGGCAGGGCTGTCCAGCTTTTACCTATCAAAACAATGTATCCCCAAGCCTGTTAAAAAGAAAAAAGAAAAAAAAAAGCCTGCAGCAGGCTGACTGATATTCAGCTGCTTCATATATTTTTGAGGTCTCCAAAACAATCAAAACAAAGGCATCATAATGACCTACAATAATCTTAAAAATCTCTTAAAAAGAAGGAACTCCCAAAGCCCCAGTCCCCTTGATTAAATCTCAACTCAGAACACAGAACACCATTTCTTTTCTGAGCTCACTGAGCTCAACTGAACTAGTCATGTTTTATTGATGTATTATTTCAGGAAGATGGACTAATCTAATTTCCTGTCACTAGGGCTTAAAATCTTGCTCTGGATCCAACTCAAAGAAGAGGGTTTTCTTGGAAGAATGCCCTGATACTCTTTCTTTACTTTATTACCTTCCTTATTCTTCTTCTAGCCACTCTAATTACAGTGATAAATCTTTAAAGAAACTCACAGAATTGCCAGGAAAGACGGAATCATAGGTCAGCAACTCATCACCTTCATCCTAAATACTTTTTCTGCTAGAACTTGTCAATCTGATGTTAACAAGTACCGTTTTAAATGGCTACTGCACATGAAAAATTGCTAACTTCATCTCTTTTGTCCTCAGAGGAAATCAGTTACACATTTCTCAGGGCAGCCACATTCTTCCAGACCATTCTCCAACTCTTTTCTGTTTAGATTCACACACCCTCACCTTTGCTAGTTCTCATGGAGTCTTACCTCAAATTCTAGAACTAGGTGTAGATTGATGTCTCAAAACTATTGGCTTCCTATAAATATTCCAGGCTAGAGGTCAAAAACTGGTCACATTCTACCTGAAGCATTTTATTTGGGGCACCTCTAATTAAAATAGAGAAAAGAAAAGAAAAAAGCCTTCAGCAATTCCACTTTTACAGATGTGTTTGTCTTGATGAAAATCCTTTGCAAAGGCGCATAAGGATGCTTTCTGAAGCACTGTTAAAATAGTAGAAAAACGGGAAGCAACCTAAACATCCATTATAGGGGAATAAAAAATAAAACATGATATATTCATATTATAGACAGAATACTATTGAGTAGTTAAAAGAAATAAATTAAGAGCAGGGGTCAGCAAACTACGACCCACAGGCCAAATCTGGCCCACAGCCTGTTATGTAAAGAAAGTTTTACTGTAACACAGCCATAACCCTTTATTTACATATTATCTATGGCTGCATTAGCTATAAAATAGAACAACTGCGTAGTTGCAGCAGACAGTATGGCACACAAACCTAAAATATTTACTATCTGATCTTTTATAGAAAGCCTGCCAACACTGAATTAGAGAGATGGCAGGGTGGGGCAAACGTAGGTTTACAATAGTGAGTATGCAAAACACTGTTTATTCTTTTTCTTTCTTTTTTTAAAAATATATTTTTTTTATTGATTTCAAAGAGAAAAGGAGAGGGAGAAATAGAAACATCAATGATGAGAGAGAATCACTGATCGGCTGCCTCCTGCACAACCCTACTGGGGATCAAGCCTGTAACCCAGGCATATGCCCTTGACTGGAATTGAACCTGGGATCCTTCAGTCCACAGGCTGATGCTCTATCCACTGAACCAAACCAACTAGGGCTATTTATTCTTAAATTATTTATTAACTAGAGGCCCGGTGCACAAAAATTTGTGCACTCGGGGGGGGGTCCCTCAGCCCGGCCTGTGCCCTCTCACAGTCTGGGAC
>NW_005370318.1:3136948-3137346 GCF_000412655.1 Myotis brandtii
CACACTGACCACCAGGGGGCAGATGCTCAACACAGGAGCTTCTATGATGTGCACAGAGAAACGAAACTGTGGACCTGGTGCCCACAAAGCAACACTCGGCTTCCCCCAAGTGGGACAGAGGCCCCGCCTCCAACCCGGAGTGACAACCCACCAAATCGCAGCCGACACTGCCGAGACCCCATGGTGAAAAATGCAGCCCACAATCCAGCCCAGCCCTGAAACAGTGGCTGTGGGTACCAGGTAATGTCACGTAATAATGCCTGGCTTCCTCTCCCTAGTGACGACTTGCCTCCTTGCAGTTTCTTCAGCCCAGGAACATGACTTGCTTTATAGCCAGGTGCAAACATTTCACACTTTAACAAAATGTCTGTGAAGTGTTTTCCCATGCTTCATCTCAT
>NW_005370318.1:3138885-3142816 GCF_000412655.1 Myotis brandtii
CTAGGACAGTGATGGTGAACCTTTTGAGCTCGGCGTGTCAGCATTTTGAAAAACCCTAACTTAACTCTGGTGCCGTGTCACATATAGAAATTTTTTGATATTTGCAACCATAGTAAAACAAAGACTTATATTTTTGATATTTATTTTATATATTTAAATGCCATTTAACAAAAAAAATCAACCAAAAAAAAATGAGTTCGCATGTCACCTTTGACACGCATGTCTTAGGTTCGCCATCACTGTTCTATATATATAAAAGGCTAAGTTGACTCGCACATGCGTGATACATATAAAGCTCTCGCTGGTGCCAATCCCATGTGTGTGTTTCGATCTGTCATTGTCACTCATGAATTTGGTTGACACTTCTATTATAGAGAAAGGGCGAATAGCGATATTAAAATATTTCTTCTAATTAATTTCCTTTCAATGTGCATGAATTTGTGCACCAGGCCTCTAGTGGATAAATAAACGAGTAAAAAAAGCAAGCTATCCTATATAATAAAAGCTTAATATGCTACATGTCCAATCATCCGGTGACCTGACGACTGTTCAACCAATCAAAGCATATTATTCTAATGATATGCTAAGGCCGCTCAACTGCTCGCTATGATGTGCACTGACCACCAGGGGGCAGACACTACAACCAGTAGGTTAGCTTGCTGCTGGAGTCCAGCCGATTGGGACTGAGCGAGATGGGCTAGACATGCCCTGGAGCCCTCCCATGGCCCCTCTCCAACCCTGATCGTGCACTGGTGGGGTCCTTTGGCCTGGCCTACACCCTCTCGCAATCTGGGACCCCCTCAGGTGATGTCAGAGAGCCGGTTTCGGCCTGATCCCGCAGGGGGGGCACCAGTCGCAGGGCTCACGTTGCTGCACTGGTGTGGGCGGCAGGCACAGTGGGGCTGGTATGAGCAGGAGCGGCAGGTAGGAACTGCAGGTGGCGTTAGACTGCAGGTTTCGGCCCAATCCCCGCAGGCAGGCCACCCCGAGGGACCCCATCAGTACACAAATTTGTACACTGGGCCTCTAGTTGAGAAATAATTATGATTAAGAACATAAAACAACAAAAACAAACAGAAAAACATAAAACATTATGGTGCTCAAGTCCATATAAGAAAAAAATAGAATAGAAGGATATACAATGATTTATTATATCGGGCAGGATGAAGTGTGGAGAATGGGACTAGAAATGAGAAGGATATTTCCATTTTATGAATAATATCTTATCATTTCTCTTTCAAGAGAATAAAAAGGGGAAATGAGACTGCAAGTAAATAAAAGAAAATGTTAACCGTCAATTCCGGCTGTTTCCTATTTATTCTCTGAATGTTTAAAATTTCTCAAAATAGCCAGGCTAGTGTGGCTCAGTGGTTGAGCATCAACCCATGAACCAAGAGGTCAGGGTTCGATTTCCCATCAGGGCACATGCCTGGGTTGTGGGCTCAATCCCTAGTAGGGGGCTTGCAGAAGGCAGCTGATCAATGATTCTCTCTCATCATTGATGCTTCTCTCTCTCCCTTCCTCTCTATGAAATCAATAATATATATATATATTAAAGAATAAATTTTCCACAAAAAAAAAATCCCACCCATTTTACTTTTTAAAAAATTTTCACCCGAGGATATGTTTTTACTGGTTTAAGGAAGGAAGGAAGGAAGGAAGGAAGGAAGGAAGGAAGATCCATGTGAGAGAAACATTAATGATTGCTTACCCTATGTGCCCCAACCAGGATGGAACCCGCAACCTGGGTATGCGCCCTAACCAGGTATCAAACCCACAACTTTTTGGTGTATGGGAAAACACTCCAACCAAGTGAGCCATCCAACCATGGCTTATATTTAAAAAAAAATCAAAAAACAAAAACTGGCTTCTGTGGCTCAGTTGCTTGGAGCATCGTCCCATATACCAAAAGGTGGTGGGTTCAATTCCTGGCAAGGGCACATACCCAGGTTGCGAGTTCGATCCATCAGGGTGCGTGTGGGAGGCAACCGATCGATGTTTCTCTCTCCCATCAATGTTTCTCTCTCCCATCGATGTTTCTCTCTCTCCCTCTCCCCTTCCCTGACTTCCTCTCTCTAAAAAACAAAACAAACTAAACAAACCCTCCACTGAAGAGTCCCAGGTTCGATTCCGGTCAAGGGCACATGCCTGGGTTGCAGGCTTAATCCCCGGTGGGGGGCGTGCAGGAGGCTGCCGATCAATGATTCTCTCTCATCATTGACGTTTCTATCTCCCCCTCCCTTCCTCTCTGAAATAAATAATATGTATATACTGAGAAAAAAATATATATATATATAATAAAAATAAGACATCAAAACATCAATAGTAGTCCACTTTGGATGATGGGTCTATAGGTGATTTCCCCTGCTCTTCAACATTTCTGTATTTTCTAAATATTCTTTAATGAGCATGTGGTATCATCAAATGGGAAAAAATAAAGGTCTGGCAATTCACCAGTAACAACCCTGCAAGGAGGAGCAATCTGTGGGCACACAGAGTGCTTACTAATGCATCTTTAATCAATGCATTCCAATGCAATGTCCTCTAAGATCAGACCAGGCAACCGCCTGCCAACTCCCTGGCTTGGAGTTTAAGGACTCAGAGTGTCTGAAAGGCAGCCCAAACCATAGATCACATGGGCGATCAAAAAAAACACTGCAACACTGGGGCAAGAAGATAAAAGCAACTCCCAGTCCACACCAACGCCCTGTGCAGGTTCCTCCTAAGGAAAACAGCTGTTTCTACTCTCTACCCACCTCATCACCAGCAACACTTCTCTCTTCACAATGGTTGCTAATGGTTTTGAAGTATCAGGACTCCTTGTTTGCAACCCATGAACCACACCATGACAGTAAGTCAACTCTGGGTCCCTGGGTCCCAAGATGGCC
This sequence comes from Myotis brandtii, assembly GCF_000412655.1. NCBI lineage: Eukaryota > Metazoa > Chordata > Mammalia > Chiroptera > Vespertilionidae > Myotis > Myotis brandtii. The sequence continues at coordinate 3,141,774 of NW_005370318.1, forward strand.
AGTTATCACAATGGGAGTTAACACAATTTTCAAAACAAGATTATTCATCTCTAGTTAAAAAATAACATCACTGCCCTGTAGAACTTTAAAAGGATTTAAGATTTGTGTTGAGGGAACAGTTCTATATGTGCATGAAATACATCTATCTGGAGGGATATACAAGAGCCAGATAACAACAATGGTGGCCTGTAGGGAGAAGAGCTGGGTGGCTGAGGGTCAAGAGTTATAGAGACTTTTCCTTGTATACTCTTTGTACCTTCTTGAGTTTTGAATCATGAATATATTACCTAGTCAGTAAAATAAAATTAGAAGAAGAAAGTGATGGAAGTTTTATGAAATTATAAACTAACTAGTGACCCGATGCACGGATTGAAAGGAAATTAATTAGAAGGTGGCCGGAGGGGAGGACTGGGCAAGATGGGCCGGACACGCCCTGCAGCTAACCTCCCGTGGTCCCACCCCAGAGCAGGGGGGAGAGGGGTCCCTCGGCCTGGCCTGCAGGGATCAGGCCGAAAACGGATTTCTGACATCCCACAAGGGATCCTGGAGTGCAAGAGGGTGCTCTGCAAAGCTGCTGTCGTACAGGATTATAGAACGCAAACGCAAGTGTGCAGTAAACCAGATTCGGGGCTGACAGTGCCCCAGCAACAACATAACCCACGGCCGAAGGTGGAATCGTACAGCCCCGAGAGGAATCGGGCTCCCTCCTCTCTGGTTTCAGGGTGCGTCACCTGAGAGCCACCACTGCCAAGTCATTGCAGCTCAGCAGCTCCTGCATTGAGTGTCTGCCCCCTGGTGGTCACTGTGCATCATAGCGACTGGTTGGATGGTTGGACACGTAGCATATTAGCCTTTAATATATATACTAGAGGCCCTCACCTGAGAACCACTGCCAAGTCATTGCAGCTCAGCAGCTCCTGCATTGAGTGTCTGCCCCCTGGTGGTCACTGTGCATCATAGCGACTGCTGGGATGGTTGGACACGTAGCATATTAGCCTTTAATATATATACTAGAGGCCTGGTGCACAAAAATTTGTTCCCTC
>NW_005370318.1:3144153-3154187 GCF_000412655.1 Myotis brandtii
TCACTGAAGCAAGCAAGCCTCATGTTCGCTTCAAGCTGCCTGGCTGCCGGCCGCCATCTTGGCTGGCAGTTAATTTGCATATTGCCCTGATTAGCCAATGGGAAGGGTAGCGGAGGTACGGCTAATTACCATGTTTCTCTTTTATTAGATAGGATAGATATCCAAGTGTCAAAAGTTATTTTCCTCTTTTCATCTGTCCATTTTTACCACCATGAATATAACTGAGGAACGAAGGGCCCTAGAAGCAAAACTACTTGTCTCAACTTTGTGGTGAAGCTTCATAAAAGAGCTTCAATGAGGCCTACAGCAATGCAATCTTTAACTTTCTAATATCAATGTAGCATGTCAGGTAGCCTCAGCCTGAAAAGATGCTCAGAGCAAAGATGTCAAAATAACAGGCTAACTGGGCCAGAGTGGCCCTGTAGTTGAGTGGCGACCTATGAACTAGGCAGTCGCGGTTTTATTCCTGGTCAGGGCACATGCCAGGGTTACTGGCTCAGTCCTCAATAGGGGACAGGCAGAAGGCAGCCAATCAATGATTCTCTCTCATCATTTGATGTTTTTCTCTCTCTCTCCCTCTGTGAAGTCAATAAAAATATATTAAAAAAAAACAGACTAATAAAATATATTCTGTTGTTATTATAGGCACTGTTTATAAACATAAAGTCATCTTTCCTTATAAGCCAAACAGTTGTGTGAATTGTCTAGAAACTTTCAAACTGTCCCTTATCCATACAAGAGCCACAGCATCTCAAACTATTTGTAAAGTGTAATACTGGAAATGTAATACTCCCTTGAAACAGCAACTCCATTTCTTGGAATTATTTTAAGAATATCATTAAATAACTGAAGACGTGCAAAATGTACATACATGTTTATGTTTATCACAGCACCATTTCTAACCACTTAAATACTCATCATTAAGAGACCAGTTAGATTATGACATATCTCTACAATGGGAAATTATGAATTCATTAAGAATAGCAGCTGTAGCCAGTTTGGCCCAATGGATAGAACATCAGCCATGGGACTAAAGGGTCCCAGGTTCGATTCAGGTCAAGGGCATGTACCTCGGTTGAAGGCTTGATCACTGGCCTTGGTCGGGGCACATGAGGAAGGCAACCAATCAATGTGTCTGTCTCACATCGATGAGGCCTCCCCCCCTTCCACTCTCTCTAATAATCGATGGAAAAATATCCTTAGGTGAGGATTAAAAACAACAAAAATAATAGCAATATACATCTAGGTATTTACATATGGGAAGATGTTCGTGACATCTTCTTAAGTGAAAAAAAAAAACCACAGAAGAGTTACCATGGTGAGATTTATTTACATGTATACATGAGTATGTGCAGAGAAAGATGTGGGGGAGACTGTGAAGTCAGCGTTAAAGCAGGAGCTTTAGTGTTCAACAGGTCAGGTCAGGGTTTGAATTTCTGCTCTGCCACTTAGCTATAAAATTTTGAGAAAGTTACTTAAATCATAACCTCTTCTATAAAATGGGGCTAATAACAACACCTGCATTAAAGAACCATTCTAAGGAATAAGTAAGCTAATAAATGTTAAATGCTTAGTTAGCACAAAATGTGTAATAAAACTCAGGAAATGCAAGCAATATTAATCTCTGGGAGTGAGCTTGCAAGGGATTTTTTGGCTTTCTCTGGCCCTGTTAAGAGGTGCCTGTATTTTCTTTCTTAATATCAAGTGGGGAGATGGCAATAAAACTATTTTTTTCTTTGGGGATAATGTCTAGCAGCATGATTTCAGCTTACGTGTCTTAGGCTACTTATCTGGAAAGAAACCTAGAAAGGTCACAGACAAGAAACATGAACAGATAAATGCCTGCCCTGAATTCAAATTGATGCCATGCATTCCCTGTTTTTTGATGACTGAAACAAGCAAACAAAGAAAGCATTTATCAAAGAGGAAAAAGAGGGAAAGAATTCCTTTTTTGTATCCAATTGTGAAACATTCATAGAATACATCCAAAAAAATATATTGAAGCCTAGAGGACAATTCTCATTCACAATCAATGTGGGCCTGGGGTTTTGTTGTGTTCAATAGTCACAACTCACAGTATATCAATAGCTTAATTTGTACTCCTCTTCTAATCCTCAAAATCACCTAATGAGGAATAGCTACTAGCCCTATTTTAAAAATAAGCATGGGAGGCTAAGAGAAATTAATTTAGCCAGGGTCACACAACAATTAAGTGGAACAGCCAAGATTCAAAAGCAGGTTTGTCTTATTTAAAATCCACATATAAACTTATTTTTAAAACACACACGTGCCCTGGCTGGTGTGGCTCAGTTGGTTGAGCATCATCTCATGCACCAAGAGGTTGCCAGTTCGATTACTGGTCAGGTCACATGGCCGGGTTGCAGGTTTGATCCCCAGATGGGGGCGTACAGGAGGCAGCCTATCGATGTTCTGCTCTCACATCTATGTTTCCCTCTCCCTTCCTCTTTCTCTAAAATCAATAAAAACATTAAAACACACACACATATGCATATATGCACTGTGCATCAATATATGCATAATTAAAACAATAAAAACAATTCTAGCTGTATAACACACACATATGCATATATGCACTGTGCATCAATGTATGCATAATTAAAACAATAAAATTAATTCTAGCTGTATGTGTGAGTATACAGTGAACAAGTAAGTAAATCTTCCCCCTACCCCTGGGAGAAAGTCAATGCATAAGCAAGCATTAATGTACAGTGGGGCCTTGACTTACGAGTGTCCCGACTAACGAGTTTTTCGAGATAAGAGCCGTCTCTCGGCCAATTTTTTGCTTTGAGGTGCGAGCTAAAATTTGGGTTACGAGTCAGCTTCAGATACCCCACCGCTAGTTGGCGCAGCAAACGTCACAGTGAACGCCACAACATCAGCCTAGCATCATGTGTCTCACTCGTTCACTGTTGATTTGACATACTAATAATTTAAGTTACGAGCTCCATCACGGAACGAATTAAACTCGTAATTCAAGGCCCCACTGTATCTGTATTGCTCCTTCACTTTTGTTTTTAACTCAAGTGGAAGTACTAGTATACTATGCACCATTCTCTTTTTCCACTGATTTTTTTTTTTTAAGAGAGAGTGGGAGGGGGAGAGACAAGAGAGAAATATCTTGCCTCCTGCATGTGTCCCAACCAGGGCCAGGATCAAGCCTGCAACAAGGTATGTGCCCTTGACTGGAATTGAACCCAGGACCCTTCAATCTGAGGGTCGATGCTCTATCCACTGAGCAAACCTGCCAGGGCTGCACCATTCTCCATCTCACTTGATAGATCTTGGAGACAGCCCACTCCCCTTTAAAATAGTTGCCTAGATGCCATAGTATGGTTGTCTTATAATGTATTTGATTAGTCCCCTGCTAAGAGACCTTCTGATGGTTTATAGTTTTTTACTACTGCAAACAATGCTGCAGTGAATATTTTAAACATATACCTTTAGCTACCGGTGGGAGTAATTCATAGGATCCATTCCTGGACATTTAAACACTTACATGTTCCTTTTTGACAGAGGGCACCATCTTACCTTTCCCCCAGGCTGTACCATTTATCCTTTCACTAACAATGCACACCACTGTCCACACAACCCTGACACACACAGCTCATGCTCTGACCACCATGAAGCTATGAAGCTGGAAAAGCCTTCCTGCCAGGAACTTCTCATTCCATGCACTAATCCAGGAAAGAAATGAAGCTGTTTCTCTGCTAAAAATATACACACTGGCCCTAGCTGGTTTGGCTCAGTGGATGGAGCGATGGCCTGCGGACTGGAAAGTCCCCCGTTAGATTCCGGTCAAGGTCAAGGGCACAAACCTCGGTTGTAGGGTCGATCCCTGGCCCTGGTCAGGGCGGGTGTGGGAGGCAACCAATCGATGTGTCTCTCTCACATCAGTGTTTCTCTCTCTCTCTCTCTGTCTCTCCCTCTTTCTTCCACTGTCTCTAAAAATCAATGGAAAAATATCCTCAGGTGAGGATTTAAAAAAAAAATATTATCATTATTGATGTTTCTATCTCTCCCTCTTCCTTCCTCTCTCTAAAATCAATAAAGACATATTAATACTCTGATTAAGAGCTTAATTAATCAAATACAACATCTGACCCTAGATTGGGACCCATTTTGGATCTTGGTTCAAACTAACCAACTGTTAAAAAATGTATGAGACAATCAAGGAAATTTGAACACTGGATCTTAGATGGTGTTAAGGAATTGTTGTTACCCTTTAAGGTGTGAAGTTGTATTTTTTTAAAATTATTCTTACTTGCCCAAACTGGTTTGACTCAGTGGATAGAGCGTTGGCATGCGGACTGAAGGGTCCCAGGTTCGATTCCGGTCAAGGGCATGTACCTTGGTTGTGGGCACATCCCCAGTAGGGAGAGTGCAGGAGGCAGCTGATCGATGTTTCTCTCTCATCAATGTTTCTAACTCTCTATCTCTCTCCCTTCCTCTCTGTAAAAAAATCAATAAAATATATTTAAAATATATATATATATATTCTTACTTTGAGATCCAGACAAAAGAATTTTCAGATAAAGTTATATGCTGTCTGGGATCAACATAATCACGGATAGGGTGGGGTTATTGGGAGGTTATAGATGAAACAAAATTACTACATGTTGATAACTGCTGTAGCAGGGTAATGGGTCCATGGTTCATTCTACTATTATGTATGCTTCAGATTTTCCATAATAAAAAGTTGCCCTGGCCAACGGTTTATCTTTTTTCTGTTAACTTTTGAAATTTTTAATTGTAGTGAAAAACCCACATAATATAAAATGTACCCTCTTAATCATTTTTAAGTATATAATTCAGTATTGTTAACTATATCAACATTGTTGTATAATAGAGATCTAGAACTTTTTAAAAATAATATTTTAATGACTATGATAACATGCTTTTTTTTTAAAATCCTCACCCGAGGATTTTTTCCATTGATTTTAAGAGAGAGAGGAGGATAGGGAGGAGGAGAGAGGGAGAGAGAGAGACAGAGACAGAGAGAGATATCGAAATGAGAGAGACACATCAATTATTGCCTCCCTATACGTGCTCCAACCAGGGCTGGGGATCAAACCTGCAACCAAGGTACGACATGCCTTTGACTGGAAATCAAACCCACGACCCTTTGGTCCGAGGGGTGATGCTCTAACCACTGAGCAACTGGCCAGGGCAATATCTAGAACTTTTACATCTTGCCAAAATGAAACTCTATACCTATCAAATAACAAATCCCTTTCCCCCTCATTAGGCTCCGGAAACCATCATTCTACCTCTAGTTTCATTCATGTTATAGCATGTGACAAGATCTCCTTTTTTAGGAATAAATAATATCCCACTGTATGTAAATACCATTTTCTTTTTCTTTTTATTGATTTTTTTATAGAGAAGAAGGGAGAGGGATAGAGAGTTAGAAACATCGATGAGAGAGAAACATCGATCAGCTGCCTCCTGCACACTCCCTACTGGGGATGTGCCCGCAACCAAGGTACATGCCCTTGACCGGAATCGAACCTGGGACCCTTGAGTCCGCAGGCTCTATCCACTGAGCCAAACCGGTTAGGGCAATACTATTTTCTTTATCCATTCATCTGCCCATAAACATTTGGGCTGCTTCCATCTCTTGTCTACTGTAATTTAGGCTATAGTGAACATGGGTGTGTGTAATGACTTTTCATTTTAAAATATATTTTTATTGATTTCAGAGAGGAAGGGAGAGGGAGAGGTAGAAACAAAGGATAAAAGAGAATCATTGATTGGCTGCTTCCTGCACGCCCCTTATTGGGAATCGAGCCCAAAACCCAGGCATGTGCTCTGACCCGGAATGGAACCATGATCTCCTGGTTCATAGGTCGACGCTCAACCACCGAGCCACACCAGTCAGGCAAATGACTTTTCATTTCAATCAGACTGCTACTCACCTCAGTAGAGAGCCACAGCAAAATCTATATTTAAAAGAGGGAGGTGGCCTGGAATAACAAAAAAAGATTGAGACACCCCTGGGAATGAAGCCCAGGCCTATCATTCCTAGTTCTAGGGCTCCATGCAAGTCCACTCTCTGAGCCCGTCCCCTCCTCTGTGAAGTGGGAGTACCAATACCCTGCAGAGTATTGGAGCAGAGTGAGGATCAGAGGGGGACAAGCATTACAGTGCCTGGCCCACAGGAGGTGCTTCTGTCCTGACTCAATTTACAGGAGGAAAAAACCTCAGCCTTGGAGAGGGAAGTAACATGGCACACTGAGTTAATAAGTGGCAAAGCAAGCAGAAACCAGGTCTAACTGGCTCCAAAGTTCATGGCTTTTTTCTACACCAGCATGTCCTAAATGTCGGTCAGCGGATTGTCTCTTCACAATTTTGCCATATCCGGGCACCACCTGTACTATTATTTACTTGAGGTTTTCTTGAAAGCTAATATCTTTTAATACAAATTTATTTTTAAACAGTTACTTTATATCCCTACCATGAATGGAAAATCAGTGTCACAGTGCAAGTAGAAGGTAACTGTAAAAATAAATATAAGGACACACAACAAAGTCACTAAATTCTAGCTAGACACTGTAGTTTCCCTAAGGTTGAGACCTGATCTCTCTTGGTAAAAAAGCCAGCTTTAGCAAGTGTTAAAAAAAAGGCTAGAACTAAACAAATATTCTCTCTGCCATAGTCAGAAGAACCAAAATAATTTACAAAGAGGAAGGGAGAGGGATAGAGAGTTAGAAACATCGATGAGAGAGAAACATCGATCAGCTGCCTCCTGCACACTCCCCACTTGGAATGTGCCCGCAACCAAGGTACATGCCCTTGACCGGAATCGAACCTGGGACCCTTCAGTCCGCAGGCTGACGCTCTATCCGCTGAGCCAAACCAGTCAGGACCGAAGAACCAAAATAATTTAAAAGGCAATAACTCTTGCCCAGCCATGTGGCTCAGTGGTTGAGTGTTGACCTATGAACCAGGAGGTCACGGTTTGATTTCTGGTCAGGGCACATGCCAGGGTGGTCGGCTGGACCCCCAGTGTGGGGCATGCAGGAGGCAGGAGATCAATGATTCTCTCTCATCATTGATGTTTCTATCTATCTCACCCTCTCCCAGAAATAAATAAAAATATATTTTTTAAAATGTCACTTAGGTCACTTATGGCTATTTGCACTTTATTAATATTTCATGTGGCAATGTAGGCGCAGCCTTCCAGGGTACGTACCTTTGTTGCAGGCTCTATCCCTGGCCGCAGGTCCGACCATGTGCAGGAGGCAACCAATTAATGTGTCTCTCTCACATCGATGTTTCTCTCTGTGTGTCTCACCCCCTCCTTTCCAGTCTCTCTAAAAATTAATGGAAAAAATATCCCTGGGTGAGGATTAACAACAACAAATACAATAATAATTTTTTTTTAATGCTGGCAATTGAAGAAATAAGGAAAGAAAAACACCTTCTATTTCTTAGGCTAGAATCTGACTCATTACTGCAGATCTTGCAAAACCAGTAAGTATTTCTAAGAACTACCTTCTTGTGGTTATCTTAAGTAACTTGAGCTGATATTTTATCTTACTGGGATGGAATCTTTTACGATGTACTAGCTAGGTGTTTTTGCTTAGATTACTGAAATGTGCTATAAAGTAATGATTACTGCAATCCACTAAGCTGTTGCAGCCTGTGCTCTGAGCATTCAGTTTCTGTTTATGTCACCCACAAAAGCCCCAATGCAAGTCCTTCCTGAAACCACTGCTGAAGGTGATATGAAAGATCCCAGAATAGGTTACAGATTGTCAAATCTCAACTCCCAATAATCTATTACAATTTCTGTTTCACTTGGACTCACTTCCATTTACACACTATGTTCAAATATGACAAAATGCAAATGCTGCAAATATCTTGCCAAAAAGTTTAAAAATAAAACCACACCTACCACAAGGATCACTGGTGCTCTTTAATGCAAACTATCATTTAAATAAATCAGCACGCTAAAGACAGATCTGCCTGTGTGCGAGGAGTTCAATGTCTGCAATCAGTGTGACAAAGTGAGGAGACACAATGTGTCACCATGATTAACGAAGCCTTAAACTCCAACCTCCCAAGCTTCAGTGCAGATGTGTGATGCTGCTAAGATTACCTCGGACCGCCAAGAAATATGCTCTAAAATCCTCACCCCTGAAGGTCTTGGAGAAAGCCCAGCATGCAGCCACCAACGAAGAAGACAGTATCACCCAATTCAAAGCTCAGTCTTCAGGAAGGGCTGGAAGAAATTGGAAGGCTGGCTCATGTCCTCATTTTACATATATAGAGACCAGGGCCAGAGAGGTTGAGTTACTTGCCCCAGGTCACACAGCCAGTGGCAGAATTGCTATTAGAATTCATGCTTCCACCCAGATCCCACTGCCTTTTCATACCAAAATTTCCTGAATGGCATAAGCCTTGATCAAGAAATTCTAAGACTGCCCTGACAAGTTTGGCTCAGTGGCTAGAGCGTCGGCCTGTGGACTGAAGAGTCCCAGGTTCGATTCCAGTCAAGGGCATGTACCTTGGTTGCGGGCACATCCCCAGTAGGGAGTGTGCAGGAGGCAGCTGATGGATGTTTCTCTCATGGATGTTTCTAACTCTCTATCCCTCTCCTTTCCTCTCTGTAAAAAATCAATAAAATATTTTTTTTTAAAAAAGAAAAGAAATTATAAGACTTTGGGGAGATAAGGAGATGTTGAAAGGAAAATAAGGAGCCCACAAGGCAGAGAGGGAAAAGCAAGGCACTATAAAATTGAATCTTTTGCAATTAGTCAGAGGGTGGTATAGGACTTTAGCCACCCTCTTCTCACCCAATGTAGATATTATCGCCAGAATAAAAAAACAGTTTAGCGCTGAATGACTCAGAAGAAAAGCCCACAGCTCCTACCTGCTTCAGCTGTTTCTGCCCTGAGTGAGACCGCTAAGCTAAGAAGTGTGAGAGGTAGTCCATCTTACATACTGGGTATCTGTTTGTTACCTATCAGTCAAGTAACTGACACCTATAGTTACATTAAAATAACTCAAGGGTTTCCCCCCTGATTTTTTCATTCTTTGAAGCCACTTTTTCATCAGCATTTAAAGTTCGTTACCCAGGTACAGAAGAGAAAGTCTTTAACAAAACATCAGGAATATACTGCCCACCTGAAAAACAGATGAACAAGTGAGTGGCAGAAAGAGCAATGGACTTGGGGTCAGCAGGTCTGGGGAAGTTATTTGACTTTTTTGTGCCTCAACTTTCCTCTTCTGGAAAGTGGGAATCACAATAGTAACCAAAGGGTTGCTGGGAGGACTAAGTGAGACAACATGTGTAAAGTGCTTAGAACAGCGCTTGGCTCAATAAACATTAGCCATTCCTATTACTTTTATTATCATTATCACTGGGTTTGCTACTTATTACCAATTGAGTGCATCTCAAGCTTCAATATGCACAGGATACACTCGGAGTGGAAGGGTCGGGTCTTGGTAAAATGCAGACTGATTTATTAATCTAGGCTTAGAGTCTGCATTTCAAATAAGCTCTCAGGGGCCCAGCTGGTATGGCTCAGTTGGTTGAGCATCGTCCCATGCACCAAGAGGTCACCAATTCGAATCCCAGTCAGTCCTCTTTCTAAAGTCAATTTTTAAAAAATATCATCATAATAAAAGGCTAATATGCAAACGGTCATCACGCGTAATGACGGATCAGCAGGGACCTGAGGCTGTGTGGCACCTGGCCGGGCCGGGGGACCTCAGACCTCGCCCCCCCGTCGTGGGGCTTGACAGGGGTGGGGCCGGCCAGGTCTGAGTCTTGCCCAATGGGGGTGGGGCCGGCCGGGTCTGAGTCTCTTGCAATTTCGAAGCACATGCAGGTGGGCGGGGACTTCACTCTGAGTCCTGCGGCGCGCCCCAGACTCTGACAGGAGGGAGATTTTCATATACATTTTACTAATTTTCTTTCATCTCTGACACTTCTATTATAGAGAAAGGGCAAATAGCAATATTAAAATATTTCCTCTAATTAATTCCCTTTTAATGTGCATGAATTT
>NW_005370318.1:3155561-3158961 GCF_000412655.1 Myotis brandtii
CTATTCTTGGCGGGGAAAGGGGAATGGGAGATGCGGGAAGAGACTGGACAAAAATCGTGCACCTATGGATGAGGACAGTGGGTGGGGAGTGAGGGCGGAGGGTGGGGCGGGAACTGGGAGGAGGGGAGTTATGGGGGGGGAAAAAAAAGGAACAAATGTAACCTGAACAATAAAGATTTAATTAAAAAAAATATATTTCCTCTAATTAATTCCCTTTTAATGTGCACAAATTTCATGCACTGGGCCACTAGTCCTATATAATAAAAGCCTAATATGCTAAATGTCCGGCCCTTGGACCAGTCACTATGACGTGCACTGACCACCAGAGAGCTCCGACAGGTAGGTTAGCTTGCTGCTGGGGTCCGGCCAATAGGGGCTGGGCGAGACTGGCCAGACATGCCCTGGAGCCCTCATGCAGTTCCTCCCGCCTCGATCGTGCACCGGTGGGACCCCTGGCCTGCGCCCTCTCACAATCCAGGACCTCTCAGGGGATGTCGTAGAGCCGGTTTTGGCCCAATCCCCACAGGCCAGGACCCATGCACTGGGCCTCTAGTTTTTAAAATAAAAGCTCTCTGAGGACATTAGTGCAGAACACACCTTGAGCAGCAAGGATCTACCTAATCCAATACCTAGTAGGTATTTAATACTATTGATAAAAATGTATACTCTCTCAGCATCTCAATGCTTCATCTGTTAACTGAGGATAATACATATTCCACATGATCTCAACTGACTGAACATTAGTAAATGAAAATGCAGACGAAAGAGCATTCTAAACTGCAAACAAAAGTATACAAGTGGAGGTGGTAAGATTATTAGTCTTAAAATTCACAATGTTGAATTTCCAACACTGTAGCCCCTAAATTTACACATGCAAGTATTACCATTTATGAAAAGAAAGCTTGAATTCCCTTGCTCCATTCAAAAATCCTCTAGGAATTCTGGCAGAACACAAGAGCTTTTCAAGGTATTCTCAAATCAAGAGCTCTGCAACTTTAGAACTGTCATTCGATGCCAAGGAAAGAACCACGCTGGCAGGGGCAGTGAGCTTCCCTTGTGATTCCATTCGCTCTCCCAGACCTGGCCAGCCTCCTTCCAGCCTTCATCAGCCAAGATCTCGAGTCAGCACAGCACGAGACAGATGGCAAAGCCCACACCTGCCACTCCACAAGCTGGCAAAGAGCCAGACTTCAAGAAATGAAGGGCTTCTGGATGTCCAAGGTGGAGCCTTCAGTGAAGCACCTGGCTGTTCTCCTGCAATGAAATCTGTGACTTCCACCCCACAGACTAAAAGATATGATGTTTATACTTTATGCCTCTCCTCCAAGGGGTTCAGAGGGAATCATAGCTAATTCTTCCTCACAGGGCACCTTACCAAAAAGTGCTTTCATCATGGTAGAGGCAGATGGCACTACCAACACCTACCTAATTGCTCAGGCCGAAAACCCAGGAGTCATCCTTGATTTCTTTAGCTCATCCCCCAACCATCCTCCTGCTGGTTCTACCTCCAAAACACATCCACTTACACCAACTCCACTGCCCTGGAAGGCCACTGTCATTTCTCACCTTGCTTCCTAACTAGTCATTTATAAGTTAAGCTCTGAGGTCCTTGAGGAATAGGAAGATGTGGCTGGTCTCCACATCCGCCACTCTGCTTGGCATAGAGGGATGAAGTAAACATTCACTGAACTGGACGTCAGGCTACCAATCCATGGTGGCATCCTCTCAACTACTCTCGTCTTCCTTTGCAACCCAACCTGGCATGGGACTGCAGGTTCCTGGGACGACCCTGTCATAATGCTGATATTTGCATAATATTGTGACAGCTGTTTTATTCACCCATCACTTAGGATACACAGGAGCTATGTTAAGCCTACATAACAATAGCTAACATTTACCAAAATTTCCAGGCATTTTACCTGTATTAGGCTCAAATATATCCTCACAATAGCCCAATATGGTGGATACTATTATTATTCCCATTTTACAGATGAGGAAACTGCAGCACAAAGAGGTGAAGTAAACTGCAGAGTGGCACACAGCCTGGGAGCGGCAGTGCCGAGAATTAAACACAGGCAGCCTGATGCCATGCTTTTAAGCCACAAGCATGCAATCAGAATTGCACACCAGCACTGAAAGGGCCCTCAGATATCATCTAGCCTGCTCCTCTCATTAAAGAGGAGGGGACTGAGGGGCAGAGAAGCTCTCTTCTAAACATTCCAGCTCATTTTGAGGTTCACACTTTGGAGAGTACCTATTTAAATGAAGCTTTATGTAAGATCTGATTTCTTTGCCACTGGCAGACAAGCCCACAGCAGTTAGAGTAATAAAAGAATACCCTTGTGGCTTGGTAACAGCTACTATTGAGAAATCAGAGACATCAGGGTATGGGGGAGAAAACAGAGGAATTACCTGGGTGCCCTGTTCCATCACTCAATAGGTGTAAGATGCTTAGGCAAGTCATTCACTTTTCTGAGCCTCAGTTTCCTCATTGAAATGGAGATAAAATCACCACCTACCTGGAAAAGTCTATGTGAAGAGTAAATGAGATAGTGTACCTGAAAATGCTTCTTAACCATATACTTGTACATAGATATTACATGTTAAGCACTTCCCAAAAGGCATAAGATACAAGGGTCAACAAGACCCAAGTAGAGAGTAAGGCCACATAACCTTGGCCATCTACAAGGACCTGACTCGGGACTTCCCTTGCCAGGGCTACCTGCAAAGTCCACACCACCTCCCTTGCTCCGAACAGAATGGAGAAGTAAAACTGGGGATAGGAATACCCATTTGAGCTGGCACTCTACAAACCTAAATCGTACCTGTCTCCAAGTCCTTTCCTGGCAGCCTTGCCCAAACCACCTCACATGCCTCATAAGAGGGTGTTGAGCACTGACCATGTGCCAGGATGCTGGATGGAGGTACTCTGGATTCCCACAGTGGCTCATTAACCCGTTTTACAGACAAAGAAAAAGTCAAGGCTACACAATGACTAAGTGGAGAGTCAGTCTCAAACTCAGACACTCAGACTTCAAACTGGATTCTTGGCCCTCGGGCTAGGGCGCCCTAAGAATGCTCCCTCTCCTCGTTTAGGGCACTTTCAACACGCGCGCCTCATCATCTCAGCCGCTCTGAGCAGCAAGCGTTAGGACCCCCTGGGCCAAACAGGTCAACCGAGGCCAGAGAGGGGAAGGGGACTCGCCCAAGGTCACACAGTGCGCGGGAGCGGCGCCGAGTGCGGACCCCAGGAGTTGGCTTCCCGCCTCCCTCCGGAGCCGGGTCCCGATCACAGCCAAACACCTGAGCGGACCCCAACAGCTGGCGGCAGGGTCTGGGGGTCTGGCCGCACCTCCACCCACGGATGGAGGGGCGAGGCCACCCAACGGCCGGAGGATGC
>NW_005370318.1:3159112-3174643 GCF_000412655.1 Myotis brandtii
CGGCGGCGGCGGCGGAGGCGGCGAATCCCGGGCTCAGCCATTCCCTACTGCCCCGGATGGGGAGAGACGGCGGCCGCTCACTTCCTTGGCAACCCGGCTCCGCGACCTACTTCCTTAGCAACCAGTGTCAATTTCAATAACTTTATTGGGATTCGGACGGCGGACAGGGAGAGCCTGCTGGGCCGGGTGGGGCTGGGTATTGGCGCCTAGTAGGTGCCCAACACGCTTGGTCTTTCACCCAACTGAGGAGTGTGAGCAGAGAGCAATGGGACCTGACTCCACCCGCTGGTATCTGGTGCCTCAGTTTCCCCATCTTAAAAATGGAACGCGTTGCCTTGGTCCCTCCACGCGACTTCAGCCACCGGTTGACCTTTCCTAAAGAGCGTTCACATCAGTCACCTGACTTGCATCTCAAACTGCTACTGAGGTCCCATTTAGGGTCCACCTGGTCAGTCAAGCCAAAAATTTGGGAATCATTCTTTTCCCCTCCCTCTCCTTCACCCCCACATCCAGTCAGTCGGCATGTCGTCAGCATATCCCTTAGTCTACTTCTCAAATATTGCTCTTGTCTATCCATCTTGCTCCATCTTCAGTGCCATCACACCAGGCCAGACCAGGCTCCCCTCATCTCTAGACTTCCTGCAATATCAACCAGTTCTAATGGCCTTGGTCAAGTCACTTTCCCTCTCTGAGCCCGTTTTTTCATCCACAAATTTGGCATGACTCCTGCTGGATGATCTCACAGAATTCTTGCGGGAGAGTTGATCATGTAGTGAAATGGAGTAAAATGTAGGGAGTCGTGGAGGAGAAGCACGGTGATTATACTAAAGGGCAACTAAAGATTCTATACGGGGGTTGGGGAGTGCGGGGTAAGGGCTCCAGGCACTGGATTTAGATCTCAGCTCTGCCACTAATAACTGTGGGGTCTTGGGCAAGACACAGCCAGTGAGTATTGGGCCCAGGGAACAAGTGTGGGTTCAAAGTTCATGAACTTGAAAGAGAGATCCAACTCTGCCATTTCTCAGCTTTGACCTTTTGGCTTTTTCCGAGCATCAAAAATGAAGAAATTTAAAGGCACATTCTTTTTTAAAAAAATATGTTTTTATTGATTTTTATAGAGAGAGAAGGGAGAAAGAAACATCAATGAGAGAAACATGAGAGAGAGAAACATCAAATCTGCTGCCTCCTGCACGCCTCCTACTGAGGATCAACCTGAAACCCCATGTGCCGGGAATCAAACCATTGGTGCACTGGATGACACCCAGTACGCCCAACCAACTGAACCACATTGGCCAGGGCCAAGGCACATTCCTGACCAGTAGGAAAGTATGATTAGAGAATGAAAAGGGAGCGAGCACATGGATTTAGGAAGGAGACAGATATAAGGTGGTGGTCTAGGGCAGTGGTCGGCAAACTGCGGCTCACGAGCCACGTGCGGCTCTTTGGCCCCTTGAGTGTGGCTCTTCCACAAAATACCAACTTCTGCACATGGGCCACGAAGTTTCAATTGCACAGCGCCCGCACGTGGTATTTTGTGGAAGAGCCACACTCAAGGGGCCAAAGAGCTGCATGTGGCTCGCGAGCCGCAGTTTGCCAACCACTGGTCTAGGGTAAGTAGAC
This sequence comes from Myotis brandtii, assembly GCF_000412655.1. Taxonomy (NCBI): domain Eukaryota; kingdom Metazoa; phylum Chordata; class Mammalia; order Chiroptera; family Vespertilionidae; genus Myotis; species Myotis brandtii. The sequence continues at coordinate 3,160,733 of NW_005370318.1, forward strand.
CAAAGGAGAATTGAAAGTCACAGAAAGGACTTTTTTATAGAGTACTTACAATGAGTTAAGCACATCAATCCTTACAATCACTGATTATGAAGGTGCTATTATCATCCCCATCCTATAGATGGGAAAACTGGCCAAGATTATGTCTCATCATTACATGAATCCAGAGCCCACACTCTCACCGCTGCCTCCAGTCAGGTGCCCCAGCACAGTCTCTTCACCTCTCTCAAGTCCTCTGCAAATATTGGGTGTGTCTGTTGAGCAGTAAGACAAAACAAACAAACAAACAAACAAACAAGAGGCTCGTCTCTTCCCCATCTCTCTGGAGGCTCCCAGACTCATGAAGAGGGGACACACTCACAGCTCTGACTTGAGGCCTGTGGATGCATGGTCAGCACTTCAGTGACTGGCAAACTGATAATTCTTGGTTATCCCTGTCCCTGTCCACAACTCTGATAGCCCCCCATCACCCAGAGGAGGAGGCTGGAGGCTCCTCCTGCAAACATGGGCCCATCTCATTGTTGGCTGTACAGTATTTCCCTTTTCTCTCTGGCCGGGCTCCATGAGCTTGCGCTCAGCCCCTCTGTGCCTTTGTTCCAGGGGTTCTCCCCACCTGGGATGCTCTCTCCCCTGCACCCCTCTCTCCTCACAAGCACGACATATCTCTGTTCATATCTGCTCATTACTCCCTACTCAAAAGCAGGATCCTGCAGACTTCCTTTGTCAGCTGTTTTGTCTCAGCCCTGAACTGAGGAAAATGCTGTGTGTACTGGCACCTAAGTGGACAATGTGACCTGTACTTCTATCAATTAAAAACAAGATCCCCCAAGCCTTGGAATATACCTCAACCACTCTTATCAAAAGTTACCTTCATAGTTCTGGCCAGTGTGGCTCAATTGGTTGAAGCATTGTCCTGTACACCAGAAGGTGGCAGGTTTGATTCCCAGTCAGAGCACATACCCAGGATGCAGATTCCATCCCCAGTTACGGTGCATGCGGGAGGCAACTGATCGTTGTTTCTCTCTCACATTGATGTTTCCCTCCCTCCCTCTCTCTCTCTCTCCCCCTTCCTCTCTCTCTAAAATACAAAATAAAATAAAAGTTATCTTTGTAGGCAAGGCTGGAATCAGTGCATGGAAGTCCCACAAAAGCCCTCATGATAGTTTTTATTTTATTTATTGCATTTATTTAGCACTGCATATCTATTGATAAACATTAGTTCATTATTTATTTATTATTTATAAATTATTCCTTTATTTATAGCACTGTATTTATTGGTACATCCTATGTGCCAGGCACTGTGGTAAGTGCTTGACAACCTACCTTACCTATCACATAGCTACCTATTTAAGAGATAAAAACTATTATTATCCCCATTTCACAGAGGAGAACTGAGGCTCTAAACAATTACTCAATGAGTCAGTAGCAGAGCCAGAGTCAAATTCTGTTCTAACTCAACTTCAAAGCCCATGACTTTAGCGTCTTCTGAGCTCACAGACTGGTGGACCATGAGCAGCATCTACTGGCAGTTGTGTTCTATTTGGCCTGCTATGTTTATAAAAAAGAGAATTAATTGCCAACATTTAAAAAAAGCAAGAGCCCTAGCCAGCATGGCTCAGTAGTTGAATGTCAACCTATGAACCAGGAGGGCACAGTTCCATTCCCAGTCAGGACACATGCCCAGGTTTCGGGCTCAGTCCCCGGTGTGGGGCATGTACAATGAAGCTGATCAATGATTCTCACCATTGATGTTTCTACCTCTCCCTCCCTCTCCCTTCCTCTCTGAAATCAATAAAACATATTTTTTTTAAATAAAAAGCAGGAAATTTCCCATATAAATTGGAATTTCCAGCTTCTTCTAAGATATTCAACGACTTGGCCACATGGGTTCCCACATGGCAATAATTGCCTGGAAGGAGAGCAGTTGCCCCTGTTAAACTGGTGTGAGTTTCACTTTGCCATATGCTCCCCAGCTCCACACTAACCTGGTTCATTCATTTTCCTTGCCTCCCTGGCCCTTGGAAGCATTTGAGTTTATGATTCCTGGGTCCATCCATACTTTCTAATAGTTGGAATTGCCTTGCAATGTAGTGAGCTCCCCAGCACTGGAGATGTGCAGACTGAGGTTAGCTGGATACGTGGTAGGGTGTTGGAAGGGGTTTTCAAGAGGCAGTTGGGGAGCTGGATCAGATGGCATACATAATCCCTCCCAGCCCTGCAGTGACAAATATTTACTTAAGACTTTGCAGCATATATTGTTGAGAATTAACTTCCCCTCTGGTCTCAACTTACTACTTCAGCCTTTCCTTTCCCTTCACCTTGGTTTCTATGATCTATTTTATATGTATTTTAATCACATGATTATGCTGTATAAATTCTTATAAGCTTCCTCAAATCCTTTTTGGAACAAGGTATGAGGAACAAATAAATCCATACATAAATATTTACATAAAGGGCTTGGTCCCAGGTAAAGAAAAGAAATAAAAAGAAAGAATTCTAAGTTGTAACCGCCAAGTTATCTCAGTGTCCCTGAGATGCTTGGGCTCCAGGAGATAAAGAGCAGAAGGACCTACGAGTCTGGGAGGCAGCAGCTGTGAGCATGTGCCTAGCTGCTCCCAATCTACCGTCTCAGGAAAGGCAGCCTCAAAGTTGTATTTAAAATCGATTTTAAAGTCATTTAACTAACTGTGCAGTTTCTCTTCTATTTTTATTTATTTTTAAAATATATTTTTATTGATCTCAGAGAGGAAGGGAGAGAGAAAGAGAGATAGAAACATCAATGATGAGAATCTTTGATCGGCTGCCTCCTGCAAGCCCCCTTCTGGGGACCAAGTCTGCAACCCGGGCATGTGCCCTTGACTGGAATCCGAACCAGGGACCCTTCAGTCCGAGCCAAACCAGCTAGGGCGGCAGTTTCTTTTTTAATGGCCACAGACTCCTTGACACACTTCCCAAGGGAGGGAGAATGTATGTCCTCTTTCCTTAAATTTGAGTAGGCTGGTAGCAGATTTAACCAATAGAATACGGCAGATGTGATGCTAGGTGTCCTCCGATATTGGGTCATAAAAACCATGCAGCTTTGCCTGGTTCTCTGGGAATATCCTCTTTCCAGATGCTTCCTCCAGGGACACTTCCTCTTGGAACACAGCTTCCATGCTGTAAGGAAGACCAAGCCACACTGACAGTCAGGTGTTCTAGTCAATGGCCCTATCTGAGCCCAGGTCTCATGAATATAGTCACCTAAGCTATTTCAGTCTCCCAGTTTAGGCCCCAGACATCATGGAGCAAAGACACATCAGTTCTACCATGTCCTGTCCAAATTCCCAACTCATCAAATCTGTCAGCAGAATAAAAAAATTGTTGTTTTACACTACTAAGTTTGGGGTGGCTTGCTATCAAGCAACTGAAAATTAGAACAGTGGTAGAAACTAACCACTTTTACACTATATTTTCTTTATGATTTGAATCATTTCACAACATTTCATTCCATTTCCCTCCCCAGAGGTAACACTGCTAATAGCTTTAATTTTATCCTTTTAGACCTTTTTTTCTATACATTTACATCTGTATGTATAATAGAAATATATGTTTTGTGTTTCTTTTTTTATTAAAGTGAGATTCTAGAAAAAGGTATTAATAGCTTTTTGCTATTAATAATATATCTTTGTGATCTCTTTAAATTTACAAAATAACTTGTATTGGTAATCCATGCTGTGGTAGCCAGCTTCCAAGATGACCCTCAATGACCGTCACTGCATTCAAATCCTTGTATAGGCCCCTTTCACACTGAATCAGCAATGGCTTATGTGACTGAAAGGGTTCCTGAACCCAATTTCAAGGTGTGTGTGTGGGGTGGGGGGTGGGGAGGACTTCTTTACGCCAACAAGCAATTCTCAAATATCAGGAGGTGTCCAAAAATTCAACTCAATTCTGACACTATCTATGCGGAGATAGAATCAGATTCCACAGGTAAAGGGCCCAGTCCCACAAAATCGCCCTCCACTTCAGATTAGCTACTAATGGGAGGTTCCAATGACCCTTTCCTTAGGCTCAATTAATTTGCTAGGACAGTTCACAGAACTCAGGAAAACCTCTTTACTCATTAGATTACCGATTTATTACAAAGGATACTAAAGGGCACGAATCAACAACCAGATGAAGTGAGGTCCCAAATAAAGGAGCTTTTGTCCCCAAGGAGCTTGGGGCCCTGCAAGGTGTCACATGAAGCCATTCTGGTTCCCCAAACTAGAAGGGCTCTGAACTCCTTCCTTTTGGGTTTTTGTGGAGGCTTCATTACACAGGCATGATTGATGAACTCACTGACCATCGGTGAGGGGTTCAACCTCTAGCCTTTTCTCCCCTCTGTGGAATCAGGGGTGGGCCCAAAAGTTCCAAACCTCTACTGACCGTTGGTTCCCCTGGCAACAAGCCCCCCATCCTAAGGCACTTTCCAAAAATCATCTTTCATTAATAGGAACATGGAAGGGGGCTTGTTATGAATATCAAAACACCCAATGCTCCCACTGCTCTTATCCCTCAGGAAATTTCAGGGATTTGGGGAACTTTGAGCCAGGAACTGTGAATGAAGACCAAATATACCTGAAAAATATATTTTGATGATCTGAATGACCAAGTTTACATGTTTTTGTAAATCACAATATCTCAGTGACCAATAAAATATGGCAGAAATGTTGGTATGCCACCTTTGAGATTACATTATAAAAGGTACTGGAGCTCTGCCAGTGTGGCTCAATGGTTGAGTGTAGACCTATGAACCAGGAGGTCATGGTTTGATTCCTGGTCAGGGCACATGCACAGGTTGCAAGCCAATCCCCAGTGGGGGGCGTGCAGGAGGCAGCCAATTGATGATTTTCGCTCATCATTGATGTTTCTATTTTTCTCTCCCTCTCCTTCTCTGAAATCAACAAAAAATATGTATTTTTTTAAAGGCACTGGAGGTTCAATGGATAGAGCATCGGCCCACAGACTGAAGGGTCCTGGGTTCGATTCCGGTCAAGGGCACATACCTTGGTTGCAGGCTTGATCCCCAGGCCAGGTCAGCCCGTGCAGGAGGCAACCAATCAATGTGTCTCTTTCACACCCATATTTCTCTTTGCGTGTCTCTCTCCTTCCCTTCCATTCTCTCTAAAAATCAATGGAAAAATATCCTTGGGTAAGAATTAACAACAACAAAAAAGGCACTGGAGCTTCCATCTTGGTCTCTTGCTCTCTCTCTTGGATCCCTTGTTATGGGGAAAATAGCTGCCATATCAAGAGCTGCCCTGTGGAGAATTCTGCTTGGGGAATCATTGAAGCCTCCTGCCAACAGCCATATAAATGAGCAGACCCTCCAGCCCCAGTCAAGCCTTCAGATGACTGCAGCCCTGGCAAACATTGTAACTGTAACCTCACGAAAGGCTCTGAGCCTGAACTACCCAGCTAAGCTGATTCCAGATTCATGACTCTCAGAAACTGCATGAGGTAATAAATGTTTATTATTTTCACCTTCTGAGTTTTGGGGTCATTTATTCAAATACACATGATTTGAAATTTAAAAACAAGTTTTTAAAGAATACAGCAAAAGCAACAACAACAAAAAGCAAAGAAGAATATAGCAAAAGCTCTTTGTCACTCCTACCTCCAAACATGTGGTCCCCCAGCCTCTACCCCCTCCCCACCTGATTTACCAATAGCCCTTGGGAAATGTTAGGTTGACTCTCTGGGGTACAAAAGCAGCCAAGCCCTTGGCCCTCTCCTAGATCATCAGACCCAAGAAAGGCTGCAGCAGTAAGGCTTTCAGCAGCTGAGAAACCGCCGGTCTTTCTCCTCGGGACCTGGGCCACTGGCCTTTTTTAACCTAGATGCTACCTTTCCCTGCCAACGCCTCAGTCACCCACGAGCATCGCCACATCCTGTCACAGGTCGGGGGGTGGGGGCTTCCCCTCCTCACACACTAGTGGAAAACATTACCTGGCCTTTTTCTTTTCTTTTTTAAAAAAAATATATTTTATTGATTTTTTACAGAGAGGAAGGGAGAGGGGTAGAAAGTTAGAAACATCGATGAGAGAGAAACATCGATCAGCTGCCTCCTGCACACCTCCCACTGGGGATGTGCCTGCAACCAAGGAACATGCCCTTGACCGGAATCGAACCTGGGACCTTTCAGTCCGCAGGCCAACGCTCTATCTGCTGAGCCAAACCGGTTAGGGCTACCTGGCCTTTTTCTTTGGCCCATAGAAATCAGAAACCAACTAACTACTCACCTCTTAACACCTAGTCCCAGCCTAGTTCTTGGCCTTCCCTCCCATAGTACTCACCCTCCATCCTGCCCCAGCCCTGCACCCATCACTCCAGCCTTCCCAATCTGCTCTGATACCCCTCCAAGACATTGCTCATGCTATCCCTGTGCCCTGAATGCTGTCCCTTTAGAAAGCCCAACTTTTTTTTTTTTAATTTAAATTCTTTATTGTTTAAAGTATTACCTAAGTCCCCCCCCCCCCTCCATTGACCTCTCCCCAGCCGCTCCCAACCCCCAGCACATGGCCTCACCCCCCTACTGTCTGTGTCCATTGGTTATGCTCATATGCATGCATACAAGTCCTTTGGTTGATCTCTCCCCCTCACCCCCACCCTCCCCTACCTTCCCGCTGAGGTTTGACAGTCTGATTGATGCTTCTCTGTCTCTAGATCTGTTTTTGTTCATCAGTTTATGTTGTTCACCTATTTGTTTTCTTTTGTCCATTCTCTTGTGTCCCAGTCCCCAGGCTATCCCATGGCAGAGGTGGTGGCAAGTGCCTACAGGAGCCTGAAATTATGAGGAAAGGGAACCTTCCTCTCTAATGGAGGAGCTGTGGGATGGACCCCTAGTGATTTGGCCCTGATGTGGTTGCAGTTGTGAGAAATGCACATCAGAGTCAGGTAAATAAAGCCCCAGGGAACTGGAAAGTCCCAGGGAAATCTCAGTGAGGCGGCAGTTTGGGAAAGCACTCCACAAAGTTATTTATGGACTCCTGGGCTCAGCCCCCAGCAGTATATGAGCAGATCGACTCTAAACAGCTTACCGGTCTCACAGAAATGAATAAGGAGGTAGGCCACTGTGAGAGTTCCGGCCTGACCCCTGAGTGACATGCACATGGGGCCGACACACATGGCATCACAGAGGATTTGAAAACAGGATTGACATTGGAACCACAACACAGAAGGCACATGGAGTTTGCAACCTGACCCCACTTTGCCAATGGCCTAAGAGAAAAATATCAGTATTTCTCCATAGATTTAAATGAGACCCAAGCTCTTACCATAATATTAAAAATGTCCAGGACAGCCCTGACTGGTTTGGCTCAGTGGATAGAGCATCGGCCTGCGGACTCAAGGGTCCCAGGTTTGATTCTGGTCAAGGGCATGTACCTTGGTTGCGGGCACATCCCCAGTGGGGAGTGTGCAGGAGGCAGCTGATCGATGTTTCTCTCTCATCGATGTTTCTAACTCTCTATCCCTCTCCCTTCCTCTCTGTAAAAAATCAATAAAATATATTTTTTTAAAAAAATGTCCAGGACAAATTACTTACAACACAAAGAAGCAGGAAAATCTCAGCTTGCATGGGAAAAGACAATGAAAAGACGTCAACACCAAGATGTTGGAATGATCTGAATAAGGCCTTTAAGCAGCTGTTACAAAAATATTCTAAGGAAAGCCCTAGCTGGTTTGGCTCAGTGGATAGAGCGTCAGCCTGCGGACTGAAGGGTCCCAGGTTTGATTCCGGTCAAGGGCACATGCCTGGGTTGCAGGCTTGATCCTCAGTAGGGAGTGTGCAGGAGGCAGGCGATCAATGATTGTCTCTCATCATTGATGTTTCTATCTCTCCCTTCCTTTCTGAAATCAATAAAAAATGTATTTTTTTTTAGAAAATTAAAAATACTCTAAGGAGAGAATGGGAGTTAGTGTTTACTGGGTACAGAGTTTTAGTTTGGAAAGAAGAACAAGTTCTGGAGATGGATGTGGTGATGGTTGCACAACAATGTGAATGTACTTAGTGTATTTAGTACACGTAAAATGGACTTAAATGGTAGATTTTATGCTATTATGTTTTACCACAATTTAAAAAAATACTTCAAGTAAGAACGAAGAACCTGATCTTTCTTCAGCTTTTTCATAAATAGAAGATATACATATACCAAATGGAACTTTTAGAGGAGAAAAATACAATAATTGAAATTTTAAAAAACCTGAATGGATGGGCTAAACATTAAAATGGAACTGTCACAGGGAAGAATCTGTGAACTTGAAGAAACATACATAGAAATTACCCAATCTGAACAACCGAGGGAAATATAAAATAAAATAAACAGGGTATAAGGGACCTGTGGCACAATTTCAAAAGATCTGACATATATATCATCAAAGTAGCAGAAATTACAAGAGAAAGAGTGCAGTGCACGAATGTTTACAGCAGCTCTATTCATAATTCCCCCAAATAGGAAGTAACCCCTTCACTGTGTAAACCCATAAACCAGGGGTCCTCAAACTTTTTAAACAGGGGGCCAGTTCACTGTCCCTCAGACCGTTGGAGGGCCGGACTATAGTTTAAAAAAAAAAACTATGAACAAATTCCTATGCACACTGCACATATCTTATTTTGAAGTAAAAAAACAAATGTTTTCGGCGGGCCGCATGTGGCCCGCGGGCCATAGTTTGAGGACCCCTGCCATAAACACACTATGTATATCTACACAGGATATAAAAAGGAATGGACGAGCCCTGGCCAGCATGGCTCTGTGGTTAGAGTGTTGGTCTGCACACCGGAGAGTCTCGGGTTTGATTCCAGGTAAAGGGCAGGTACCTGGGTTGTGGGTTCGTTCCCCACCCCTGGTCAGTCAGGGTGCTCGCAGGAAGCAACTGATGGACTTGTCTCTCTCACATCAATGCTTCTCTCTCTCTCTCTCCCTCTCTCCCCTCCCTTCCACTCCCTCTAAAAAAATCAATAGGAAAATATCTTCATTCCTTGGGTGAGGATTAAAAAAAAGGAATGAACTATTGATACCTGCAACAACCTGGATGAGTCTCAGTGACATTATTCTGACTGAAAATAGCTTATTTCAAAAGGTGACGCACTCTATGATTCCATGACATTCTCAAAAACACAAAACTATAGTGACAGATTGGTGGCTACCACAGGTTAAGGGTGGGAAGAGCATGTCACTACAAAGCGAAACATGAGGGTTTTGGAGGAGTGATGAAACTGTTCTGCATCCTGTTTGTGGTGGTGGTTACGCAAATCTACCCGTGTTAAAATCCATACAACTGTACAAAAAAATTTACTATATGTTAAAACAAGCAAACAATCTTTCCCCTCCTCTTCTTCCCCCCCCTCCCCAGGCACCTCTACCCTTCTCTCTCCTGAGCTTCAAGGGCCTTTCCTTTTGCCACTGTAACTTATTTCCTGAGTCCATTTCTTCTACCACTCACTTCTATCTCTGTGACTTTCTTTCTTTCTTTTTTGTTAATCTTCATCCGAGGATATTTTTTTCCATTGATTTTTAGGGAGAGTGGAAGGGAGAGGGAGAGACAGAGAGAGAAACATCGATGGCAGAGAGACACAGCGATTAGTTGCCTCCTGCATGCGCCCTGACCAGGACTGGAGATGGAACCTACAACCGAGGTACATGCCCTTGATTGGAATAGAACCTGGGACCCTTCCGTCTCCAGGCTGACGCTCTATCCACTGAGCCAAACTGTCTAGGGCCTCTGTGACTTTCTAAATAAAATTTCTCTTATTAAAATAAATAAATAAATAAATAAATAAATAAATGCAAGCAAGCCTGGCCAGCGTGGTTCAGTGGTTGAGCATAGACCTATGAACCAGGAAGTTATAGTTTGATTTCCAGTCAGGGCACAGGCCTGGGTTACAGGCTCTATCCCTAGTGTGGGGCATGCAGGAGGCCGCTGATCAATGATTCTCTCTTATCATTGATGTTTCTATCTCTCTCTCCCTCTTTGAAATAAAAAACAACAACAACAAAACACCAATCCCCCATCCCCTCCAAATAAAAACCCCGCCAAGCAAACAGAAAGCTTGTGGTAGTCACTCTCCAAGATGGTCCACAGTGATCCTCACCTCCTTGTACTTATGCCCTTGTGTAGTCCCCTCTCACATTGAATAAGAATGGCCTGTGTGACCAATAGAAATGGCAGAAGTGAGGGTGTATGACTCCTGAGGCTAAGTCATAAAAGGCATCAGAGCTTCTGTCTTGGTCTCTTGAATCACTCACACTGGGGGAAGCCAGCCACGAAGTTGAGAGGTCACCCCAAGCAATCCTGTGAGAGGAGCTGAGGCCTCTCACCAACAGCCAACCCCAACTTGCCAGCCACCTTGGAAATGGAACCTCCAGCCACAGTCAAGCCTTCAGATGAGTACAGCCCTGGCCAATAACTGACTACAACCCTGTGAGAGACCAGAACTGCTCAGGCAAGCTGCTCCCAAATTCCTGACCCACACAGAAGCTCTGAGAAATATGCGGTTATTCTTGCTTTAAGAAACTATATTTTGGGGTTACTTGTTATGCAGATAACTATAATACTGAAATACAGATAATATAAAATAGATAATATAAAACCTAAGTCAGATGTCACTCCCCTGCTCAAGACCTCCCCATGGCTTCTCACATCAATCACATAAATGCTAAGGCAAGATCCACTCTGATCTGGCTCCGGCTCCCTCTCATACTTCACCCACTACCCCTCCTCCCTGTCCCTCAAATACGATAGGCTAACTTCCACTCCAGCCCTTCTGTACTTGCTGTTCCTTCTGCCTGGAATGCTCTTCCCCAGACATCCACACAGCTTACTCACTCACCTCCTGCAGGCCTCTGCTCAAATGTTACCTGGACACAGAGGCCCTCTCTGACCACCCCAGTCACTTTCTTTCATAGTCTTCTTGTTTTTTAATCCTCACCTGAGGATATGTTTTATTGATTTTAGAGAGTGAGGAAAGGAGAGGAAGAGAGAGAGAAAAACATCGATCGGTTGTCTCCCACATGCTCCCCAACCAGGCCCGGGGATTAAGCCCACAACCAAGGTATGTGCCCTGACTGGGAATCAAACCCTCGACCTTTTGGTGTATGGGACGACACTCCTACCAACCAAGCCATACTGGCCAGGGCCAGTGGGCATTCTTATAAGCCAAGCAATGGGTTAGGTGCTGGAAGAGGGAGATATATCAGATATGGCCCTTGTTCCTGGGAAGCTCTCATCTAGCTGGGGAAACCAAGAAGCAAATGTCTTCTGATTAGTGACATGAGAGGCAACACAGCATGGGACTAAGAACACTGACAGTTGTCCCATACTTTCAGGGTTCGAGCCACTCATAAGCTGTATGTTAGCTTATGTAAAGTGCTTAGAACACAGTCTTGGCACATGGGAAACAATACATGTTGGTTATTATTATAATTTCAAGGTGCTGCAGGAGCTCAGAAGAGGAAATTTTTAGAATAAGATCTTGAAACATTAATGAGGAAAGTCTTGACTATAGCATGGAGTTGTGAAGAGTGAGTAGAATATGAATGGGCAATAGTTATTCTTTTACAGTAATTTCAATACTTGGCCCTCCCCTTTGATAGTCCCATGGTCTTATTCTGTGGGTCTTCAGGGCCTGGCATAAAAATAAGACTGAGTGAGGGTCTCCCTAACTTAATCTTCATAATTCACATGCCATTATTTACTTATCATTTTTCTCTAAATCAACTCACTTTTTGTAACCTAAATTAAGAGGAAACTCTAAACCACATCTGTAAATGAAAATATGCAAATACAAAGTATCCAAAAGTAAGTATAATGAAAGCAAAACTGATGTCTGACTCTGAGGTCTGCTCTCCTTAATGACATGCTGGCACAGAACGGAGACTTTCTCTTTGGAATTGTTAGTAGGACTGACGCTGGAAAGCACATTCTCTTCTGCGAGCGCCCTGTACCTTCTTGGACGCTGTTAGAGAAGGGAAACAGCTCCCATATTGGAGAGAATGAAGGTATGCTAACAAACTTTAAAAAAAATTCTTTATTATTTAAAGTATTACGTATGTCTCCTTTCCCCCCATTGACCTCTGCCTGGCCACTCCAAATCTGTTTTAAGAGGGGAGGATTTTTAGAAGGGGGCGGGGTCTCCTCCCAGGCTTTCCCTCTGCCACCCTTGGTGGGCACTGTTCCCCACTTCTGCTGAGTCACTGAATGTGGGGAAAGAGGTGTTTCTGGAAAATGCCTTTTGTCCCTTCCTTTCCCTTCCCACTGTTTACTTGGTTGGGCTTGGCCATCCTAGGCTGATGCTCAGTACAGGATTAGATATAAAAACAAATCAAACCTGCTTGCCCTTAAACAATACTATTTCAAGGGAAAGTCCCCAACCCTGAAATAAGCCAGGTTTCAAGTAAGAATCTGAACTCTGACAATATAATCCATATTACATATAAATCTGATTTGCCTTTGGGCTATGGGGTTTTCCTATCAACTCCTCTAAGGATAGAGAAAATGAAGAGAAGGGATCTTTATTTCCGGGCCTAGGAATGCTTTTTATTATTACTCTCGAAGCTTTTTTGAAGTGAATAGAACATGAAAATGAGATCTCAACTCTTTGTTTTCCCCTCTATCCTGTCCTTCCTTTCTTACTCCCTTACTCTCCACCTTCTTCCGTATTTTCAGAGGATCTATGATGTATCAGGACAGTTTCCCAGCTTTGGTTCCTGTGAACACCATTTCTATTTAATCCACAATCTGTCTCTACTGGAAATTACTTTTTTTAAAAATGTAATTCCCATTGTTTTGCTTATAAAAATGTGGACCCATTCCTAAAACAATAAAATCAATTAAATCAAGGGTTTGACTATCTGGTTGTATACTTCCCCCAATGCACAATAAATCAGTCAATGTTGCATTATGGGGCACCTCCTAAAGCTATCCCATTGATCACGTGTGTGATGGAAAGCTTCAGGGCTTGGGGCAGAGCAGGCCTTCCATAGGTGCTTTCTGGTTAACCCACAGTCTTCCGCCCAGTGTTGCTCAAGCTCTAGCTCCTGGAGAGCTTAAGATTCCTAGAGAGCTAAGATTTCCAGAGCTTCTGATTCAGCAGGGCTGGGGGAGTAGGGTGGCTGGGAGTCTGCATTTCTTTCTTTCTTTTTTTTAAGATTCTAGTATACATTTATTTTTCATAATAAACAAACTGGGGTCAGAAAATTTGAGTAACTTGAGAAGACAAAGAGTTATTGAGAAGTGACCACAGGAAATTGAATCCAGACCCTTATAAATTTGAAATCCAATGTTAACCTCTTAAAAATATCTAGTTATATTATTCATCACAGCAAAGTACCACTTCTATGGGAATTTGATCTTGGGAATCTGCATCTCTAACATGCTGTCCAGGTGATGTCCATAGTGCTGGTCTGAGTACAACTGAAGTAGGTCTCAGGCCGCTGGGCATCAACCCACCAGATTCTGATTGTTCAGGTCTGGGTGAGTCCTTGGAATCTGCCTTATTAACCAGCGTTCCAAGGAACCTCTGGAGACCACCTTTGAGAAACACTGTTGGGACCACCAATAGCACCTGGAATTCAGAGGTTAGGTATAGAGGTGAGTGACCTGCCTCAAGGTCACTCTGCAAGTCAGGGACAACTCCTCTCTGTTGCTTTGGTCTTAAGCCTCAGCACATCCTGGACTTCCCTTTCCCTCCTACCCCACATTCAGTGTGTCAGGGAACTCCGCTGGCTCTTCCTTCTCTAAAATTTGGACTTGGGGCTGAGACTGTAAATGAAACAAGACTGTAAAATGTTTAGAATTGTTGAAAATGGGAGTTCATTTTATAACTTATGATTTATATGTGATTTTTTCCATAATGAAAGTTTTTATATTTAAACCTATGAGCTAACAAAACCA
>NW_005370318.1:3174671-3180787 GCF_000412655.1 Myotis brandtii
ATATTTAATTGATTTCAGAGAGGAAGGGAGAGGGAGAGAAAGAAACATCAATGATGAGCCTGTTTGGCGTGGCTCAGTGGTTGAACATAGACCTATGAACCAGGAGGTCACGGTTCGATTCCTGGTCAGGGCATGATATACTTCTTTATTGTCTTCTTACTAGAATGAAAATTCCTTGAGAGCAAAGACTTTATGTCTGATTCTCCGCTGAATCCCTAGAACTTAGCACAGAGCCTGGCACATAGTAGTTGATCGATAAATACCTGTTACTAAAAGAATGTTGAATAACCACTCAAGGGAACTATAGCTTCATGTGGCTTTCTGTTTCTCGGGTGATCTCCCCCAAATCCCCTGGCAGTGGCCAACCCATGGCAGAAGCCCAAATGGGAGGAAAGTGCATCCTATGAACCGGGGGCAGCCGAGCATGTGGTTACCAGGACTGGCTTTGGGAGGTCAAATCCTGGCTTACTGCCTCCACTTACCTGTGTGGCCTTGGGAAAATTATGAGCATTTTCTAAGCATCCATTTTCCTTGTGCAGGAAGAGGATAATAACAGTTCCTACTTCCCAGGGCTGGGGTGGGGACTAAATCAGAGACTGCCCATAAATCACTGAACAAGCACAGTGCCTGGCACAGAGTAGGCGTGCGACAAGAGGCAAACGAACGAACAGTCACAGATGAGCCTTTGTCTCTTTCACGTTTACAATGTGCTCTTGTACATGCTTTATCTGATTTGAGCCCTTCAACAACTCAGTCAGTTTTATCACCATTTTATAGCCGAGAAAACTGGGTCAAAGAGGAATAAAGTGCTTGCTTAAGAACACACAACTGACTACAACTCTGGTGTCCTCTCTCCCAGAAACATAAGCTATTATTACAGCCGATGCTAACCAACATGATTTGGATGGCCCTTCTAAGCCCAGACATGTGCCTCGTGTGAGGCAGTGATGGACAAATGAATCTAACCAATGAAGTCAGCCTTCCCAACTAGCCGATGGAGGCAGGAGTACACACATGGGCTCCGTGTCTCTGAATGAGGCTCATGAACAAGTCTGAATAGATAAACTACCTCTCAGAGTCCATCTAGAATGTGAAAATGTCACTATTTTCCCAAGAGCAAAAATACAAAAGCCCTTTCTGTATAGTCTCGCCTGCTTAGAGTTGGGCAGCAGCCCTAAGCAATAAATGTCACCTTTGGTGTTTGACACCCTTGCTGCCCTGCAACCTCTGGCCAGTCTGCCCTGACCCCCCCCCCCCAAAAAAAAAAATTCCCTGCCAAAGCCCCTGACTGAAGATCTGGGCCTGGCTCTCATGAGAATATCCTTCATCTTCCCGGGATCAAAGACCAAGAGAAATCCCAGGATGGTGAGAGATCTGCAGGTATTAATTAGACTTGAATTTTAGAACCAAAAGTCCAACTGTCAGGAGTCATGGATTATTACAACCACAGCATCTGGGAGACAAAGAAACTTACGAATGTAACACTTTAAGGCTCATGGGATCAGAGGTAACATTGGACAGGAGGGGACAAAAGTTGCTTCGAAACAGGGGCTCCAATGCATCCCGGGTTTGGGGCATCTTCTGTCTGGTCAGAGGCTTAGCAAACACTCCCTGTGAGAACATGGTCTGAGGGCTCCAGCTGCAGGAGAAAGGCTGGGAGCACAGACCTTGGATACCAACTTACTGGCAAAATTCTATAGCCAGGCCCGAGGCAAGAGAGCAGGAGAGGAGATGGCAGCCTTCAGGACCCCGCCAGGCTGGACAGCCCAGTGGTGTGTTATAAGACCCTGATGGTGCCAGGTTTGTGGCAGGCCACCAACTACCAAGAGACTGAGACCAATGCCATGATGGCCTGGTGTGATGGCGTGGGCTCCGTGCAGGGAATGTGCCCTGCAAGCAGCACTCAGCCGTCAGTGGAACTCTGTGGCACCATGACTGGGAACTTCTATTTGCAAAGTGTTTACAACGGAGGACAGTGTTCAGACCCCAAACCCTGGAAAGGGGTCAAGAAGTGGGGTCGACAGTGGCTCTGGTGAAGCAGTGGAGATGAGTCTGAGGGCCATTCTGGGGGTCATATGGAAAAGTGGTGAACACCCCCACCCCACCCCTGGCCCCATCTACATTCAGTAAGGTCACTTACGTTAATTAGGTACTTACATTAATAAACTTCAATGATTTTTTTAAAATGAGAGAGAATGCTAGGGTAGTCATGACCTTGTATCAAAACTAGGCTGCTCAGAGTGAAACCGGACAATCAATTGGTCTGGGCTGCCTGCCACTACTTGAGCCAATTAAGTAGAGACAGGGTTGAATCATATATGAGCGTTTATTCCAATGATGCTGGCAGTATGAGAGAGCAGCAGGTCATCCACAAAAATCTGCTCTCTATCCCTCCCTCCCCCATAAACCAGCTGCTTATATTGGGTAGAAGGACAAAGATTACATGGGGAAGTAGGCAAAAGGGATAAGAATAATAGGTAAAAATGGGCAGTTTACAGGTAATGTGGGCTGGGAGTTTGCAAAGGCCTGGAGTTTTGCAAAAGTCTGGGGGCTTGTAAAGAGCTGGCACCTCTGGTTTCTGCAACAAAGCTGTTAATATTTCCATGATAACAGACAGCTCCCAGAGGTGGAGGATGGGACGAATTTCCAGGTGAGCTCCCAGGTCCCGTGTGCGACTCCCAGCCAGGTGGGAATGTACTTTCTTTAATCAGAACAAAACAATGATGCTTAACAGAGCATGATTAATCTATATATATAAAAGCCTAAGTGACCAAATGACAATCTGACCAGTTGCTATGATGTGCACTGACCATCAGGGGGCAGACACTCAACGCAGGAGCTGCCCCCGGTGGTCAGTGCACTTCCACAGTGGGAGCGCCACTCAGCTATCTGACGGGTGCCAGACGCCAGGCGTAGCGGGGCTGGGATGAGCGGGAGCTGCTCGGGGGCCCAGCCGGGGCTCAGGCTCCTCCCCGGCTGCCTGCTCCTTTGAGAGGGAGCAGGCCAGGCTGAGGGATTCGTGCACTGGCCTCTAGTATTTCTTATAATTATAGTTGGTCCCCAATATTCTATTTCTGCCCCTAATAAGAGCAGAGTAGACCAAAAGACAGTGGTTGGACTGTTTTGCTGGTGTGAGAAACTCACAGAAGCACAGGAGCAGGGAAGATGGTCTGGCTCCTAGGAACTTGGGAAGTCCTGTACCCTGGGAGATGGACCATCTTCTGCCCCAGGAAGTCCCTGGTACTTTTCTCTGTCCTTGGCAGCTGCTTCTCTTTTTGGCCTGCTCCTTTGGGGATCAATCCTGGGAGCAGCTCTGGGTGCCAGGCCTGGCTGGAGGGACCAGCTAGGCTGGTGACGTGCTCCAGCCTAGATCAGAACTCGTCCCGCAACTGTGGGGGCCAGTCCATGCCAAAGAAAGAGGATGTCCTCCCCATGAGGTCTCGTTCCCGTTTCACGAACGCGGAGAAGGAGGAGACACAGTTGCCTATAAAGTGGTCAGCTTGGCCAAGGATGTACAGGTCGATCTGGGCCACCTCAGGCTGCAGGCTCACCACCTTCACCTGTAGAAGGAAGGGCAGGGCATTTTAGCCAGGGTGAAGGCCAAGGTGGCCAGCTCAGCCAAGGCCTGCAGGCACATTCCCAGTGTTCTTCCCCTGTGCTGAGTTACAGACACAACAGGAGGTGCAGAGAGGTTAAGAGGTAGGGCCGGCATCTAAGAAAAGTGTTGCCCAGCAGCTGCCCTGGCCTATCCCCACATGGAATACTAGCCCCAGCACTCTTTTCCCACTGCCAGCCTTAGCTCCAAACACATCACTCATTCACACTCACCTCCGCTTGCTAGTTTCCTTTGCCTGGGACACCTTTTCTCTGCCCATTGAAATCCCTACCATACTCTCAAGTCTCAGCTCAAGTTCTACCTTCCTCATGAAGCCCTAGACTGACAGGCTTGGCTTCCCTCACCAAACTGTGATCTGACCAAAGACTGCTCCACCCATCCACTTCTGTTGCCCAATGCCTCTGAGCCTAAAATCTTATCCAATTTATTCCCAAGATATTCCCCAAAGGTAAACCCTTCTCTTGATGGAATACCACTTCCTGGCCAGCCACCATCCTCCCTTACCTCTTCACTGGTCTCCTCACTGCCTCTCCTCCTGGCCTGCTCACCACAGTGCAGCCAGAGAAAATCTCTTTAGATACCTCTAACCCCATCATCTGCACCTCAAATGGTGCCCTATTGTTCTTCAGGTAAAGGTGGCAAATCTTTTTTAAAAATATGTTTTTATTGATTTCAGAGATGAAGGGAGAGGGAGAGATAGAAACATCAATGATGGGAGAATCATTGATTGGCTGCCTCCTGCACACCCCACATGGGGATCGAGCCTGCAACACGGGCATGTGCCCTCACTGGGAATCAGACCATGACCTTCTAGTTCATAGGTTGGCACTCAACCACTGAGCCATGTCGGCCAGGCAAGATGGCAAATCTTGATTGTGGCCAATAAAGCCTTGTTTAGGCTCCGTTTCCACTTCCTCTCATACCTCCAGCCACTACGATCCAGGCGCCCACCTTCCTCAGGACCCTTACATATGCTCTTCCTCCCATTTGGGGTGCTTCTCTTTGCTTGGTTAACTCCTGCTTAACCTTCACTCTGCAGCTCAAGTCTTGCCTCCCTGGGGAAGTCCTCCCTCACTCCCCCCAGTCTAGGCAAGGGTCCTCTGTTCTGCACTCTGACAGAACCATGTTCCTTTACTTTGGAGTGCATGTCTGTTTGCCGTTTTTACTTCTTAGTGATTCTCTGATTAATGTCAGTCTCCTGCACCTGATGGGGGCTGGGCTGTGTCAGTTTGCTTGTCACTGCTGGCTGGAGCCCTCCTCAAGAAGCATCTGTTGACTGGGCAAGTGAATGAATGAGACTCCCTCCCCTACCCATGGCATGTATTATAGTTCTCTGCAAAGTTTCTTTTCTTGAGTCTAGACTGTGAGCCCTGGAGGGTCGAATCACCTCCTATTTATCAGTATCTCCAGCTCAGCACTGGCCAAGCTTAACGGAGAAGCAAGACTTAGTCCAGAAGAAAGGGGGGTTCTGAGCCCATGGAGAAGGGGGCTGAGGAGTAGGGAAGGGCAAGAACAATGGTGCAGAAACAGGAAATAGAAAATGGCAAGAGGCTCACGGCATAACAAGTACATTAACTAAAAACTCACAAAAAACTCCCTGGGACTCTCCACATGCTTCAACTTAGTACTGAGATGGCAGTGTGGGCAGAGCTGGGCGGAAAGTGCTTTGCTGTCACACAGAGATTTCTGATGTAACAAAAATCATCATCTTGCTATTTGGATTTTAGCAAAGAAATAATATGAGTTTAATCATGGCCCAAAAACCCCTGAACAATTCCATCCACGCCCTGAAACTTATCCCCTCTGTGTCACACCCATAATTAGCTCTGGCACCTCTGGGGTAAATTCTATCCCTTCCTGGGACTTTGGCTTCCTCAGCAATAAAGCACAGGGGTTGGGTTAGAGGTGCTTGGAGGTCTCCCAGCTCTGATATTCTTCTATAAAGTGGGTGGTGGGAGACCAGAATGCACTGACTCAGTACTTTTGTTGTTGTTAATCCTCACCTGAGGATATTTTTCCCATTGATTTTTAGAGACAGTGAGAGAGGGAAAGAAAGAGAGAAACATGGATGTGAGAGAAATACATGGGCTCATTGCCTCTTGCATGCACCCCGACCAGGGCCCAGGCTGGGGAGGAGCCTGCAAACAAGGTACGTGTCCTTAACCGGAATCGAACCCAGGACCCTTTGGTCCACAGGCCGACACTCTATCCACTGAGCCAAACCAGCCACGGCTGACTCAGCACTCTTGTGTCTGCGTAAAAGCCTGTGTCTGGGGTAAAAGAGAGAAAGGGAGCGAGGGCACTCATTGCTAGAAAGTGAGGGCAGCTTAGGGGTTTGGCTCAATGGATAGAGCATTGGCCCAGGTTCGATTCCGGTCAAGGGTATATGCCTGGGTTTTGGACTCGATCCCCAGTAGGGGGCATGCAGAGGCAGCCAATCAATGATTCTCTCTCATCATTGATGTTTCTATCTCTCTCTCCTTCTCCCTTCCTCTCTGAA
>NW_005370318.1:3180866-3199561 GCF_000412655.1 Myotis brandtii
AGAAAGTGAGGGGACTCATTGCCTTTTAAAATCTGCTCAAGCATTTAGGGCTTTCGTTCATTTAGCGTAGTCTTATTGAATGCTTACTATTAATTCAGTCATTTTATTGATACAAGCTCTTCATGCATACAGTACCAAGCACATACATTCTACTGCTTATTCATATACTGAATACCTACTATTCACAGCCTTTTAAGCATTAAGCACAAAAGACCCTTCTCTTTACGTATCAACCCCCAACTTCTACCAATGACAGCTAACTTCACTGAGCACTTATTGGTACCAGACAGCTTTAATTTCTTATATCTGATCTTCGCTGATGAGATAGGTACCACCCTTAGTCCCCATTTATAGACAAGGAAACAGAAGCACAGAAAGGCAGTGCCTTGTGTAAGGCTGCACGGTGAGGAGAACCCAAGTTCTCTGGCTCCAGAGTCCATGCTCTTTATTTTTTTTAAAGATTTTCAGAGAGACAGACAGAAACATCAATGTGAGAGCGAAACATCATTCAGCTGCCTCCTGAATGCCCCCAACCAAGGATTGAGCCCACTACCCGGGCATGTGCCCTGACTGGCAATCGAACCAGCAACCTTTTGGTGCATGAGACGACAGCCAACCAATTGAGCCACACCGGCCAAGGCAAGTCCATGCTCTCAGTTCCTCTGCTACACTGGACCTCTACTGGGGCCCATTCTTTACATCCTCATTCAGCAAACCTTTACCAACTGTCTACTATGTGTTAGGCACTGTCCTAGACACTGGTGATGGCAAGGTGGGGTCTCAGCCCTATCGGAGGTCAAAGCACCTGGCTAGTCGCCAAGGAACAGGACAGTCTTGGATCCTGCCTTCAAGGAGCCACAATTCCTGGGAAGAAATAACGCATGTTTCTACACTAGACTCAGTGTAGAAAGCATCTCAGAGAAGATTTAATGAAGTTCTGTGACAACTCCCAGTCAGGACACATTACTTGCAGGAGTGAAGGGAAAACTGGAGAGAATCTGTAGAGGTGTATGAGCTGGGGTTTGAAAAAAGGATAGGAATTGGAGGTGGCCTGGATGTCCAAGCAAAAGTCTGGTGGCAGGAGGACACAAAGGATGTAGGGGGAGCAGTGGGAACACCCGGGCGCTTTCCCAGATTCCCTTCCTACTGCACTCCCACAGGGCCCACGCATACCTTCCCTTTGAGGAGCTGCTGGATCTCTGGCACATAACTCTCAGAATCTGTGGCGATGTAGACAGACCTGGCATTTTGAGCCCACACCCAGAGCTCCACGGCCCGCTTGATTTCCTTCAGGTCTGGGAGGCACATAGTCATGGTGAGAGGGGTCGCTGAGTTGCGGCTATAGCCCACATATTGCAGAGAGGCCATGAAGTGGGAGTCCGCAGTCCCATCCTTCAGCATGGCACAGGCATTCTTCTACGGGGTGGGGTCGGGGGAACAGAGTTAGAAACAGCAACTGGCCTGGAACCCCAGAAGCCAAAGGTGGTAAGTAGAAAAAGGCAGGCTCAACTATGTTTTTTCTTTTTTTTTTTTTAAAGCATCGAGGGAAGAGGGAAATGCATCAAAACAGTAACAGTTGTTTCTGGGGAGTGGGATATTGGCTTTTTATAAAGTTGGTTGTTTTTTTTACTGGTTTTACTGCATTATCTGGGACTTCCAGTCGAATTCTGAACCAGGGTGGTGATAATGGGCAGCCTTATCTGATTTCTGACTTCAGTGGGAACAGTTCTGATAGCTCCCATGAAGTACGTGTTTGCTGTGGGTTTCAGAGAGATAGCCTTTATCAAGTTAAGGTGGGTCCCTTCTATTCCTGCTTGGTTAAGAGTTTTTTTAAATCATAAATGAGTGTTGACTTTTCTCAAATGCTTTCTTGGCCTCTGTTGAGACGATTATATGATTTTTCTTCATTGGGTGTTAATATAGTTAATATATAATTGCATTCCTAGGATAAATTTTACTTGTATGGATTTTA
Organism: Myotis brandtii; assembly: GCF_000412655.1. Lineage (NCBI taxonomy): Eukaryota > Metazoa > Chordata > Mammalia > Chiroptera > Vespertilionidae > Myotis > Myotis brandtii. The sequence continues at coordinate 3,182,839 of NW_005370318.1, forward strand.
CTTGCTGATCTCTTACTTAGGATCTGTGCATCTATGTTCATGAGTGAGAATGGGCTATATACTTTTCTGAGTTGACCTTATCTGAGTTTGGTATTAGTGCTATGCTAGCTTTATAAAAAATAGCATCTTCTATCTTTTTATGTTCTAAGAAAGCACAAATGAAAACTATCTGTTTTTGAAGGTTTGGCTGAAACTACTCATAACGTATTCTGGGTTTGGCTTTTTTTTGTGGAAGCGGGGCAGGAAGGGAGTCTAGTGGGTAAATGTGTGATTACCTTCTCAATTGACTCTGAATGAATTTTGATCCTATTTCTACATTTTTCAAGTCTTTAATAATGAGTATTTCTAACACATATACATATATTTATCTGCTTACATAAACTAAGGAGACTATATTACTTCTGTTATTTTCACACAGAGGATAATCTCGTGAGGCTTCTGCACATTTAAGCAGCCTCCAAATTCAGAGGATGACATCTTCATTTCTTGGGAGCCCCACCCAATCTCCAGAACTTGTTTTTAACAAGTAGACGATTGACTAAACACTGAGCTGGGACAGAGGACTACTGGAGTATGAGTCTGAGCTCTCTGGCTTGCTGCCTGATCCAGAGTCTAGCTTGATACTTCAGTTTATCCATCTGCAAAAACAGGATAAAAATGGCAACTTAGAACAAAAGCTGGCAAGCAAGCTCTTTGGAGACATGCAACTAGACAAGCAAGCTCTTTGTTTGACGTGTCTATGGCAGGATCATGAGATATAGTGGGAACTCTCATGTGGGGACTCTACAGTCTTGGCTGGGACTTGGTGCAATGGGTTCAGTGTTCAATCCCCAAGGCATGGGCCCTGCTCAGGGACATGTCCAACCCATCCAGGAGAGAAAGGGAAAGTTACCCAGTCGGAGCCAATGCGTAGGTGAATAGCGACATAGGGCTGGATGAGGTGGGTGTGGATCAGGGCCTCTCCTGTCTTCACCATCTCGTCTGACCATACCATGTACTTCTGCAGTGGCCTATGCTCTTCCCGGACGGGGAACTGGGCTGGGGCCCCTGGCAGGGCCAGCACTGGATGTTCCTCTGGAGAAAATCTAAGACCCAAGACACAATGAGGGGAAGTCAGACAGAATGCACAGAGAGCCTGGCTATCACCCCCACGGGAAAAAGGATGGTGTTACACCATGTCCTAGAGACTCTGTTCAGAGGCGCCTTTAACATGCAAGAAGCATGAGAGGTTGTGAAACCCCAACGGGCTGATAAGAAACTGTGGCGGCGGCGGCGACAGGCACAAAATGCAATACTGTCCCGCCGCCTGGAATTTACAACCTTCTTTGCTTGTTTAACAATTAAAAATTTCCAGTAGAGCATTCCAATCTTTTGTATATCATGCTGGCTTCCAATCTGTGCTGTGGTAATTCACTCCAGGGTGTGGTGTCTGGACGGAGCCTTGCCCTTTTACCCACATGGCGGGATTGGGCTGTGCAGCTGCTTCCAGAGGGCAATGCACAGGCCACACTCACAGGGAATATGTACTCTGAATAAGCTCATTCACTCAACACTTCACACATATTTACTGATTGCCTACTATGTGCTGGAGCCCAGGGGAGAACAAGACAGGCATGGTCCTTGCCCTCATGGAAAGCATCAGAGTTCTACAGATGTCCATCATCAGACCTCCCTCAAAGGCTCTTCTCCCCCTGTACACGATGCACCTTGTAATTACTTCAACCGATCTTTTCTGGACTCACGCTTCTGAAGGTAATGCCTCCATGTGCTCAGAGCAGTATCTGGAACACATAAGAGCTCTACTAAGATTTGCTGACTGAATGGATGAGGAGCAAACCTGTGTTCCCCTCGTAACTAAGCCCAGACGTATCCCAGCAAATGAACTCTGCTGTCCCATAAACTTTCAAATGCCAGATGTCTGCAGACTTCCTCCTTCCACCTGTCACACCTTCCCTCACTAGCCAAAACCCTGTTCTTAAAATTATGACACAGGCACAGCACTCTGGAAAATGGTTTGGCAGTTTCTCATAAAACTAGACATGCAACTACCATACAACCCAGAAATGAAAACCTATGTTCACACAGGAACCAGCAGATGAATGTTCAGAGCAGCTTTATTCATAAAAGCCCAAAACTGGAAACTCAGATGTCGTTTAGTAACTGAACGCTTAAAAACACTGTGGTGCATCCAACCAATGGAACACTATAGCTATAAAAAGGAACAAACTATTGTTTCAGGCAACTGGGATGAATCGCAAGGGAATTATGCTGTGTGAAAAAAGCCAATCCCAAAAGATTACATACTGTATGACTCCATTTATATAACATTTTAAAAATGACAAAATAGGGAAAAGAACAGAAATAAAACTAGATTAGTGGTTGCCGGGGGCTATGGTGTGTGTGCATATGTTTATGAATATTTAGGGAGGTAGGTAGGTATTGTTATAAACTGGCCACACAATGATCTTATGTAGAACTGTTTGATACCTTGATTGTGGTGGTAGATACATGAGCCTACCCGCATGATAAAATTGAATAGAACTAAATACACACACGCGGGCGTGCACACACACACACACACACACACACAGAAGTGAGTACAAAATGAGAAATCTGAGTAAGATGGGTGGATTGTGTCAATGTCCTATAATACTGTACTATAATACTGTACTATAATATAGGGAACATGCAGGAGCTGGAAAGAGTTACCTTTGGAGGAAACTGGACAAAGGGTACATGGGATCCTTCTATATTATTTCTTATAACTACATATGAATCTACAATTACCTCAATAAAAATTTCACTTAAAAATTACAAAATATTCTAAAAAAACACACAAAATATTTCAAACAATACAGGAAAATACAGAAAATAATCCATATACATAGAACCCAAATTAGCAGGTATTAATACTTCAGATTAAAAATATACATACACCTAAATAAAAGCTCTATTTTATCATCTTTCCCTTCTTATTCTTCCAAGAAGATAATGTGGTTTTGTGTATGATTACACTTTTACTAATGATATAAAAAGGTATAATGATATAAAAAGGTATTATATTGTGTGCTTTTTATGAAGGGAATGGTAAAAGCATGAGCTGTTGAACCTGACGGCCTTGTTCTAGAATGCTGACTATGCCACTTGTTAACTTGAGCAGGTGACTTAACCAAGTTAGAGCTGATAATAGAGCTGATAATGGTGCTACCTCACAGGGCTGTTCAGAAGATTAAATGGATTAATACAAGCATTTAGAACAGTGCCTGGCATATAGAAAGTTGCAAGAAAATTCTGACTATCATCATCATCATCATATCACCATATTGCAGGTAACCTATTTCAACTTTTTCAAACTTCAACATTATGTTTTAGAGATTTGGCCATATTGATCATGTAGATCATGTGATCCTGTGAGCTTCTCTTGACGTTTTCTATTTTGCACAAATAAACTGCGAGGTACCATCCAGTCCCCTCCTGCTGGACAGGGAGGTTGCTCCCATCTGTCACTCATACAACAGCGCTGCAATGAACATGCCACTTCCTTCATGTCCAACCCAAACACCTCAAATGCCAAACTTCCAAGACTTGTTGCCACTCACAAGCTTCAGCTCCTCAGGAGGGCTCCCTGTTCCCTCTTCTCCTTTGATGCCTTCTGCACACTGATGTGCTCAACAACCATGTTACCTGCTCTACCATCAGCCCATGAGGGCAGGGGCACAGCAGTCTTATTCACCATGATTCCCACACACTCTTGTCCAGGGCCAATGCTAAGGAAGTAACACACAAGTGTTCATCGACAGCCTGGCTGCTATATAACACTCGTCTTGTCAAATAAGTATTGAATATCTCATGTAATTTATTATGCATATCACTTTCACACCATCATAAAGTAAGAAAATCCTAAGTCAAACCACTGTAATGGGAGACCATACATACATGTGAATCCTTTATTAAGCCTTATTATCTGACAATATTCCAACTGCTTTGTGTATGTTAACTCATTTGATTCTCATATGAGCCCTGTGAGGTAAGTAGTATTGTTCTTCTTATTTTACAGACGAGAAAATTGAGGCACAGAAAGGTTAAATAGCACGCCCATGGTCACACAGCTGGAATTTAAATGCAGGCAGTCTGCTCCAGAAACTATACTCTTAACTACTACAACTCACTCCCACCCTGGTCAACAAGCTCCTCAAAAGCTGAGTCTGGCCCAGCCAGCGTGGCTTAGTGGTTGAGCTGGATCCAAGAGGTCGCTGGTTCCATTCCTAATCAGGGCATATGCCTGGATTGTGGGCTCGATCCCCAGTAGGGAACATGCAGGAGGCAGTCGATCGATGTTTCTCCCTCAGCGATGTTTCTATCTTTCTTCCTTCTTCCTTTCCCTTCCTCTCTCTCTAAAAATCATTTAAAAATATGAAAATAAAAAAAAGCTGAGTTTTTGGCATATTCTTTTTGTTGTTGTTGTTAATCCTAACCCGAGGATATTTTTTCCATTGACTTTTAGAGAGTGAAAGGGAGGGGGAAAGGCAGAGAGAAACATCAATGTGAGAGAGACACATTGATTGGTTGCCTCCCACACATGCCCCAACCTGGGCCAGGGATCAAACCTGAGACCCTTCAGTCCAAGGCCTGATGCTCTAACCATTGAGAAAACTGGCTAGGGCTATGGCATATTCTTTTGATTCCCAGCCCCTAGCACAGGCCTCAACACACAGTGGGTACAATAACTATTTTCAGAATGAATGAATGAATGAGAAGGATTCAGGGATCTCACCAGAAAGACCAGATCACGTTGTTGGAAGTGAATAAGAACTGAGCACCTACTCTGGGCCAGGCTCTCAGCTAATCTCCTTTCAGATGCCACCTCAAAGGATTTCAAAAGGAAAGCAAAAGTTTGTGATCTCCCAGAGAGCTGAAACATGAGGATAAAATCAGGATCTGCACCCTCCCTGCCCTCTTGGAAAGACCCTGCTGCTGACCCTTGGTGAATTCCATCCCCTCAACAGCTCCCAGCTGTCCCAGTGGGATGTCACCTCTGACCTGACAGGCAGCAAGAGACCAAGACTGATGTGCTCATTTGCTCCCAGTGAGGGAGGAGAGTGTTGCTTGGAAAGAGCTTCACCAGCTCCATCTGCCCACTGACCGTTCACCCAAGTCAGGCCCTTAGCCTGGCCACTGTCTGGCTAAAGGAGGTTTGCTTTCCTGCTGGCTGGGTGCAGTGAACCTCTGGGGTTCTTCACTACCATGCCTACTCTACTGAAAGCCCCAAAAAGCTGGGGTTTCTCTATGCACAGCATCCACTCATGTGCCCCGTGTGCATCTGTGTGTGTGCACCAGTGGATGTTCACCATGCTGAGTGCAGAGGATGCAGGGATACGAACAAGGCAGAGCCTTGCTCTCAATGTCCCTGCTATGAAGAATGCCCTTTTCTTCCAGCTATTAGCATGGCTGGCTCCTTCCCATTTTTCAGGTCTCAGCCCTGACAATTATATGTCACCTGTTTATCTTCTCTCAGGGAGGCTGTGGCTGGAGAGAATGATGAGCTACCTGCTCAAATACCTGTTATCGTCATGCCACAAGAATGGTCCAGCATGATGGAACACAGCCTTCCAACAACAAACAGCAAATGTGAAAAATGTCTGTGGAATTAAATCTACACCAGGGTATTCAGATTCAGAACCAGCAGAGCTCAGAAACCACATAGTGGGGAAGAAATACCTCTTATCCACTTCTTCCAGAACCCAACTTCAACCAGTAACCCTCTTGTATATTACCCAAAAGTTTGGACCCAGCTGTGCCTGGACACATGGCAGCCCAAAACAAAGACGCTTCATAGTACTTCCTGTAGCTAGGTATGGCCATGTGCCTAACTACTGGCCAGTGAGTTGCAAGCAAGTTGTACTCAAGGTGAAGATGGGGCCTTCTTCTGCTCCTTTTGTCCTTCCAGCTAACTAGTGCAAGGATGTGATGGCTGAAGCTTTGTTAGTCATCTTAGCCCAAGAGGTGACACTAAGGATAAAAGCCAGTGCTGGGATGGCCGAGTAGAGAAATGGAGCCTAATTCCTGATGACACAATGGAGCTGCCATCCAGCCAGGGCTGCATACCCCAGGACTCAAGAAAAAAAAATGTTTCTTTTGATTTTAGAGAAAGAGGGAGAGAAACACTGATGAAAGAGAAACATTGATCAGCTGCCTCCCACATGCTTCCCACTGGGGGATTGGGCCTACAACCCTGGCACGGGTCCCGGCCAGGAATCAAACTGGCAACCTCCTGGTGCCATGGGATGACACGCAACCAACTGAGCCACACTTGCCAAGACTATCCCAGTACTTTTACCGAAGAAAGTAATAAACTTTGCCCTGGCTGGAAAGTTCAGTTGGTTAGAGCGTCGTCCTGATATGCAAAGGTTGTGGGTTCAATCCTGGGCCAGGGCATATAAAAGAGTCAAACAATGAATGCATAAATAAGTGGAACAACAAATGGATGTTTTCTCTCTCTCAAATCAGTAAATTAAAAAAACGAGAAAATGAACTATCTTTTAAACTTGCTGTTATTTTGGATTTTGTTACATGTAGCCTGAAAGACTTAGACCTGTGGCCATCCAAACTTTTGGGTGATATACAAGAGGGTTACTGGTTGAAGGAGGTCAGGGGAAGAACTGAGCCCCTCCAACTAGGTCCCCATTGCCGCTCCCATGGCACTAGGGCACTTCTGAAGAACTCCAAGGAATAGTTTGAAAAACCACTGACCTTGCTCACCCCTTCATTTTACAGATGGAGGACTGCAGCCAGAGAAGGGAAACAATCTGCTGAGTCACACAGTGAGCCAGGGAACCCATATCCTTACCCCCAAAGGACAATTTTCTACAGCGAACAAGTGTCCACTATTTTATTTTATTTAAAAATTTTTAAATTGATATTTTTAGAGACAGGAAGGGAGGAAAGGAAGGATGGAGGAGGGGGGTGGTGGAACTACATCAATGTGAGAAACATCATTTGGCTGCCTTCTGTAGGCTCTCTGACTGGGGAATCAAACCGGCAATTCAGGTATGTGCCCTTGATCGGGAATCGAACTGGCAACCTTTTGGTGCTTGGGATGACACTTAACTAACAGCCATTCTGGCCAGGCAGCTTCCACCTTTTGGTGGAATTGACCCTTGGAACACTCACTCCTGGGTTGCACCCTCGCAGAACCCGGCCACCATGCCATGCTCTCAGAGTCCAAGCCACATGGAGAGGTCAAGTGTATCAACGCCAGCTGACTGCCCCAGCCTTTGGGAGATGGTTAGGTTTTGGATGAGCTCATGAGGGTGGAGTCCTCATGATGGAATCTGTGCTCTTATAAGAGACAGAGAGCTTGCTCTCTCTCCAACATGTTTGGAGACAGCAAGAAGGCAGTGCCTGCAAGCCACGAAGTCCTCACCAGAACTCAACCATATTGGCACCCTGATCTCAGACTTCCCAGCCTCCAGAACTATGAGAAATAAATGTCTGCTGGTTAAGCCCCCCAGTTTGTGGTATTTTGTTAGAGCAACCCGAGCTGATGAAGACAAGGTCTCAGCCCTGCCAATCACACATCCCGTTTGTCCTTCATAGCACCACGTCTTTTGGAACGATCTTATGTAAAAGTATTCACTGTCTCCCCCATTAGACTCACCTCCATCAGGGCAAGGGCCTTAACTGCCTTATTCTTGCCTGAATGCCCAGCATCCATACCAGTGCTTGACACTCAGGAGGTGCTTCTTAAATGTGTGGGAGGAAGGCATAAAGAAAGGCAGCTGCCCAGGTGGCCCTAACTCTCTCAAATTGCCTCCAGGGACCTCATCTTCTCTCTTAGACTTCTTTTCCTAAAAATCTGGCTTCCTCAAGCCCTCACACAATTCCTACAACTCAGTGAACTACAACAAGACTGTGGGGCAATAAAAAGGTGTTTCAGCAACATTCCTCGACTGATGCATCCATGCAGCACTGTCCCTTCTTTTCCAACCAGGACTGTGTGCTTTTTCTGGCTTTCTGGAATCTGCTGCTGGAGCTGCTTTTAGAGCTGGTGTCATATTTTCTTTCTTCCTGGCATTTTGTGATAAGGGGCAAATCTCTATGCATTCAGGGCAGGTCTGCCTTCTGGTAATAGCTCCAAGTTCTTCAGAGCTGAATGGGGAGAACCAAGTAGGTGATTAAATGGGACTGCACTACCTGGGATTAACAATGAGGGGGATTAGAATTTGCCATAACTGAGCAGCTCAGGAACTAGCTCTGAAGGTAAGTTCCAAATAGGAATCGGCAGCTGTTAAAGGCATAGCTGTTTTCCCCACGGTGATTAAGTATGGGGGTGCTCTGGAGTCAGGCTGCCTGCGTTCAAATCCCAGACTGTCACTTCAGGCTGAGTGATCGTGGGCAAGTGACTTGACTCCTCTCTTCTACAATTTCCTTACCTGCAAAGCACACATGACAATAACACCTGTCCCAAGAGGCTTGTGGAAGGATTAAGTGAATTATTACCTTCGAAGACTTAGAACAGTATCTGGCATATAGTGGGCACCAAATAAATATTAGTTCTTATTACCTATTAAAGGCTTACATACAGACTGTATGTCCACTCAACAGCTGCATTACCTTGGGCAAGTTATTTAACCTCCCTGGGCTGTTTTCTCACCTGTCAAATGAAAACTGACCATAATACCACTTCATGAAATTTCTCAAAGGCTTAAATAAGATAAAACTTGTGAATAATAATTGTAATAGCTAACACTGGTTGGCCCACTACAAGGTGCCATACACTCTATACCAGGGGTGGGCAAACTTTTTGACTCGTCTACAAGGTGCCATACACTCTATACACTAGGAGGCAAATACCATCGTGCTCCTTCCATTAAACCAAGGAGGAAATACAGGCGAGACAGCTACAGTGATTTGCTCAATCACTTGAGAAAGAGGCAGGGCTGGGTCGGAACTCAGGCCCGTCTTATCCTGAGCCTATGCTTGTTTCTCTACGTCAGTCTACCCTTAGCTCACTAAGTGCCAAGTGCTGTGACCACGCATGAATCCATAAGCTTCTTATAGCTCCTCACCCAAGTCTGACTTCTAAGCCCACGCTTTCTTGCCACACCATAGCATCAAGGGCAAGTACACTATGTTAGTTATCATTATAACTAGACAGTAGCTAGCTGAAGGCTGAGGCTGGGTCTTCCTCCTTTTTATATGTCACCTCTGGCCCTTGAGTACTATGTCTCATACATGACAGACGCTCTATAAATACCTCACGGCCTGTGCCTATGCCCTGCTAACCTATTTTTTAAAAATAGGACCTACTGGAGGGCAACTAATAAAGCACATCCAATTATTATCAGGATGACATCACTCCTCAGTCTGCACCTAAAGTTGTTCTTCTCTAGAAGCTGCTTCCAATTTTCACCTTGTTAAGAAGAAGGTAACAGGGGAGTGATTCTCACGCCTACAGGAGGAAATCAAGACTCATGTGACTGCACAATATTCTTTTTATGACATTCTTTATCGGCTGATAAACTCTTGCCCAACCTCGTGGCAGGTCAACGTTCCACGGTGTCAGGCATTGAGATGGGAACAGATCACACAGGATCCCAAGTTCAGCAGACAGAACAGCTGCACCTTTGGTCCCATATATCAGGGTGTGGTAGAGGGGGAGAGGGCCAGGAAGGTGCTGAATGCCCAGGGGCTCCATACCTCTCCCCAAACCCAGCAATGCCGCCCCCTCCAAGTACCTCTGGATCCACTGGTCTTTGTAGGAGGCACTGTAGGAAATGCCCGAGAAAAGCTCCGACTTGTTGAAACTCACATGAAAATGATCCCAAAATGGGCCAAAGGGGTTTCCTTCCTGCAGAAAGAGAGTGGTCAAAGGCTTACTGAGGGGGAAGGAAAGCCAACTGGGGATGGGGCCAAGGAATTGTGGCTGGGGAACTCTGGGCGATTTTACTCCATCTGCAACACCCTCACAGGATGGCCCATAGGAATGTCAGTTTGTAATTCCTGGCCTGGGGCCCGCGGAGGGCAGTTCCACCTTCAGCCTGGTTTCCAGCAGGAGAGGTTCACCAGTGTCTGAAGGAGTCTTTCCCGCTCACATGCCACATCCGCTGACCCTGCAGCATTGATGTGGGTCTGGGGAGGAAGTGGACCGTGGATATGGGACCATGAATTAGAGCTTCAAGAGACTTTTAAGATCAGCTAATCCAATGCTGCTACTTTCAATATGGAAACTGGGGCCCAGACAGGATAAGACACTTGCCCAAACTCATACAGCAAGTGAGGGCAGTGTTAGGACTATAATCCATCTCCTTTCTCACATTTCAAGGCTCCGCTAACCACCCTCCCCAGACTTTAGGTTAAGCACTGAAAGGCATATTGAGGATTGTTTTATTCCCAAGGTGCCAGAAGTTTACAATTTGTACTGATAACATATAACAGCGTCTCATTGACCTGCTGAAGACAGGAAAGTACACAACTTAGGAGAGTGGGAAATGGAGTCAAATTACCTAGGGTTGAATCGTGGCTCCACCACTTGTTTACTATGTGACCTTGGTCAAAATATTGACTCTCTCTGTAGCACTCAGTGTCGTCTCTATAAAATGGGGATGTTAATAGTACTTTCCTCATGGAGCACTTTGAAGATTAAGTGGGTTAATATGTGTAAAGCTCTTAGCATGGCACAGCATATAGTAAGTGCTATGTGAGCATTAGTTGTTACTACTGATGTGGCACTTTACAGTTTACAAGCACTCTTACACCCTGGCTCTCATGATACTGTATGAGTGAGACAGAGGAAGGACTGTCATCTTTGTTTTACAGGTAGAAATAAAGGCTCAGAGCTCAGAGGAAGCAAAGTCCGCTGCCCAAAGTGACACTACTGACATATGCCATAAATGACTTAAATTTCCATCTTTCTATCTTATGCCCTTCTGGTGCCTTCCCCAACATAGAGCCATCACGCAGCGTCTCATGGGCCAAGAGAACATCGATCAGGCAGAAAGGGATCCCAGGTCCCCAGGACTCACCTTCATCGGGCATGTCTTCTTATCAGGGCTTCTCTGGGCCGCCACTTCAAAGCAGTATGCTACCCGCTTCTCAGGGGGCCAGTGGGTGGGGGCCAGCTTCTCCATGAACTCCTCCAGGCTGATGACCCGATGGTAAGCCTTGAGGGGCGCCAGCTTGAAGTACTTCTCGAAGGACACATGGATCTATAGAAAAAGGGGGAAAGAGAAGGGCAGGATAAAGATATCTGTAAAGAACAAAGAGTAATTTCCCTTGGGTTAGAAAATGCCTACTGATCTCTAAGAAAAAAGAGAAATGATGCGAGAGAAAACATGGGCAGAGAATAGGAGTGAACACTCACAGCAAAGAAAACCCAAATAGTCAATACACTCAAAAGATGCGCAATTAGTAATTAGGAAAAAGCAAATTACAATGATAAGTAAGGCATTACTTCTCACCCATGAGATTAGGAAAAATGTAAAAGCTTAACTCTAATTATTGGAAGAGATGTGAGGGAAGGGGCATTTTCCGCACTTGGCTGGAGTAGAAGTGTACATTTTGGAACAACCACTTTGGAATGTAATCTTGAAGCATCTAATAGAGTTTAAATTGCTCCTTCCACCACCTCAAGGTATTTGCCCTAAAGAAATTCTTGCACTTTGCACCCCTAGGAGATGGTTACAAGGACTCTCAAATATAAGAAAGAACTTGGAAGAGTCACACCAAAGACACTAAATCCAAGATAGTGGTTGCCTTAGGGGTGAAGGGAGGGATTGGGATTAGCCTCAGGAGCCAAGAGAGATGGTATCTTTTAACAACTGTATCTGTAGCAAAGATGAGAAACTGTTAATGATCACTTCTAGTGGTGGATACACAGATGGTGATATTAATCTCTGTTTCTTTCTAGATTAGAAAGAATTTCTTAAAACACCAGGAATAAAATTTAGACTTTATCCTATAGGTCAGGGTTCCCAAGCATGTTCCACTAGTTTAGGTGGATAAAAGATTCTGCAATAAGAAGACACCAGAGTTAAAAATGCTTGGGAAATACTGTGTTAAGCTGGTTTCCTTCCTATAGGACTTCTCAGGGCCTTTAATATGCTAGTGTGCATTCTGAATCCCCAATTTTGGGGAGATGGGAAATTGATAATAAAATTTCCCAAAGTGATTTAACCACTGCACACTTCTTGTATGAGTCATTGGCATTCCAAAGAACAGATTTTGGGAACCCTAACTATTAGCAACAAGGTCTTGCTGGAGGATTTTAAGCAGAAATAATGAGATTTGCCTTTTTGAAAGATCACTCTGATGGTGGAGGAGAGAACGTATCTATGGTAAGATTAGAGGGGGGAGTCAAGAAGCTACTACAATGGTCCTTTTGTTTGTTCAAGTATTCATTCAACATATATTTCTGAGCATCACACATAAGTCCAAGTGAAGATGTAGAGGCATGGAAATTCTAGAAGATGTAAAAGAAAGTGAAGTAGAGAGCCAAGGGAGGCATTTAGGATAACTTGTAGATTCCTGGCTTGGTATCCAGATGAATGAAGGTGACATACATTAAGGATTGGAATATAGGAGGTAACACAAGTTTAAGGGGAAAGATGCCAAGTTCTGGCTTTGAAAATTTGAGCTATTGGTGGAACATTCAAGTAGACTCAAAGGCCTAGGAGTCAGAAACAGAGGCCGATGGTCAGAGGAGAGTCTGGGCCACAGATAAACTTGGGAGGTACGTGGAGAATAGTGAAAGCCAAGAGTCAACAGAAATTTATAGCAAAGCAAATAATAGTAATAATAGCAACTAATATTTATTGACTGCTGACTTAGCAGCAGGTGCTCTACTCATTACATTTCATGGACTTGCCAATCTGATTCTAAGAGGAGGAATACAACCATCTCCAGGTCACTTAAGAAGAAACCCAGGTGAACTCATCTGAGGTCACACAGTTAATAAGAAAACAGAAAGAGAAGACTCACCAACATTTAAACAATGGGCAGAGATAGAGCAGCCCCCGATATAGTGCAAAGAGAAAAATGCTGAGAGGTCAGGATTGAAGCAGGAACAGGCTGTGTCTTGCACGCCAGGGGAGTAAGGAAGTTCAGGAAGGAGAGAGGCTCACAAGGCCAGGTGCCACCAGGAGGTCAGTTGAGATGAAGACGGGATTTGGCAATTCTGGGGTCCCGGGACCTCTGTGAGAACGGTCCCAGTAGGTAAGGGGAGCCAAACGGGGACGGGGTAAGTAACCTGTAGAAAGCAAGAAGTGAAGACTCCGAAAGACTCGGCTGAGAAGGCAAGGTGAGAAAAAGAGGGGGATGAATGGGCAATGTCTAAATTATACCAGTGGGTACAAAAAAGTCAGAATGTCAATGACTCCTGGTTACTGAGGACTTCTTGTGTTCTAAGCACTTTATATTGTTGCGTTCAGTTGATTCTAAGAGAGAAACATACAACGTTCAGGGCATGCACAATCACTAACTCGAATAAGAGGTAGCAACCATTATTACCAGCCTATTTTAAAGATGAGGAAGCCATGACACAAAGAGATCAAGTACCCTGCCCAGTCTACACAGTCAGTAAGTGGCCACGCCAGGTTATGATCTCAGGTACTCTGGCTTTTAACCTTTGTTAAAAAACCTCTCTAACTACAGGCATGCAAAGAAAAAAATCCTATGCAAAGAAAAGACTATAAAAATGAAATACAATGTTTTATACATACTAAATATAATTTTTAAAGTTTATTGAAAACTTGTAAGTCAATTCATTAAATATTAATTCAGTTACTACTGCCAGACCCTTGGGGATACAGTGTGAACAAAGACAGACACAGGACAAGTGGAAGACACAAAGAATAAGCAAGGAATTAGAGGATGCTGAGTATCACTAAGCTCAGGGATCCCCTGATGGGATGAAAGGTGGTGTTGGGAATCTGGGTTTGTGGCCTTGGACACGTTATTTAACTAACCTGTGCTTCAGTTTATCTTTCAAAACTGATAACAGCATCCATCATCTTTGACTAATGGGATGCACAAAGGGTGGGATCAACAAGGTCTGGAAATGAATGGGGCTTTAGGTTCAGGTCACAGGCTCTAGAACAGGGGTGGGCAAACTTTTTGACTCGAGGGCCACAATGGGTTCTTAAACTGGACCGGAGGGCCGGAACAAAAGCATGGATGGGGTGTTTGTGTGAACTAATATAAATTCAAAGTAAACATCATTACATAAAAGGATATGGTTTTTTTTTTTTTTAGTTTTATTCATTTCAAACGGGCTGGATCCGGCCCGCGGGCCGTAGTTTGCCCACGGCTGCTCTAGAATCAAATACCTGAGAATTCCAGCTCTACTATTCACTTGTGTCACCTCGGGCAATTCACCTAATGTAAGTCAGTTTCCTCATAGGGATGTGATGAAGGAGAAAAGAGCTAATCTTCATGCAGTGCTCAGAACAGTACCTGGCAAACAGCAGGTGCAGGATAAACATTAGTTATTTTATTCCAGGGAAGACAGTTCTGGGTGGCGGTAGGGCAAGCACAGAGGGGTGGGAGGTAAAGCCCAGAGGACTTGGGGATTGAGCAGAGGTGAACGGGATTGGGAAAGGGGGGACAAGGGCCAAGGTCAGAGGGAGGTACTCACATTGGTAAATGGAGGCTTGTGATGTTGGTACTCAATCCAAGGGGGTACAGCCAGGGTGCGGTTCAATAGCTTTGCAAATGCCAGGGAGCCCAAGAAGTGATCAGCCTGGTTCCCGAAGCGCCCTGGATGGTATATCGCGAGAGGTGAGGCCTGGGGCAGAGGGCATGGGGAATGCAGGGCGCACAAAGGATGCAGAGCCAGGGTTGGGGAAGGCCAGGGGAGCTGGGAGTGTGGGATCAAGTCTAGATTCCTAACAGTCAAGGCCCTTCAGGCCCTGTCCCTTCTGCCTCAGCCATTCCAAGTTCCCTTCTGTTTCCCAAACATGCTCTACACTCTACTCTACACATCCTCAACCCAAGCCTCTGTTTTTTGCTGTTCCCTCCAAGATTGCCTTTCCACCTCTATCTCTACTCACCAACGAAAGAAGGGGCAACTCCAGTGCTTCATTCACTGGGATCCTTTCACCTACCCGCTGTCATTACTCAGCCCCCTCCTCTGCTTCCCATCTTGGATTTGAGTTACCAATTCTTCACTTATCCTAGAACAGTGGTTCTCAACCTGTGGGTCGAGACCCCTTTGGGGGTCAAACGACCCTTTCACAGGGGTTTCCGAAGACCATCGGAAAACACATATATAATTACATATTGTTTTTGTGATTAATCACTATGCTTTAATTGTGTTCAATTTGTAACAATGAAAATACATCCTGCATATCAGATATTTACATTACAATTCATAACAGTAGCAAAATGACAGTTATGAAGTAGCAACGAAAATAATTTTATGGTTGGGGGTCACCACAACATGAGGAACTGTATTTAAGGGTCGCGGCATTAGGAAGGTTGAGAACCACTGTCCTAGAAGGTCCTTTCCCACTTTCTGACCTTTATAGTGGCTGTTTCCTCAGCCTGTGAATGCCTTGGGGCAAGGACCCTCTCTGATTTTTTTTTGTTATCCCTAGCATGGCATCCATTCATTCATTCCACAAATACTGAGAAGCTACAATGTGCCAGGCTCTCTGCTAGGTGCTAGAATACAGGAGTGAGTAGGAAGGGCAAGGTCTCTGCCCTTAAGGTACTCACAGTCCAGTAGGGAGACATGAGACGTGTAAATAAATATACAGTGATAAACTTTTATAATTTCAAGAAGGAATGGGAAAAAACTTGGTGATGAACAGTAAGGAGGAGATTATTTCGGCTGAGGTCAGTGAAGTCCTTTCTGGTGTCATTTAAACTGTGATCTGAGGATGGGAAGGGGTTGGTCTGGCAGAAGTGAAGAGGAGGGTGTTCCAGGTGTAGGGAACAGCACAGGCTGCAAGACCTGCCTGTGTGTGAGGAATAGAGAGGGGTGAGTGTGCAGGTGGAGGACCTGGGAAAGGAGAAGGGTGTGATGAAGATGGGCAGAGGTCCAAATGACCATGGTGAGGGGTCTGGAGGATTAGGAAGGATGACTTTTACCGTGATGGCCCACCACCCCATTTAAACTGCATCCCTCAGCTGGCCATGAGATTCTTCCTTACCTTTCTCTACATTATTTTCCCTAAGTAATATGTAATTACTTAATTTTTTTAAATGTTTATCTTTTATTGACTGTCTTTCCCAACTAAAATGGAAGCTCTACAAGGCCATGGGGTTGTCTGTCTTATCACTGCCATATCCCTAGAGCAGAGCACAGGGCTGGGCACAGAGAAAGCGCCCGGTAAATATTTGTCGAATGAATGAGAGAATCGCCCAGAGTCCTTGTGGATGAAGCCAGTGGCATCAGGTCCTGGCCCACGAACTCCGTTCACTGGACTCCAGGCGAGCTTAGACCTTGCGCAAGACATGCAACCTCTCCTGGCCTCAGTGTTCTCATCTGCTGCCAAATAGGGGGTGGGACCCAGAGGCCCCTCCGTGCCCCCGGCTGGGCGCTCTCCCGGACCTGTCCGGGGAGAGGCTTAGAGGCGTGGCTTCGCCTCTCGGGCCTCAGTTTCCCCCATGAGCAGAGGGCTCGGGCGGCCTTACCCATGCATGGGCAGTAGAGCAGGTAGCCGGCCGGGTCCCAGGAGCCCGCGAGCAGCCCCGGGAGCGGCAGGAGCAGCAGCAGGAGAGA
>NW_005370318.1:3200228-3216192 GCF_000412655.1 Myotis brandtii
TCAGACCTCGGACCCCCGCCCCGCCCGGAGCCCGCTCTGCACCCTCCGCTTCCTTTCCCAGAACCTCGCCGCCCTGTTCGAGGCTGCCCGCAACCCCGACAGGACCTCCCCACGGTTCCCCCGCAGCGACCCTCTTCCCTGACCTTAGGTCTCTTCTACCCCAACACCCGTTTCCAGACTCTTGAACTTCGGGGAATTCACTTGTGACTATCTGGAACCTTCCAGTCCTCATAATTCCCCAGTGTCTTTTTATTTGGGGGGGGGGACCCTTAGAGATCCAGTTGGCTTGCTCATGATTCCTGGCCATACTCGCCCCTTCCTTCCCGTCCCTGAGAGCTCCAAACCCGTCCCCGAATGTGTTCCTTCCCCGGCAGCCACCCCCCTTCCCCCCGCCCAGCTCCAGGGGAATGAAACCTTCTAGACTCCAGAAGCTGCCGGGGGAGCCAAGCGGTTCCCTGCAGTGCCAGCCCCCCGCTGTGGCCCAGCCTGGTGGGGGAGGGACCTGTAAGGTGGGCGACATGGGGACAACTGGCGCGGGGAGCTGGCGGTGCCTTCACCTGCCCGCGCGGCTTGTCTCTGGCTTGTGTGTTTTTCCATCTGTCAGTTTGGGGCTGTGATAGAGGCTGGCCTTGGGTTTCTGAGGCCCCCCCCCCCTCCCTAAGGTCAGCAGATTGGGACGGGTGTGGGGGTGGGCATCTAATCAGCTCTCCTCTTGGTGAAAACGGGGCCGTCGTGAGCGACAGCCCTTCCCTCCAGGCTTCCTCGGGAGTGGGAGGCAGCGGGGATGAAGGACAGAGCGAGGCAGAGGGACCCGAGAGAGGGCCCGTCGGAACTGACAGGACTGGCAGCCCCGGAGTGGACCCAAGCCCTGCTCATCCAGTCGGGTGTCTGCTGGAAGGGATGATGCAAGGCGCCGAGACTCCCGGCCTCTGTCATTTAACTCTCCCACCGCTCCCCAGTGTGTGCGAGCGCGAGTGAGGGGGCAGCTCTGCTCATTCTGTGCGCCCCACTGTTTCCCAGCCAGCCAGTGTGTCTTTTGGATTCATTTCTGGTGCCCAGGTCAGGATCTGTGTTGTTGGGGTTTTTTTTTTTCCCCTCTTTAAGTCTATTTATAATTTCCCAGTTGCTATTTTGGGTTCTGCTTAAGGGAAGATTCTATCCACCCCAAGGAATGGGTTCCAGGGTGTGTTTCCTCCTCGGCAGGTGTTGAATTGAGTTCTTCAGATCCCCAAGTAGCTCTTAGGCAGGAGGGATAAAAGCTATTTTAGGGTAGTCACTGAAGTGGAGCTGTTAATCCTCTGTGGGTCTCTCTAGTTAAGAACACTTAGAGATTAACCCTTTCCTTGCTGCAGGAGGGCTGTTTCTCCACAGCGTTTGAGAGGGTTGGGAGAATTCTAGTGCGGCAGCCGAAGGTGGGAACAGGCAACTCAATACAAAGGCGAAGATAATAGCTGCCTTTTGTTGGGTGCTTACTGCCAGAGAGGCCCTGTGCTGAGCTCTTTGCATACCTGACTCACATAATCCTTACAACAAGCCTGTGGGGTTAGTATTTTTAGCTCTACAGATGAGGAAACAGGCTAATAATGGAGAAAGAACACAGTTTCTATAGAGATGATGTAACATCATAAAAAGTAGTTTCATCAGAAGGCAGCGGGTATGATGGCTCACAACAGAGGACAGACAGGCTGGGGAGCAATCGGTCTCCTTTCAGCTTCCAAAGGGGGCCATGCAGAGTGTTTAGCAGGCATTTGTATTTGTGGTGCAGAGACTTAATAATAGAAGAGATGCCTCAAGTGAGAGAATCTGGCCCAGGAAGGTAAAGTAAAGAGGGACTGGTGAGAGGGATGACTGAGGGTTAATTGTGAGGGGAAAAGGGGAAGGTTGCATTCTGGGGAGATGTTGGGAAGGGAAGGAAGCTGAGGTCTGAAAAGTAACATTAAAGGCGAGGGGAAACAGTAGTCCTACTCAGGCCCCATGTGGAAAAGAGGCAGACACAAATTAGATGTCAGAGATGACACTGCGCGTAGTCACACATTTTATATGTCAGATGCTTTCAGGAGTATTATTTCACTTAATCCTCCGTGAGAATATTATAGTTAAGGATAATAAATCTCGATTTTATTTAAAAAATTTTATAACCATTTATTTCAGCCAGACTGAGGTCGGGAAGCAAGATCTCAAATGTTCTCAATAAATCTCTATCTTAGAAATTGAGGAAACGGAGGTTCAGAGAAACAAAATAACCTGCCCATAGTTTCACAGCCAGTGAGTGGCAGCTCTTCTGATAGCAAGTCCAAGGTTCTTTCCACACTCCCTCCCTCTTCAGATCAGGTGCCAGAAGGAATCTTAGGATGAAAATATACTGAGTTATACCAGTAACTGGGAGTGATTGTGTTTGTTTTATGGGAACAGGTTCTGTCAGCTTCTCTGTAGTTAAAGTTAGCATGTGAGACCAGAAGAGCAGCTTTGAAAGGGAAACAGAATTCTTTGACAGTTTTGCCAAGGAAGAACTGAAGGAATAGGCCTGATGTGAGAAAAGCTCAGGATTCTTTCTGGAGGAGTGGAGTTTGCAGACAAAGGACAGAGGGAGAGAGACTAGATTCCCAAAAGGAGTCCTTAAGGTAACACTAGCAGCTTTGGTCATCCAGCAGCTTTTCAGTGACTGTAGGTAAGGACTTCCGCTGTGCCTTTTTAAAAGCTAGGGTGAGTAGGATCAGGGTGTTGGCTGTTTTCTTTTTAAAGCCATAGCCCCATTAAATGCAGATCAAGGCAAGCACATGGCTGCTGGCTTCCTCCTTTGGTTCTATGAGTACAACCTCATGAGCCTGTTTCCTAGAAGCCCATTACTCATACTAAATTGCTGTGTCTTGTTTGTGCTTGTTCAGGAGAACAGATGAGGTGGACGTGTGGGAGGTGGGGGATGTACTGTTCTCTTTCTGAGTTTGTGCGGAATTTCCAGGGCTAGGCTCCCCTCTCACATTAGCCAGGATGGTACAACTTGCTTCCCTCTGGCTGCCATTCCCAACTTTCCAGAGGTTGAGGTGCATGATTTCTGATATCAAGAGGAAGCAGAATTTGACTTTGAAGGTAAAGGAAATCCCCTCCAAATTAGACATTCAAACTTGAGCTTCCTACTCAATTCCAAGGTGCATAGTAATCGCTGGTATTATAAACAGGTAATTCCACCCTTGTGAAGAAGGAGGATACTTAAACAATGAAAGCAGGACATCAGGGACCTTTGAGGTTTATAATGAAGCAGGTAAATATGCCTTGACTCGAAGGCTCAAGTGGGACTAGTTTTTGGTGCTACCTATACCTCACCAGCATGTGATTCATGCAAAGTGCAGCCACCTTTGTGCAGATCATTCTAGGCAAATCTCTACTCATGATGAGGAAATGTTTATCATATTACATTGCAACGTTTCTTCAACAAGTGGAATGGTTTCTGAACAGGACATACATAGCTCATGTTAATGATGAGCAAAGCTCTCTAGGGCATGAACCCGCTGATCCTATCATCTCGTTCAAGGCCAGTCTGTTGGATGAATGGTCACTGTAAGCAGCAGTTGCTAATGAGCTGAGCAAGCATTCTGTGGCTCACAGCTAGTGTGTATGGTTGGAGCCCTCCCCAGATTCTCATGGACAACCCCCAGATACCATCTCTGCTCCCTTCACATGGAAAGGTCTCATGACCATATTTTGGCATGACCTCTTCAAAGAGAATCCCTGTTGCAGCAAATTGCATTGCAATTGGTACTCTGTGATGAGCTTGTGAGTGTGAATGTGGATCTGTTGTCCCCTTTTGAGAGTCAGTTTGGTAACTCCTATCCTCTTCCTCTGAGTTGATGTCAGGAAAGAAGTACTGACATCTGCTCCAGCCTCTCCTCTCCCCAGTCCCTTCCCCTTCTACTCAATAAAAGAAAGGATCGTACTTCAGGGTAATGGCTCCACACTTTGGAAGTGCTATAACCCAGTTTAAACCAGAACTTTCTGAGCCTAAGTTAAGCCTATGAGAATCAACTTATATTCAATGATTAACTTACTCACCTAAAAGAAAGTTGAGGGTCCTTTTCTAGGTGCTAGGTGTATGGAGATGAAAGAGATGAACTGAGCCCTCAAAGAATCAGATTTTGGAGGAAGAGACTAAGTTCTAATGCAAGTATGTTGTTAACCTGCTCGTAATGGAGAAATGAATGTGCACTATGAAGGTCTATAGGAGGGGCCACTCAGCAACTTGGGGTATTGGACAGGCTTTGTTAAAGAAGCATGGTCTGGGCCTGAGACAAAAAGACTCAGAGAAGCAGTGGAGGGCAGGATGGGACCAGCACTGGTTTAGTGGAAATGCTGAGTGTGCTGTTGCCTCCTCAGATAGAATCTCTTGATGTTGATGTGCTGCTAAGAAACACATCTGGCCCGGCTGGTGTGGCTCAATGGATTGAGCTTTGTCCCATGGACCAAGAAGTCCCCAGTTCGATTCCCCGTCAGAGCACATGCTCAGGTTGTGGGCTTGATCCCCAGTAGGGGGCATGCAGGAGGCATATTTAAAACAAAACAAAACAAAATCTGTCACAGGGGCTGACTTTTCAGGGTGTAAATTTCCTAAGTAAAGGCTTTTCCTTCTTTTCTGTTGCCTTTTGGGCATTTTATTGCTCCTTAACACCTCCATGAGTAGGAGAATTGTGGAAAGTAGTGGGTGAGGGGGAGTTAGGGTAAAGAGGAGGAAGAGGATATGCTGCAATCTCTAAGTTTAATGGAAAGGATGTGAAAGAGAAATTAGAAGAGAAAGTTTGGAGTTTAGGGCTTTTATTTCCTCAGATTATCTTGTTTCCAGTAGCCTAGGTGGTACTAATGAATAATGGTTACCACTAAGCATTTATTAGGTTCCCAGCCTTTGCTGAAGGTTTTATATTATCTCATTTAATCTTCAAAACATTCTTATGATTTAAGAGATTACTAAGCTTATTTTGTATATGAGGAAACAGTTCAGGGAAGTATTTGGAAGGGCCGGGATTGGAACGGGGTTCTGTTTGTCTCCAGAACCCATATTTCCATGGTATTTGGCTCCCTAACACCAGATGTTCTGATATTTCAGGTGAAGAGATTGTTTTCTGAAGGCTGCGTTGGAAGCTGTGACAGAGCAGAGAGCCTGTGTGAAGCCGATGGGGAGGCTTTCTGAGTAACATGGCCCTTCGCCATTAGCCTTGCCATGACCACATTTTTCACCAGCGTCCCCCCCTGGATTCAAGATGCAAAGCAGGAGGAGGAAGTGGGCTGGAAAATAGTTCCCAGGCCTCGGGGCCGGGAGGCGGAGAGTCAAGTGAAGTGCCAATGTGAAATCTCGGGGACACCCTTCTCAAATGGGGAGAAGCTGAGGCCTCACAGCCTTCCCCATCCAGAGCAGAGACCATATAGCTGCCCTCAGCTGCACTGTGGCAAGTCTTTTGCCTCCAAGTATAAGCTGTATAGGTAGGTGACACTCCCATACCTCTTCCTGTCCTGAGGTTCCTGGAGGACAAAGCCAGAGACTCCACTGCATGTGGCAGAAGAGTAGAGGTTAAATTGCCTCATAAATGTGCCCTGAATTCCAACCATTTGGGGTAACTCACTAAAAAATAATGGTGGTGTTTTTTTATTCAAACACTAGAATATGTTGGGTTCAGTATCAGATAGCCATGAACAAACTAGATTGAACATTTTTTTCTATACCAGTTTCCCCACTCCTATAAGGTAACAGTGAAAATCTTAGCCAGAAATTAGGAATCCATCTTAGAACTTTAGAAGGTAAAGGAGATGCTGTGATCCAATCTATAAATTTTAAAGTGGAGGCTCAGAGTGGGGAAGTAACTTACCCAAGGTCACACAGCTTCTTAGGTACTACAGTGCCTCTTCTACTAAACCATCCAAATGATTACTTCTGTGTCTGTAGAGTCCCTGGTGTCCTCTGGGTCGGTGGCTTTCCTGAAACTTGTTAGCCCAAGAACCCCTGCTGAAGTGAAATTGAATGTAAGAAGAGCAGCTTTGAAGAGAAAGGGGCCAGCTAAAAGCAATTTTGATTTTATCTTTGCTTTTCTATTAGAGGAACATGAACATGCCCTTTACAAATGAGATAAGCTGCCTGGTGCAGTTTTTTATCTATTCATCTATCATGATTGATTGAGCTCCTGGTATATACCAGACACAGATAGATGGGAGTGCTGGCCCTCCTTGAGTTTACTGTCTTAATGTAGACAGAGAGCAAATAGGTAAATATATGAACTAGATGACCACAGAAAGCCTCAGTTCCTTCTCTGAAAAACAGTTGATAGGAAGGAGCTAAAACAGGTAACAGGGTAGTAGGGGCCCAGAATTGCCCTCATGACAGTTCTGTGGGCCTCAGGAATGCTTTGATTCTGTGTGCTCCTATGTCTTAGGTAGACTCCAGTTGGAGCTGTCCTGTTAGACCATCTTTTTTTTTCAGAAGTTTTATGTGTTTATTTGAACCAAAGTGATGATATATGCTGGGGAGTGTGAGCTCAAATGTTCTCCTCTAAAACCGTCTTAGTGACAGTCTAGGTGACAGTGGGAGGCTGTAAGAAAGGTCCTAGTCCAGGAGGCATGACCTCTGACTCCACCTATTGTGTGATCTTGGGTGAGTCACTGAACCTCTTTGAGCTTCAGTTTCTTCACTTGCCAAATGAGGGAAGTGGGCTATGGGTCACTCAGCATTTCTCATCTATTATCATGTCAGTTATGTCATAGGAGGTCAATAGTAAGCCTCATACGTGTGAGCATGAGAGGAATGGGCAGGTTTGATGCTCTTTAGGTAGAAAAGATCACTGGGTGCCATACTAGAGACAGTGGTGGCATTCCTAAGTGAGCCCAGTTCTCACGAAGGTCTGTGTTTAAATGTAGTTTCTGCCACTTACTGGTGGGTGGGACTGCTCTATGCTTTCAGCCTCTTATGGGGAACAAGGTTAATGACTCAGCTCACACTGGGCCTAGCAAATGGTGGGCCCTAAAAGTCTTGCTGAGTTGATTCTGAATGTATTATGGAGCTCTGGATTGTAATTCCTAGACTCTGGGCTGTTTTCCAGCCAGCAGGGAGCAGGTAAACCAATGGACACTGCTGTACCATGAAAACATTTAAAATATGTTGCTGGTTTACATGGCAAACAATTTAAATGGTACAAATGGGCATGCAGTGAAAAATGAATGGTCCTCACATTTGAAGTCACTATTCTCCCCAAAGGCACCCGGAGAGGTGAGGGGGAGGGTCAGTTTCTTATGTATCCTTGCTGAGACATTCAAACATGTATCCCTTTGTATTTTCACAAGGGATTGTATTGCATACATTATATTGAACTTCCTTTTTTGACTCAGCCCCAGATCAGGAAGTATATCTAAACTTCATTTTCCCTTTATTGTGTCATTTAAAAATTTTTAAATATAATTTATTAAAAAGGAAATATATTCACATAATTCGAAAGGTACTAAAAGATACAATGAAAATGCTCCATCACACCCATAAGCCGCATGTGTCTTCTCCCCAAAGGCAACCAGTGTTGTCAGTTTCTTTTATATCCTTCTAGAAATATTTTAAACACATATAAGCAAACTTATACATATTTCCCTCTTTTTGTATGCATAGTGCCTGTCTATATGCAGTCTTCTGTCTCCTTGCTTTTCCCCATTTACTGTATTTTAGGAGCTTTTCCCTGTGGGTACATGGAAAGCTGCCTCATTTTTAAAAGTTGAGTTATTTTATGAATTTATTATAATTTATTTAACCAGTCCCCTATTGATGAACATTTAGGTTGTTCCTGATGTTTTGCTACTAAATATACAAGGCTGAAAGAAAATAGTATATACAGGGTGGGGCAAAGTAGGTTTATAGTGTGAGTACATGAAATAGTTTATTGTATTATTATTTATTAATTATTATATTGTTTTTCAGACAGACAACTGTAACCCTACTTTTGCCCCCCACCCTATATTTGATTCTTCAGGTGGGCAAAGATATCTAGAATATAGTTGGCGTGGTATTCCATCCATTCCATTGCATGGCCCTATCATAATTTTTATATCTAGTTCCCTGATAATGGGCACCTCAGTTGTCTGGCCAGCCCTTGTGATCTCGTCTTTCTTTTCCTCCATCCCTATCCCAGGCACATGGCTACCCACTCAGCCCAAAAACCACACCAGTGCATGTACTGTGATAAGATGTTTCACCGCAAGGACCATCTCCGGAACCACCTGCAGACCCACGACCCCAACAAAGAGGCTCTTCACTGTTCCGAGTGCGGTAAGAATTACAATACGAAGCTGGGCTACCGGCGCCATCTGGCCATGCATGCCGCTAGCAACGGTGACCTCAGCTGTAAGGTGTGCCTGCAGACCTTTGAGAGTACCCAGGCCCTGCTAGAGCACCTGAAGGCCCACTCACGCCGGGTAGCAGGGGGTGCCAAGGAAAAGAAGCATCCCTGTGACCACTGTGACCGGCGCTTCTATACTCGTAAGGATGTGCGGAGGCACCTGGTGGTGCACACAGGCCGAAAGGACTTCCTATGCCAGTACTGTGCCCAGCGGTTTGGCCGCAAGGACCACCTGACACGGCATGTCAAGAAGAGCCACTCGCAGGAGCTGCTCAAAATTAAGACAGAGCCAGTGGACATGTTAGGCCTACTCAGCTGCAGTTCCACAGTCAGTGTGAAGGAAGAGCTGAGCCCAGTGCTGTGCATGGCCTCTCGGGACATGATGGGGGCCAAGGCCTTCCCTAGTATGTTACCCATGGGCATGTATGGCGCCCACATCCCTCCCATGCCCAGTGCAGGCATGCCACACTCCCTGGTGCACAACACGCTGCCCATGGGTATGAGCTATCCTCTGGAATCTTCACCTATCTCTTCTCCAGCTCAGCTTCCTCCAAAATACCAGCTTGGATCTACCTCATACTTGCCCGACAAATTGCCCAAAGTGGAGGTGGATAGTTTTATGGCGGAACTTCCTGGAAGCCTGTCTCTTTCATCCGCAGAACCCCAGCCCGCCTCACCTCAGCCGGCGGCAGCTGCGGCCCTCCTAGATGAAGCACTGCTCACCAAGAGCCCCGCCAACCTCTCTGAGGCCCTCTGCGCTGCTAATGTGGACTTCTCCCACTTACTGGGCTTTCTTCCACTCAACCTGCCCTCATGTAACCCTCCTGGGGCCACAGGAGGCCTGGTCATGGGCTACTCCCAGGCCGAGGCACAGCCCCTGCTCACCACATTGCAAGCTCAGCCTCAAGATTCCCCGGGAGCTGGGGGACCTCTGAACTTCGGGCCTCTGCACTCCTTGCCTCCTGTTTTCACCTCTGGCCTGAGCACCACCACCCTGCCTCGTTTCCACCAGGCATTCCAGTAGCCCCCAAGGAGGCCCTCAGCTCAGTCTTGAACTCTGTCAGGGCGCTTCAATACCCATCCTATCTCTATCCCCCATAAAGGCAGCTGAGCTTTCAGAGCTGGGTTCAAACAGAAAAAATCCAGTATCTGTATGGAGCACTTGGTTTGGGGGCTCAGGCTCCAGGATCAGTTCCAAGAGGAACTTTGAGCCCCAACCCCATGAAAAGATCACATACTATAGGACTTCAGGTATTTTTACTTTTTTTTTTTTTTATCTGAATCGGGAGCCACACTTAGTCCTCTCTTTCTCCAAAGTGTCAGAACCTCATTCTCTTTGGAGAAGGGGTGACCTGTTGGAGACACAGGGTTTCACTTTGGATGACCTCGAGAAAAATAGCCGAAGAAGCCGCCTTCTGGTCCCAACCTGCAGACCCCACACAGTTGGTCAGGCCCTGATGGCAGAGGGTCACTTGGCTCCATCACCTGCTTCCAACCAGCGGGCAGGAGAGAAGGCCTCTATTCTCCCCATCATCCCATCCCTCCTGTCCCAGCACCTCCATTTTCAGTCAGTGTTGTCCAGCAACGGTACTGTTTACACAGTCGCTTCAGACACACCATTTCACCTCCCTTGCCGAGCTGTTAGCCTTAGAATGATTGCAGTGAACATTGTTTACACACCGTGAATTCATTCCCACCAGTCCATTCCAGTTGGCACCAGCTGGAACCTTTTGGTACCTGGTGTTAACTGGAGCCCTGTTTACAAGGCGGAGTCGGGTCTCGCTGACTTCTCTTCACTTGAGGTCATATTTTTCCCCTGTGGGGAAATAAACTGACTTTGGACTGCTTCAGTCTCTGCCATCTTCCATGACTGTATCTGTCCCTGCCTTCCTCAGCAGTGTCTGCAGGAGACAGGCAAGAAGATTGGAGCAGTTTTCTCACAGGTCTGCAATTCTACTTTTCTCCAAGTATACATCATGACCCCCTCATTCTCCTCTTGAACTGGGGAGGGGAAGAAATAAAAGGCATGCCCACTTCCATCACCTCCCCATTCCCTAACCCCTACCCTGAGCATCATGAGCTGTTATCATGAGTCTTAGAAGGAGGGGCTTCGGTTCTAGGCTGGTGTGAATAGCAAAGGAGAGGGTGTAAACCCCTCATTTGTCTCCTAACTGTCCCTTTTCCAGGAAGTTGTGGAACTGTAGGAAGAGGAGTTTTCAGAAAGTTAGGACCGGGCAGATAGTTGAGTCCTAACCTATGGGTGCATCATTGCTTCCCACACCAAACTTTTCTTACCCACAATGTCCCTCCTCTCTCCTCTACTTTGCAGTTCCCTTGGACTCAGGGCCACTGTACATAGGCTTTTCTGCTCTCCATCAAAGAACTTCCACCTTCCTCTTGTGGCCCCCCTCAGTTTTGCCCCCAATACTCAGCAAGATTACTTGCAACAAATGATTAGTTCTTCTGACTTGTGGGGCTCTCTGCCACAGACAGCACAGCCCTTGCCCAGCCGAACCCCATCCCTGCTTCATCTCAGTTCTGCATGGGCACTCTTCCCACTCATGGAAGGGAGATAGCTCAGGGACCACCAATGTGGGACCCTCCTGAGATACCTCCACTCTGATTCAGAAACACACTTCTACCTCTTTACTGTTAACTCCTACAGATGCAGCCAGCAGTTTCTGGGCACTTCTCATGGCAGGTGCCTCATGCTGGCTTCTCCACTAGGATTTCAGGACAAACTACCGAGGAACTGCCTCAGCCTCCTCCCAGTCCTCCCCCTCTTCCCCTTCCGTCTAGATAACTTTGGTCTATCATCAGAAACTGAGCAGTTCCAAGACCCAGGCTTCTGCTTCAGCCCAGGCCAGTACTCTTTGTTTGAGGTGAAAGCCTTAAAATGTAGCTCTCTAGCCGTTGATTGGAAGCAATGTGGAGTGACTAAGCATGTTTTGATTTAGGCAGGGTATCTTGGGATACCTTTAAAAAATAAAACCAGATATAAATATCTGGCAAGGTTGGAATCAGACTAGGTAATTTGCTTCTAAAAATTAGTTTCAGTGAGTCCCAGGGACTGATTAAGGTTTATTTTAAAAAAGCGTCCACCTTGGTACGCAGCCACCTCCTGCATGCTGTGCATGTTATTGGGACTCGTATTACAGGAAATGGTATGTGAGGATCCAAGCAGGACTCGATGCTGCCATTCTCCTTGTCTCTGGTCTTCATCACTAGACCCAGTAACCCTTTACCACCTTCCCTGCACCCTTCCTTTACAGAGGAAAACGGGCCTCTGGCCACAGAATATAGACTCAGGCTGTTAGGGGAGACCCCTCCTTTCTGCCTGCTCTTTCCTGTCCCTTCCTTGAATCCTCTCCGCCATTAGTGATACTGGGAAACTCATAGGACAGGCAGAGCAACTATTTAAAACCTTGTAATTGGAGCCTTGCCTCCTCCCCTTCTTTCCCTCCTGCTCCCTTTCCTCTTCCTTCAGTGCCCTCACCACCTACAAGGAATTTCCCTATCACTGTGAACTTTGCAAATGCAGAGGAACATCTGCCTTTACTTTTTTTTTTTTTTGACCATAGCCACCTAGCTGTTCCTTAAACCTTCCTTTCCATAATTAAAAAAAAAAAAAAAAAAGCCTTATTGACCTGGTTGTTCAAAGGATAAGAATAGCTTTATCCTACACTCAGTACCAAACCCACTTCAGTACCCTTACTGAGGCCTTGAAAGCCTGAGGGGCATGTGGCAGAGACCAAACAGGGACCAGGAAAAAGGGGTAATGCCCCCTTTCCCCACCATCTCCTCTAACTTCTGTCAGCGACGAGCTTCCCTGATTGGGGGCAGACACCTCCTACCCTGTACAGTAGCTGGTCACCGTTGAGTGCAGTCCTGGGGGCCAGAGGATAGCATGCCAACTCCGTCAGCACCAAGGATCTGTGCACATCTCAAGAGGTGAGAGGGAAAGGAGCACCAATGAGTTCCCCGCCTCCCCCCCCCCCAACCTTTTACAAATGGCATTTTGTTAATGGAAATCTAGGAAGCAGGTGTGATTACTTTTTTTGCTCGTAGATATTGTCCTAAGTTGAAATTCTCCTACTACCCTAAACTTTCCCCTAGTAGCCCTTTAAATCCACCCCTTCTTTTTGGTAGTTGTTTTTTCCACCCCTCTGTCCACCTCCCCTCTTTATCTAGGAGCTGTTTGTAAACACGATTTTTTTTAAAACAATTTATATTGTACAGGATCAATATTTTGCTTTTAACAAGGATATTTATGTAATAAACTTTGCCTTAGGCAGGTGTTGGCCAGAAAAATCCAGATTCCTCTGGAACCCCAGCCTGGCCTCTCCTGGAACTCTGAACCTGCTGTGGAAGGAATTGGCTGTGACCTTCACCACTGGAGAGTAGGGGCTGTGGCTAGGGAAGAGGGTGTTGTGGTTCTGACAGGAGAAGGAGTCACCATAATCTAGTGCCTCTGTTGAGGTGTTTGGAAGAAGTATTCTATTCCAATTTCTTTAGATATAAGCTGATTTTCTTAGCCGATTCTCCCCATATGCACATCTCCCCCTCTGCATATTCGGCACTAGAGCTCCTGAAACACCACTTCTTCTCATACACCCCCCTCCCTCCCAGTGGTCAAGGCTTTGGAGCCTCTCTTTCGTAATGCCAGATTATTTAAAGAGAAAGATACAAGACAAAAACCTTCTAGCACTTTGTAAACACAGTGAATAACCTCTTGGAGTATTTTTGGCTTTATATAAAACAAGGTTTTTAATTGTAAAATATAAGTGCCATTAGAAAATGCACAGGGCATATCTTTGTTAAAGTAGATTTTCAATGTTTTACAGAATTACATTTTCAAAAAAAAGTTTTTATAATGAAGTTGTTTATTAAAAACTTCTGAATGATGTGTTTGGAAGTTGTGAACCTATCTGATTGGGAAAGGGCTGGAGAGAGCCTGGGGGGAGAATTGGAACCTCCAAACATCTTTAGCATCTAAGGAGATGATGAGTATAGAACAGACAGGAATGATCTACACTTTGGCACCTAGAAACTTTGCAATTTGAAATAAAAGATCTAGGGTGCCTTTGAGGTAAGTGGCATCATTTATCACTTAATCTTGGATGCAAAGGTCAGGAAAATCAAATTGGCTTAATGAAATTTCATGAAACTGAAAACGCCAGATGTAGATTACTCTTAGGGTTAGGATTGATCCAGCAGTTCAGAAGGTTGGTCTGAGCATTCTCATTTCTTTTTTTTTTTTAAATATATTTTATTGATTTTTTACAGAGAGGAAGGGAGAGAGATAGAGAGTTAGAAACATAGATCAGCTGCCTCCTGCACATCTCCCACTGGGGATGTGCCCGCAACCCAGGTACATGCCCTTGACCGGAATCAAACCCGGGACCCCTCAGTCCGCAGGCCGAAGCTCTATCCACTGAGCCAAACCGGTTTCGGCAGCATTCTCATTTCTTTCTGCCCTATCTTGCGCAGTTGTGACTGCATCCTCAGGGCCTACGAAGTGGCTTGTCCCTTTGTGTAGGAGTAGAATGCTGCTATGATTCCAGACCTGTTATTCTCACACAGTGCTGACCAGGAAGAGAAAGGGAGTTCTTTTATTCACAAAAACCCCAGGAAGCATCTCCTGTCTCATTGGCCTTGATGGGATTCTGTGCCATCCCCAAACCAGTCACCAAAAGCCAGTGATGACGGGAAAATGTGTTTCTCAGAGGAAATTTGGGGTACTATTATGAAGAATGAATGGATACTGGTTGTCCAAGAAAAATGTTATCCACTGCTCATGATGCACAACTGGTAAGTAACAGAGCTAGGACCTGACCTTGCTCACTTGTGCCGATCCATTAGGTTCAGACAAACTGTTGAGAGGCTGACATGGCTTGGCCAGTCGCTAATAAAGGTAGTTATCATTATCCTGGGTCCCATCACTTGTGCTGAAATCCTCCCATCCAGGGCTCAGACTGAGCTTGCTTTTCTGTGGTCTGGAGCCAGTGTCCTTAGCCAAGCAGTGCAACTCTGGAGTGCAACCCAGGAGTCCAAGGGGCATTAACAAGTATTAATGTGTGTAACAGGTGTTTTGTGTAAAAAGGGCAGTGGGCTGGCCCTTCATCTCTTTGGCCTTCCACTTGACAAATGTTCACTGTCCATCTCAATGGGTCAGATCTCTGGCTAGCACCCCAATGAAATCCACCTTGCCCTCTTAGGGAGTTTGTGCCCCAGGATGGGCCTGTGGGCTCAGACTATCTTATCCATTGCGCCAGGGGAGGATGAAGGCTTTCTGGAGGAGGTGGCAAAAATTCAAGGCAGAACAGGGACATAGGTATACTGACCTCCACAGGCTACAAGTTTTGAAGCCAAGACCACAGGAACACATGCATTTGTAGGATCAGGGACTGGTCCATCCAATCTCTTAACCCAGTGGTCGGCAAACCGCGGCTCTCGAGCCACATGCGGCTCTTTGGCCCCTTGAGCGTGGCTCTTCCACAAAATACCACATGTGGGCGCGCACGTACAGTGCGATTGAAACTTTGTGGCCCATGCGCAGAAGTCGGTTTTCGGAAAGGAGATAGACGAAACAAGTATACAAGACGAGTGTGGATGGGAGAGTTGGAAGGGGTCGATCTCAGCGAATGTACCTCAATCAGATTGAGGACATTTTTAGCAAAGGCCAGCTTAGGAGTACCCTAATTAAGTTAATAACAATGTACCTACTTATATAGTTTAAGTTTAAAAAATTTGACTCTCAAAAGAAATTTCAATCGTTGTACTGTTGATATTTGGCTCTGTTGACTAATGAGTTTGCTGACCACGGTCTTAACCTATTCAAGCACAGACACACCCTGCACTTCAGACTCGAGTTCACATTTGTGAAATGTTTGGTACAGAGCGGAGGGGTAGCCCCAGAGTCTAAGTCAAATTGTCTACCTTTCAGCCTACTGGCCCAGAAGGGCCCAGCTGGTGGGGAGGAAACCAGGCAGATGCCACTTGCTCTCTGGTTGGCAGTACTTGAGACCCTCCCTTGCCCCAGAACCTTTTACTCTGACCTTGTTTCTCCTTTCTTCACATAGTTTGAGCACCTCCATGTGCTCGTCAATTGTCAATTACTGTCAACTGCAGCACGCAGTTTGGTTGCAAGGGATACCTCTTGAGCCCCTCTGCATACGCCTGAGTAATTTATCCAGTGCAAAGCTGCCCCAAAGCCGCAGAGGACTGAGGGCACCTGGAGACTCGCACCTGCCCACCGCAGATGGCGGGAACGGTAATCGCCTGGCCTGGTAGCTGTGATGGAAGATTCTGTCTATAACCGGGGGTTGGGCTTGACCCCTGATGCTTACTCCGAGCTGCTTCTTGCTTGGTACACCCCCGCACTTCACCACCAGCGCCCTACTAATACGCGGCCAGGTCTGTCTGGCACCTGATGTTTCATCCCCACCGCGAAGTTCCCTGCTCCTCCGCCAGGCCTGGCCCCTCGCGACCCCAGCCTACCCTCCTCTGTCTCTTCCTCCCCACCCCTCCCGCAGCCGGGCAACCCTAGCGAATCACATCCCAATAAGAGCGCGCGAGGTGGCTGAGCGTGCCAGGGAGTTGGAGACCACACG
>NW_005370318.1:3216326-3223023 GCF_000412655.1 Myotis brandtii
GCCGGGGAATGCGGGCACCCAGACTCGCAGCCGCCCCGGGACCACCTCGCCAGGTCCTGGGAGCCGGGAAGCGGCCTCCGCAGCGACTGATCGTAACCTGGAAAACGGCCTTGTTGGGGGTGAGGCCGCAAAAACCTGTGGCGCAGAGGGGTGGGGGGCTCGTGCTGAAGTGGGGCGGGAAGGCGGAGGAAGTGATTATTGAGGAGGGCGCCATCTTCTTGGAGGAGGCCGATTGGGAGGTGCAAGAGCAGCAGGTGGCAGAGAAGCTGGAGGTAAGGACGGAGGCCCAGGAGGGACCGGTACCCCTAAACCTTGATGGCCCAGTTATGGACCCACTGGAGGCCATCCAATGGGAGCTGGAGGCCATGAGTGCCCAGGCCGACTGGGCCTATCTGCAGCTTGAGCGCAGGTTTGGGCGCATGCACCTCGCCCTTAGGAGCTTCTTCATCCAGAATATTCCTGGCTTCTGGGTCACCACCTTCCTGAACAACCCGCAGCTGTCAGCCATGATTAGCTCCATCCCTGTCTGCTGCTTTGCCCCACGTGCACCTCAAAAATTACTGTGTGAGTGAATGACTATTCAGATGTGTCAGAGTGTTATGCTGGGCTCTGTCAACATGGTTCTTACCCAAGGATTTCAGTAGGGCAGAGAAAAGTGGGGGCAATGAAGGGTGACCTTATAATTTGTCATTTAGCTGGAACACATCTGGGAGTGAAAGGGACATTACTAATAATTACCCTGGGACAAGAGGCCTACCTGGCACATAATGGTCATCTCAAAGAGATAGAACCCAACTAAAGTCTAGCTTGGCATACAGCTCACCCCAACTGTGTGTGATGTGTGTGGTCACAGGGTGGAGACCCCTCTGAAATCAGACACTAAAGCTGGGCTTTTAAGAATGGGCAGTAGTTTAGAAAGTGGGGCAGGAGAAGGGAACTCCTACAGTCAACAGCATGACCAAAGGCACTGAGATAGAGAAATGCATGATGTGTTCAGGGCCCTGAGTGTGGCTGTTTGGGAGAGGCAGGCTAGATGAGTAGGTTAAGGCCATTTTCTGGAAGTAGAAGCTGAGTGCAAAAACTCAGGTTTTATCTCATGGCAGAGGGTCAAATGCGGTTTGGAGGTGGGAGAGCTCGCAGGGCAGCTGGAGGCAAGGGGAGACGATACCAGCTCTGTAGTATCTTCAGTTTGCATCTTGCCCATCTTCCAGGAAGCTCTCCATGACTGCCCTAGCCCACAACAACCTCGGCCGCCTCCCAAGGACACCTAGTACCTTAATATTGGACACCAGTCTCTGTGTGGGTTGTACCCTCTAAGTTTCTCTTGTGCCAAATACCTGTCCTTGATGCTCCCAGGGTGAGCCTCAAAGCATCCTGGCAATCCTGCCTGCCCTGAACCTACCTGGTGGGTAGATGGACTTTGGTTCCTGCAGCCCAAATTTAGGCCAAGCTGAATCCTGTATGTCCTTAGGCCCAAGATAATGGTGCTTACCAAAACAAGTGCTTACCTGATCTTTCTGCTGCATGACCAGTGGCATGCTGCCTTCACACTGAGCCTGGCCTCGGCAAGTGTGTGTCCCAGCCACACTTCGGAGCACGAGTCTCATTCTCAGAACCCACTCCTGCTTGCTCACTCATTCAGGTCCAGAGTCACTCATTTGTTTATCCATACATTGTAGCACCGCCTCTGTACTGGGCACTGGGGACACAAGACGACTCTATTCAGGTCTCTGCCCTCAGTGAGCTCAAGAGTCCAATGAGGCTGAAAACAGTGATAACTGCTGACATTTACTGAGCACCTACTATGTACCAGGTGCTTACAAAGATATAGCAGCCAGAGTGGCTCTCTAAACCATGTGTTGGGCCATGTCCTTTCTCTGCTCCAAACCCTCCAAGGGGTCTGATTGGATGCAAGAGGAAAAGACAACATGCTTCTCATGGTCTGTAAGACACTCATGATCTGACCTCGCCATCCCTCCAATTTTATTTCCCATGCTTTTCCTCCTTCCAGTGACACCAACCTTCTGCTAATCTTCAAACCTGTCTTAAAACCTTGCTTGCTCTTCCCTCCACTTGGAACCTTTTCTAGATATTTGCATGGCAGGCTTCTCGATTCATTAAGGTCTAAGCTCATCTATTGCAATTTCATCTCTTCAGGGAAGCCTTTCCTGACCACCCTTTCTAAAAAAACACCATCACTCTCCTTCCCCTTTCTCTGATTTGGGCTTTATTATAAGACTTACAACCATCTGACATTATATCGTGTATTTATTTATATATCTGCCTTTTTCTCTACACTCATGGGGACTTTGTTTTTATTCACTGCTGGACGCTATTCTACGTGAGGGGTGTTCACCTAGAACCATGGTCGGCAAACTACGGCTCGCGAGCCACATGTGGCTCTTTGGCCCCTTGAGTGTGGCTCTTCCTAAGCCTTAGGAGTACCCTAATTAAGTTAATAACAATGTTCCTACCTATATAGTTTAAGTTTAAAAAATTTGGCTCTCAAAAGAAATTTCAATCGTTGTACTGTTGATATCTGGCTCTGTTGACTAATGAGTTTGCCGACCACTGACCTAGAATATCATCCAGCACAGTGGGGGGCTCAGAAACTCTGTGGAATGAATTCTTCAAGGTTCAGGAGGGTCTTCCAGGTGGGCAAGGAGAAAACTATCTGTAGAGATAGGAACTCTGTATGGCCCGAGGCAACTCTTTTCCAGGCAGTCTCTGGAGTTGAAGTGATGTCTTTGGGCCCCTTCCAGTCCCTTCTACTGAGAGATGGCCACTTGACTTACACGTGCTCCCAGGATGGCGAGGAGGGGCTTCCTGCTTCGGTGTGAAGAGCAAACACAAGCCTCTGACACCAGGGCTGTGCTCACCTCTGTTCTAAGAGATCAGCCCTGTTCTACTGGCCTGGGAAGGACCTTTGAACAAGTTCTTTTCAATCAGAAAAATATGTCCAGAAACTATAGATAGCAACTAGTTGCCACCTGTAACTGTGCTGATTACAGCTTGGGGGACTTTGATATTTTGCTCCACGGACATGATTTCAGCACAAAAATTAAAGGAAGTCTGGTATCTGCTTGCCCTGGCGAACTAAATATTGACTTGGGTCGGTGAACTTTGAGGCCCCCAGCATCAGAGCTGACTAAGGATCTCAAGGGCGTGGGCTGTGGTGGAGCAGGCACCCGCTGGAAGGCCGATGGACCTGTGAGCTCCCGATTCTGCAGTGTGGCCTTGGACATGTCTTCTGACAGCTCTCAAGAACTTGGGATTCCTTAAAGGGAGGAAAAATCCCTTTAAGATGCCTTCCCCTCCACATAAGATCTCCAGCTCTCCAGGTGGCTGGCTCAGTTACAATACTTTTGGTTGCATCTAACAGAAGCTTTAACTTTGACTTAAAACATTTTTTTTTCTTACCTGAACATCCAGAGGTAAGATGGGCTGTTTGATTCAGCAGCTCAATGATGTCTTCCAGGACTTGGGCCTTCTTCTGTGCTCCGCCATCCTTTCTGTTGGTTCCACTCTCAGGTTGGTAGCAAGATGGTGGCAATAGCTCCAAGGGGCACTTGGGGATATGGCAGCTCCAGAGAAGGCTGATTTGTCTTCCCATGACACCCTTAAAATGAAGGGAACCTTTCCCAGAAGCCACTCTAGACTTTCAAGATCTTGTATGTAACTGGCTAGAACAGGGTAACATGTCTACTCTTGAATCAGTTATTGGTGAGAGGGAGCATGGACACTATTTCCATGACTTGCTTGGACCAAGCATCGGTGAAATGGATGTGTGCCCACAACGTCTAGTGGGATAACTAGGACCATCATCTCTAGGAGCTCACAGTCATAATTCGGCCTTTCTATGGGTCCCCCAAGATGGCACTTTCATGCTGTAATGGTACTCTGGGTTAGAGGGTACTGGCTTCTGGCTAGCATAGGTCCAATGACAAAGGCTTCTGGTCTTAGAGCAGCGATGGCGAACCTTTTGAGCTCGGCGTGTCAGCATTTTGAAAAACCCTAACTTAACTCTGGTGCCGTGTCACATATAGAAATTTTTTGATATTTGCAACCATAGTAAAACAAAGATTTATATTTTTGATATTTATTTTATATATTTAAATGCCATTTAACAAAGAAAAATCAACCAAAAAATGATATTTGCCATAGTAAAACAAAGATTTATACTTTTGATATTTATTTTATATATTTAAATGCCATTTAACAAAGAAAAATCAACCAAAAAAATGAGTTCGCGTGTCACCTCTGACACGCGTGTCATAGGTTTGCCATCACTGTCTTAGAGAGCTCCTTAAGTCCAGCCAAGTCATTGCCAAGCTAAGATTCTTGGGAGTCAGGCCCTTTAGACTCACTTTTGGTGAGTGAGGAGGGAATAACTGACTGAGCAGTGTGAGTGACCCTTTGACTTAACAGAACTCATACAGTCCTTCTCAGACACCCTGTGATCTTACAGGTGGAAAAGCTGGCAGTAGAGACTTCTCTTTTTAGCCAAGCTGGAACTACAGGGATCATATTTATCCTCCCACCTGAAGCAACCAGAAAAAAAAGACCAAATACATGAAACAGTGGTTTTCCAGGCTCTGGACATTGACCAAAAAGGACAGTGATCCCAGGCAGGTAAACAAGCAAGGTAAGCCCTATGATTACCCTAGCTTACTGCCCTAAGGGAGTTTTCAGGCTGTAGCATAAGGACGGGGGACTGAAGTGGAGCCAGTGCACTGAGTTGAGGAGACAGTGCAGAGAGTTCAGGTAGACCAAAGCAATGAGTTCCTAGGACAAAATGCCAGAGAATGAACGAGAGCTGCAGAGAAACTCCTGGAGAGCTGCAGGGGGTCTCCTTGAATATTCAGCAGAAAACTGATTGGCACAAGCCTGTGGGGAAACTACCTGAGGCCAGGTCAAGAACCATCAGGAAAAATGAAAGGGAATAGAATAGTCTCTATTCCCACCAGCCATGGCACTGGGGACAATATCATGGGGGCATTGAGGAGAATACTTAGAAAAGTCTCAGTATTGGCCAATAACTAACCCTAGAATAAGCACTGTTCTGAAATTGCCTTAAAAAATCTTATGAGCAAGACTCAAAAAGATCAAACTATTTCCAGTAACTTAACTGTCCCAGAACAAAGCTCAAGGGGATTTATAGGATTACAAAAACATTCAGCACCTATCAAGGTAAAACTCACATCTGGATAATAAAAGATTGTCAGTCCTATAAAGTTCCAAGCAACATAATTCACAATGAGGAAATAAGCAATAAACACCAACCCACAACTGAAACAGAGGTTAAAATGAGCACATAAAAACATTAAAAGTTATTACTGCGTTCCACATCTTAAAAAAGTTAAATTGAGCCTCACATATATGGTCAAATGATTTTTTGACAAAGGTGCCAAAACCATTCAATGGGGAAAGGACAATCTTTTCAACAAATTGTGCTGGGAAAACTGGATTTCTACATAGAAAAGAATAAAGTTGGGCCTGGCTGGTGTTGCTCAGTGGTTGAGTGTTGACCTACGAACCAGGAGGTCAAGATTCGATTCCTGATTGGGGCACATGCCCAGGTGGTGGGTTTGATCCCCAGTAGGGGGTGTACAGGAGGCAGCCAATCAATGATTCTCATTATTGATGTTTCTATCTCTCCCTTTCCCTTCCTCTCTGAAATCAATAAAAAAAAATATATATATATAAAAAAGTCGGACCCTTACCTTATACCACATATAAAAATGAATTCAAAATAGATCAAAGATTTAAGTGTAATATCTAAAACTATAAAATTCTTAGAAGAACACAGGGGAAAAGCTTCATGACATTGGCTTGGCAATGATTTACCAGATATGACACCAAAAGCACAGGCAACAAAAGAAATAGAAATGGGCTTCATCAAAATTATATCAAAGGACACTACTAACAGAATGAACAGGCAACCCACAAAGGGACAAAATATTTTGCAAATCATGCATCTGATAAAGGATTAATATTCAGGATATATAAAGAACTTCTACAACTCAATAACAAAAAACTCAATTAAAAATTGGGCAGCCCCAACCGGTTTGGCTCAGTGGATAGAGCGTCGGCCTGCAGACTGAAGGGTCCCAGGTTCGACTGTGGTCAAGGGCACATGCCTGCGTTGCGGGCTTGATCCCCATTGGGGGACGTGCAGGAGGCAGCTGATTGATGTTTCTCTCTCATTGATGTTTCTAACTCTCTGTCCCTCTCCCTTCCTCTCTGTAAAAAATCAATAAAATATATTGTTAAAAAATTGGGCAAAGGACTTGAATAAATATTACTCCAAAGAAGATATACAAATGGCTAACAGGCATATGAAAAGATGCTCAACATCACTAATCACTAATGCAAATCAAACCCACAAGAACATTCACTAGGATGATATTATAAAAAGCAGAAAACAATAAGTATTGACAAGGATATAGAGAAACTGGAACTTTTATGCATTGCTGGTGGGAATGTAAAATGGTATAGCCACTCTAGTAAACTATATGGTGGTTCCTCAAAAAAGTAAACATAGAATTACCACAGGATCCCGCAATTTCGCTCCCAGGAATATACCCAAAATAACTGAAAGCAGAAACTTGAACAGATATTTGTACACCAGTGTTCACAGCAGCATTATCCCCAATAGCCAAAAGGTGAAAACAACCTGAATGTCCATTGGTGGATG
>NW_005370318.1:3223061-3225726 GCF_000412655.1 Myotis brandtii
TTGGATATACACATACAATGGAATATTAAGCCTTTAAAAGGAGTAAAATTCGGATACATCACAATGTGGGTAAATCTTGAAGACATTATGCTAACTAAAATAAGACACAAAAGGACAAGTATTGTGTGATTCCACTAGAGTAGCCAAATTCATAGAGACAGAAAGGAGACAACAGTGGTTGCTAGGAGCTGGAGGGAGAAGAGGAATTAGTATTTAATGGGTATAGAGTTTTAGTTTGGGATGATGGAAAGTTCTGGAGACGGTTGCACAATATTCAAATGTACTTAATGCCATTAAATTGTACATTTAAAATGGTCAAAATGGTAAATTTTATGTTATGCATATTTTACTCAATATAAAGTTAAGAGATAGGAAAGATATACAAAAAAGACCTAAATCAAATTTCTAGAGATGAAAAAGATAATGTCTGAGATGAAAACCACACTAGATGTGATTAATAGCAGAGTACATATGGCAGAAGATTAGTAAAATTAAAGGCACAGCAATAGAAATTGTTCAAAATGAAACATAGAAAAAAAGAATAAAAAAAAAGAAAAGAAAATGAAAAGAGCATCAGTGGGTGGAACATCTGTGCTAGGACAACTTCAAGCAGCCTAATATATGATTAATCAGAATGACTGAAAGGAGAGATGGAGGAAGAGAAAAAAATATTTGAAGATATAATGATCTAAAACTTACCAAACTTACTGAAAACAATAAACACACAGTTCCAAGAAGCTCAATGACTTTAAGCATAAAAAATATGAAGAAACTATATCAAGGCATACATAACTAAAAAATAGCTCAAAAACAGTGACACAGAAAAAAAGACTTGTTAAATATAGAGAGGACACATATAGGACATCAGATCTGTTGTTGGAAGCAACGTAAGTGATAAGATAATAGAGTAACATCTTTAAAATGTTACTCTAGGAAAGAAAAAGAAACTTGTCAATCTAGGATTCTATAACTAACAAAAATATCTTTCAATAACAAAGGTAAAATTGAGACATTTTAGGCATATAAAAACTGGAATAATTCATTAGCAGCAGATCTTTACTACAAGAAATGTTAAAGGATATCTTTCAGGCAGACGGAAACTGGTACCAGATGGAAATAATCTACACAAAGGAATGAAGATCACTGGAAATGATAACTACATGGGTACATATGTAAGTTTTTTTCCTAGTATTTAAATTCTTTTAAGACAATTGTTTAAATAAAAGTAGCAAAAATACATTATGAGGTTTATAACATATGTAAAAGTAAAAAGGAATGGCAACCATACTATAAAGGCTGGGAAGGTAGACATAGAAGTATCCTATCTAATAATAGACAAACATGGTAATTGACCATACCTTTGCTACACTTCCCATAGGCTAATCAGGGAAATATGCAAATTAGCCACCAACAAATATGGCAGTTAATTTGCATAAGTAGGCGCAATGCTGGGAGGCAAAAGGGGAAGGATGGAAGAAGCCGCCTGCTGCTGACGGTGATCGGAAACCCAGGCGGCAGGCAAGAGCCAGGGGGCAGGGCAAAGGCGGCTGGCCACCTTTGCCCTGCCCCCCAGCCCGTGACTGGAGAACCAGGGCCGCCTTTGCCCACCCCCCGACCGGTGATCGGAGAAGCCGGGCGGGGGGGGGGGGGGGGGGGCCTGTTGGAAGCAACGTAAGTGATAAGATAATAGAGTAACATCTTTAAAATGTTACTCTAGGAAAGAAAAAGAAACTTGTCAATCTAGGATTCTATAACTAACAAAAATATCTTTCAATAACAAAGGTAAAATTGAGACATTTTAGGCATATAAAAACTGGAATAATTCATTAGCAGCAGATCTTTACTACAAGAAATGTTAAAGGATATCTTTCAGGCAGACGGAAACTGGTACCAGATGGAAATAATCTACACAAAGGAATGAAGATCACTGGAAATGATAACTACATGGGTACATATGTAAGTTTTTTTCCTAGTATTTAAATTCTTTTAAGACAATTGTTTAAATAAAAGTAGCAAAAATACATTATGAGGTTTATAACATATGTAAAAGTAAAAAGGAATGGCAACCATACTATAAAGGCTGGGAAGGTAGACATAGAAGTATCCTATCTAATAATAGACAAACATGGTAATTGACCATACCTTTGCTACACTTCCCATAGGCTAATCAGGGAAATATGCAAATTAGCCACCAACAAATATGGCAGTTAATTTGCATAAGTAGGCGCAATGCTGGGAGGCAAAAGGGGAAGGATGGAAGAAGCCGCCTGCTGCTGACGGTGATCGGAAACCCAGGCGGCAGGCAAGAGCCAGGGGGCAGGGCAAAGGCGGCTGGCCACCTTTGCCCTGCCCCCCAGCCCGTGACTGGAGAACCAGGGCCGCCTTTGCCCACCCCCCGACCGGTGATCGGAGAAGCCGGGCGGGGCAGGGAAGAGGCGGCCTCCGGCAGCCGCCTCTTCCCTTCCCGCCCTCCACCCCCCGGCCGGTGATCGGTGATTGGAGAAGCTGGGCGGGGCAGGGAAGAGGTGGCCGCCAGCAGCCACCTTTTCCATGCCCCTCCCCTCCCCCCGCCCCCGGCCCGTGTTTGGAGAAGTACCTGTATTTTTTTTTTTCAAAGTACCTGTATTTTTAATAATTTCTTGACATGGTAAAAGAATTTTACATT
>NW_005370318.1:3226748-3263439 GCF_000412655.1 Myotis brandtii
CTATATAATAAAAGCCTAATATGCAAATTGTTCGACCAGGAGTTCAACCGCTCACTATGACGTGCGCTGACCACCAGGGGGCGGCACGGAACATGGCGGGTGTCAGTGACACTGCACTGGAAGCAGGCAACAGTGCAGGCACTGCCGGCCCCAATGGGCCCCAATGAGAGTGGGACTGTGGTAGGATGGTGGAGGTGAGCGGGTGGCGCCAGCCAAGGCAGGTGCGAGCAGGGGGCCTAATCACCCTGACCCTGCCAATGGCCCCACAGACGGTGACCAGCGGTTGGGGGGGGGGGGGAGTGACACTGCACTGGAAGCAGGCAACAGTGCAGGCACTGCCGGCCCCAATGGGCCCCAATGAGAGTGGGACTGTGGTAGGATGGTGGAGGTGAGCGGGTGGCGCCAGCCAAGGCAGGTGCGAGCAGGGGGCCTAATCACCCTGACCCTGCCAATGGCCCCACAGACGGTGACCAGCGGTTGGGGGGGGGGGGGCCCAGCTCCCAGGCGCTGAGGGAGCTGGGCTGGGGGGCCTGGCCCTGATCAATCGTCCTGCAGGCAGGATGGTGGAGCAGGTGAAGGGGCAGCACCAGGCAATGGTGGGGTGCCAGGCAGGGCTGCGAGGCTGGGGGTGTGAGCTGGGGCTCAATCCCTGCAGGCCACCCTGAGGACCCTCACCCCTGCACGAATTTGTGCACTGGGCCTCTAGTACTATTATAAGCTTCTTGTATTGTACATGAAGTTGCATAATATCACTTAAAGGTAGATTGTAACTTTAAAGACATATAAAGCCTAAAGTAATCACTAAAATATAAAAAGTTATAGACAGTAAACCAATGAAGGAGATTAAAAAGCAAAGCGTCCCTGATTTACCCAAAAGAAGGTAGAAAAAGAGGAAAAAGCAAACAACAGGTAGGACAACTAGGAAACAAATGGTAAGATTATAGCCTTAAACCTAACCAAATCAATATTCCCATTAAACATAAATGGTTTAAATATTCCAATTAAAAAGCAGAGATTGCCCGACCACGTGGCTCGGTGGTTGAGCGTCAACCTATGAACTAGGAGGTCAAGGTTCAATTTCTGGTCAGGGTTGTGGGCGTGCCAGAAGCAGCCAATCAATGATTCTCTCTCATCACATATATGCTTCTATCTCCCTATCCCTTCCTCTCTGAAATCAATGAAATCAATAAAGATATTTTTTTTAAAAGCAGAGATTGTAAAATTAGATAAAAAAGCAAAACCAAACTATACACTGCCTATAAAAATACACTTAAAAATAAAAATGCAAATAGGCTAAAAGTAAAAGGTTGGAAAAAGATATATTGTGCTAATATTGGTCAAAAGAAAGTGGGATTGACTATATTAACATCAAAGTAGATTTCAGAGCAAAGACTATTACCAGTGATAAATTGATCCAACGGGCAATATGTACCTAACAGAGTTCCAAAATACATACAGCAAAAACAAAACTGCAAGGAAAATTATACAAATCTATAATTATAGTTGAAGATTTCAATACCCCTCTTTTAATTGATACAACAAGCAGGCATAAAAATTAGTGAAGATATAATAGACTTGAACAATACTA
This sequence comes from Myotis brandtii, assembly GCF_000412655.1. Taxonomy (NCBI): domain Eukaryota; kingdom Metazoa; phylum Chordata; class Mammalia; order Chiroptera; family Vespertilionidae; genus Myotis; species Myotis brandtii. Next base: position 3,228,337 of record NW_005370318.1, read on the forward strand.
TCAACCAACTTAACCTGATTGATATTTATAGAATAGTCCACCCCCAAAGAGCAGAATACCTATACTTTTATGTGTACACTGTACATTTACCAAGATAGACCATATTTTGGGCCATAAAACAAGACTCAATAAATTCAAAAGGTTCAAGTCATACAAAGTCTCTGCCCAAAACAGAATTAATCCATAACAGAAAGATCCCGAAAAAAAAAAAAATCCCCCAATATTTGCAAACTAAATAACACATGAATCAAAAAAGAAATCAGATATTAGAAAGTATCTTGAATTGAGTGACAATGAAAAACAACATATCAGAATTTCTAGAATGTTGCTAAAGCAGTACTTAGGAAGCAATTTATAGCATTGAACATCTATATTAGAGAAAAAAAGAGGCCACAAATAAATTACCTCAGCTTCCACCTTAAGAAATTAGAACAGTGCAAATTAACTGAGTTGGAGGGGATGGGGTATAATAGGCAACTATTGTTTTCATTGCTCTACATTCCTTATCTTGGGAAGTCATTCTTCCCTCATCACCCATTCCAAGTGATTCTGGTGAGGTTGAAATTCACAATAGCCAATGCCCTTGGAGTATGCAGCCCATAATAATACTCTATTCCCTGGGTTTAGTGAGTGGTCCAATATGTGCAAGCAGTAATCCAAGCTGGGCCCACGAGACCTTTCCTGGGATTTATTTATATTAAATACTAGAGCCCTGGTGCACGAAATTCATGCATGGGGTGGTGGTGGTGGTCCCTCAGCCCGGCCTGCACCTGCTCGCAATCCAGGACCCCTCGGGGGATATCCGACTGCCAGTTTAGGCCCAATCCCTGTGGACATCCCTTCACAATCCGGGACCACTGGCTCCCAACCACTCGCCTGCCTGCCTTGCCTGATCGCCCCTAACCACCTTTGCCTTGGCTCCCGCAGCTTTGTCTGAAAGGTCGTTTGGCTGTCTGGTCTAATTAGAATATTATGCTTTTATTATTATAGATACTTAAATAGGGGAGGATATATCTATTTCTAGGCTTTCCAAACTGGCTAATGTAAGCCTAGAGCCATCTGTGCCATGTCCTCCATACCTTCCCCATAGGGAAGAAGGCTCTTGACAATGGGACAGAATGGACCAGAGAGAAGCAGAGTGGAAAAGGGAGAATCCTAAGGCTATCCTTTGAGCCCTTGGATCTATCCAAACCTGAAGCCAAATAATCCATTTACTTGGTGACTTATAAGCCAATGTATTCCCCTTGGGCTTATGCCAATTTGACTTGTTTCTCCTGTTTGCAATTGAAGGAGTCTTACATGACAGATAGGTGAAGTGAGTTGACAGTAAAATATTGGAGCTGGAAATCTAAAATCAGGTCTCACTGCTACCAAAGCTCACAGTTAAATACCATTTCCTACTTGTGGGAACAAAGGGGCAAATACTTGTGATTCAGAATGGAGGGGATGAGCAGATGGGAGAAGCTATGGACTTGCACCAAGTAGGGGAACAACAGTGGCCTTAACTCTAGAAAGCCTGACCTGAGACTGAGCTTTGAGGGAAACCACTCAGCTCCACCCACTTGGAGAAGTTGCCTCACCTCAGACCCCTAACCCTTGCAAGAGTCAAGAAACAGGACAACAGGACAATGGCGTATTTATTTACAATTGGACCAAAAAAAGGCATACAGGCATTTTTAATTAAAAATAATGATGATGATGATTTAAAAAGTCAGAAAAATTGATGATGTTTAAATCCTTTATGAGGAGTACATTTCCCTACTCCCCCCCAAAAGAGAATCTCTTAGGGGAAAAAAAATCCAAGATTTGAATAAACAAGACTCCATTATCATTCTCTACTGCTTGAGTTCCCTTTTCTTCAACCTGATTCTTGGTGGCTGCCACTTGGCACTGTGGAGTCACTGTGAGGCAAGGTTGAGAAGTTCACTGGTTTGATTGGTGGAGCTGGTAGGGGCCGTTATGAGAATAACCTGGGAGGGGGAAGGGGGTAGTGTGTTCCTAGCTTAACCAGCATCCTGAGCTTTGTCTTGTGGTGGGAGTCCCAAAGGGGCTGGAGCAAGGGTGAGTGGCTGTTACTTAAGCCCTAATCCCAGGGTGGGTTTGGTCTCTTGCAATTTAAGAGAAAGTGACATGCAGAGAGTGGGTGGGCAGTGAGGGTGGAGGGAAGACTTGGCCCCAAGAGTGGGTGTTGATAAAAGAGCCAGACCTGCCATGTTAGTTACCTCTAACTTGGGGTAACTGGCTCCTTGCCTATCCCTGGGAATTGGGGAAGAAATGACAGAACTTACCTTCCATTTCCTTTTCACCAGCAGTTTTCTGGGTGTCCCTCAAAGGAGGCAAGAACTCAAATGGGAGGGGGAGGGGAATGGGTTTGGCTAAAAGAGCTGTGCATGGGCGCTAAGGCTGGGGGATGTCAGGGAGGGAATGCCTCTCCCCAGCCATCTAAAGGAAGAGAACTGAAGTCTCCAGGCCTTGTTCTGCTCGAAGTGGGGGAAGAGAGACCCCACCAGCAGCACAGTTTGCAAAGAACAGCAACCCCCTGAGGAAGGGACTGGGGAGAAATCCTAAAGGGTGAAGACCCTCAGCCCAGGCACAGACATGTGGATATACTTGGATTGGCTTTGGAAATACCTGGCCCTGGATCCAGGATTTTGTGGCACAGAAATAGTTCGCTGCAAGTCTCTTCTCTGCTCCAGCAAATTTCCACTGCTCCCTAGTACTTCTGGGGATTTCCTTGTAGCAACCAAGACTGGACTTGCTCCTGGTGACAAGACGGCCCCGAGGCCTGGCTAGAAGCCCTGCCTTGGGCAGCCCCAGGAGAAGGCTGGAGAGGTGAGAAGAGGGAGGGAAAGTGGCTGGTAGAGGCAGGTTGGCACTGAGGATGCATGTCCGGGCTAGAGCTGTGCTTGTCACGGCATCAATGGTGAGGATGGACGGTGAGAGGCTTGGAAACCTCACTGAAGTCCCAGAAGGTCTGGTGTTTCCTTTTCCAGTTAGTCGTGGGGTGGCCAACAGCCCTGAGGAACTGAGGTGGAGACAGTGACCAAAACCCAGTGTCTCGGTGGATTTATCCATGCTGGATCCATTGTTAAAAAAACAAAAAACAAAAAACAAGGAAAAAACCCCTAACCAAAAATAAACCTGAACAGGTCCCAGAGTTTCTGCTGAAGGGAACTTTCTTAGTACTGAAGAAAAAACGACCCACAAAAACGTCATCCCCACAGAATTGGAATAAGATGATGGAGAAAAATGCAAGATTTATCTACAGGTCCTCCCGCCCCCCACGCAGCCCTGGGATCCAGGAACACTGTGCCAGGAGTTACATTCCAAACAAGCAGGAGTTACTTTATTTTGCGTGCCTGCAGTTCCCCACGCAGGGTGGCTTCCTGTCCATGGACGGAGTGGGCATGGCTATGGTCCACCCCCATCAGTCTATCTTCACAGCAGCGTAGATCTTGCGGACAAACATGTAGGCTGCATAGAAGCCGATGGTGCCCGTGAGGAGCCAGAAGGACAGGACCATGAGGGCCGTGTAGCCAAAGTAGAGGAGAGAGGGGATGAACTCGACGATGTCCAGCTGGGGCATGAGCAGGGGAGAAAAGAGAGGGGTGGACACTTAGTGCCAGCCTGCCATAGCCAACTGCCCCCCTCCCCATGATTTCATGGCAAAGCCTGGCAGGAAAAGGGGCTTGCTCCAGAGGGGCAGCAAGGGGCAGACAGGGCCCACAGCCACAGTGAGCCTTCTTCCATACTAGGGCCCGTGCATTGCCTTGGATTCTCACAACCACCATGGTAGGTTATTAGCTCATGTTACAGGTGGGGCACCGAGGGGTTAAACAATACCCACATTTACACAGCCAGGAAGTAGAAGGAACTGGGATTTGAACCTGGGGCTAGAGTGCTAGGAGTCAAAGGCCCAACTCTATCGACCCAAGCCATTTCTGGCTGTGGTAAGAGGGGCTAGGTGTCTCCCAGGGAAAGGCCTAGGAGCTCACTGGAAGACAGGTGTGACTTAGGGGCGAGGACCAGATGCAGTACGAATAGATACAGCCCTGTCACTTCTTTACCCTCCACAGTCCCCAGAACAGCACGGCGAGACTCCTGAATGGCCGGAGTAGCAGACAGGGAATGGGGGAGGAGAGGCGTTTCAGAGTCCCAGCTTAAGGACCAGAGAGCCACCATATGCCTGCCCCAGCCTACAGTCCTCTCTTTCTCAGAACGCTCCTGTCACTTTTTTCAAAAAAAAAATTTTTTTTTATTGATTTCAGAGAAGAGAGGGAGAGATAGAAACATCAATGATGAGAGAGAATCATCCATCGGCTGCCTCCTGCACAACCCCTGGGGATCGAGCTCGAAACCTGGGCATATGCCCTTGACCAGAATTGAACCTGGGACTCTTCAGTCCGCAGGCTGACGCTCTATCCACTGAGCCAAACCACCTAGGGCTACTGTCACTTTTTAACACCTCACAGGGATTTTGGACTCCTCTGTAGAGTTCTGAGGCTTGGGCAGGGAGGCCAAGGATCTGTGTTGTACTGGTATGTACCGTGGTCGGCAAACTGCGGGTCGCGAGCCACATGCGGCTCTTTGGCCCCTTGAGTGTGGCTCTTCCTAAGCCTTAGGAGTACCCTAATTAAGTTAATAACAATGTACCTACCTATATAGTTTAAGTTTAAAAAATTTGGCTCTCAAAAGAAATTTCAATCGTTGTACTGTTGATATTTGGCTCTGTTGACTAATGAGTTTGCCGACTACTGTGCTAGGCCAAGTAGAGCTAATCTGGAACCTTGGTATCAAGATCTGCCCAGATACTAGGTAGGACCTGCGTGGGGCCTGCTCCAGGGCTCATGCACAGACACATGGTCCCAAAATGCCAGGAGCCCAGAAGAAAACAATAAAGTCACTGTTTTGTTTTTGTTTTTCTGTTTTTTAAAGATGTATTTATTGATTTTTTTTTTTTAAGAGAAAGAGGAAGGGAGAGGGAGAGAGAAAGAGAAAGACTGGTGTGAGAGAAACATCCATCAGAATTGAATGGATGACCTTTCAGTGCACGGGACAACACTCAAACAACTGAGCCACACCAGCCAGGGACTGTTTTTTAAAATTTTTTAATCATCTAAGGACATGTTTGGAGAGAGAGAAAGGAAGGGAGGGAGGAAGGGAGAGAGGGAGAGAGAGGGTGAGAGAGAGAGAAACATTAATCAGTTGCCTTCTATATGTGCCCCAACTGGGGATGGAATCGGCAACCCAGGTATGTGCCCTGACCGGGAGCTGAACTGGCAACCTTTCAGTGCTATGCTAAACCAACTGAGCCTCTCTGGCTGGGCATAAGGTCACTGTTTTGAGACCTTCCTGAGGTCAAACATTCTCAAACTGAAGGTGAAGGCCATGTTCTCAGGCTCTACCCCACACCTCTCCTTTTATAGCCTTTCTTGTGGCTGGAGAAAGGATGATGTGAGGTGGGGGCAGGGGACAGGGTAGCGGTAAATCCAGTGGTAAAACCAGGAAAAGGATGAGGCAAATAAGGCAGTACTGGAAGGGTCCTTTGAAATTCAGACAGGCCAAGGCCGTCATTTTACAGACAAGGAAGGCTCTGGGGATGGAGGAGGAGGTTTTTAGAACAGAGAAGAAAGAATGAGGCAGAGGAAGGCAGGAAAGGAGGACAGGAGACTATGATGTGACTCCAGGGGGCCTAGTAGGAGGCTATGATAGTTATGATTTGCTTGCCCAACACTGTCTCCTATCTTCCTTTTGCCCAGTGTTTTGGAGTACCCACTCCTCACTTTGTGGCCCTGTTGGGGCTGTCATTCCTAGTATAAAACCTAAGCTAATCAGAGTAAGCCATCCTATTGGACCTGAGGAACAATAAGGGATGGCATGTAACCTGGGCCAATAACAGTTTTCCCTTAGGGATTGATGATATGATGGTAGAAGACAGACGTTCTTTTAGCTCTAGGGGTGCAAAGCTGAAAAAAAGGAGCCCCTAGGGCTGCCAAGGATCAACTTTCCACTTTGTGGAAAGATCCTGCCAGCAGACTGAAGCCAAGCAAACACCATGTGCCCGAGCCAGGCGAGCCAGGCTCCCTTTCATTCGCCCACACTTTACCTACGTGGCTCACACAGTACAGACGATCCGAGATGCAGACGAAGCCGTGGCCCGTCCTGTCCTTATTGTGAAGGACTGAACCGTAGAGACAGGACCCCTGAGGTCCTAAATTTGGGTGCTAAAGGCTATTTCATCATCTTCTGTTTTTATATTTACTAACTCTTTTCATTAATCCTCTTTATCCTTTCATGTTCTTTTTTTCCCCTAGCTTCTTGAGGTGAATACTGTTATCATCAATGTCTGTTTTTCCTATAAAAAGCATTGGAAGGTGATATATTTCTTTTAAGTACCCCTTCGGCTATATGTCACAGGTTTTTCATGCAATAGTTTCATGGTTATATATTCTGAAAGCTTTCATCTTCCAAACATACAGAACATAGATTCTCTTTCCTAAAAAGATACATGTTCTAGAGCAGAGACAGTTCTATACTGGCATTGGTCCCACTGTTGATGGGAAAGTAAGATTCAGACACTTGAGTTTTTCCCAGCACCCTCTTCTCCACTATCCTGCCCTAAAAGGGCTAAGGGAACTTGTTAACAAAATAAGGGTGGTACCTTGTTAACAAAATAAAAGATGGCATAGACCAGGACGTAGAATGCAGATCCCCCGGAGACTAGGAAATTCCTCCACCACCAGCGGTAATCCTGAGGAGGAAACAGAAGGGTCAGAACTCTTCCCCAAGCTTCACAGTTGCCCAAGGAGCTAAAGACTCTGGGTAAGAACAGTAATATTTGGGGTGATGGGAATGTTTTATATCTTGACTGAAATGGTGGTTTCACAACTGTATGCATTTTCAAAGGCACATTAAAAAGGGTGAAGTTCCTTGTTAATAAAATATACCTTTATTTTAAAAAATCAACAACAACAAAAGAATAGTAATAACAACTAACATGTTGTGAGCAAATGCTCCCCATGTGCCAGGTACAATTCTAAGTGCTACCTGTGAATCAGCCCAGTTAAATCATTGTAGCGGCACTCTGAGTTGGGTGCTACTGCGACCCTTGTTACATTAGGAAAGCACGGAGAGGTTAAGCAACTGCAACCAGAGCTACTAATGGAAGGAGCCCACTGAATAAAGGGAGGCTCAGCGAGAGGAAGTGATATACCAGCCCGAGACCTCATGGCCAGAAGGGGGAACATGGGAAACCCAGACAGCCTCATTGACCCATTCAATGTTGGACCCAGGTTCCCCACCCCCAACTCCTGGCCCCATGCCCCTTACCTCTGCACACAGCTGAAAGTACACCATGACAATGCTGATTTGTGAGCAGGATACCACCAGGATGATGAAGACGAGGAATAGGAAGCCAAAGAGGTAATAGAACTGATTCTCCCAGATTGCCTGCGGACACATCACAGCCGACCTTCAACTAGCCTGCTTCCACCCAGTGGCCCTTTCCCCTGGCTTACCCTGCCTGCTCTCAGGACACTAGCCCTCAGGTAGGACTGGCATACCACTTGTCACCAGGGCAGGAATGGAGATATCATCACAATGCCACCGGGGCCTATGTGCCTGGCACATGGCTCTCACTGGCCCTCCTCCCTGGAGCAGAGGGTGAGCCAGCCTATTCTTAGGGAGTGGCTGGGGCATGGCTGACCCTATGATGGGTGGGCTCTACCCTGAACACTGCAGCTTGTAGAAAGCTGCATCACACCCTTGTCAAAAGTATATAGCAGCCCAGCCGGCATGGCTCAGTGGTTGAGTGTCGACCTATAAACCAGGAGGTCAGCGTTCGATTCCTGGTCAGGGCACATGCCCGGGTTGCGGGCTCAATCCCCAGTGTGGGGCATGCAGAAGGCAGCAATCAATGATTCTTTCTCATCATTGATGTTTCTGTCTCTCTCTCCCTCTCCCTTCCTCTCTGAAATCATTAAAAAAATATTTTTAAAAAAATTACATAGCAGCCACCACCACTCAGGGGGAGCTTACCACATGGCAGGCAAGCTACATGCTTCATGGACATCTCCACATATGTACCTATGAAAGTGTGGACTTTTACAGTTAAAGAAGTCAAGGCTCAGTGAGGCTGGTGATTGGCCCAGGGTCACACAAAGAGAATTGAGGTGGCTGCGCTGGCAGGGAACCCATTCTCTGACCCTTTTCCTAGGTAGGGCTGGGTGAGCAAGGGGATCTCAGCGGGGAGGGGCTGGGCCACTCCAGAGCAGCGAATACTTGTCCAGCACAGACTGGGTGCAAGGCACCCTCTGTGATGGGCACCAAGTTAGGTGAGAGAGATTTCAATGGCTGTGAAGAGATCTACTGCCAATTTTCATTGCACGCCTGGGACAAGAGCAATCGTCATCACAGCCACAGCTACAATTTAACAAGCGTTTCTGACTGTCAAGCACCCTGCCTTTTACAGACATCATATTCCAGCCTCACAATGACCCTGAAAACAGGCCTCATTCCCTCCATTTTCCTGAGTCTTTTGAGTAACTTAGGTAAATCTGCACAGGAACCCAGAAATCAAAGCAGATGCAACAATATTAAAAATAGTGATGACTGACTGCAGTATTACTGAAGCAGTGTCTATTCATTGAACCCTCCCACACTAGACCCTGCACACATGCTGTATCTCATTTGACCTTCCAAGCCATCCTAAGAGGAAGGACTGTTATTCTGTTGGGTGAAAAATGGGGGCTCCAAGAGGTTAAATGGCCCATCTGAAATTTCAGAGGCAGTAAGAGGCAGAGCACCTCAGTGAAGGGGAAGGGACCATGCTAGCGGCGATGAAGGCTATGTGGTGTGGAGGGAAGGGGAGCAGACAGCACTACTCACACTGAAGATGAAGAAAAGTTCGATGAACATGGCACCAAAGGGCAGGATCCCAGCCATGAGAATGCTGCAGCAGAACAGGAGGGTTACCATTGGGAGGAGACCCAGCCACTGGAAGCCCAGGCTCCCTCCCTAGCTAGCCTGACTGAGAAAGCTTGCACGGTGTGGTGGTTCTAATTCTTTCAGCATGCTTCTGTACCATTATAGCCTCTTGAGAGGTAAGCCGGTGGGCATCATTCTCTCTGTTTTATAGATGGGGAAACTGAAGTACAGAGAGGCAGGCTGACTTGCTTAAGGTCCAAGCAATGGCTTTAACCTGTGTCACCGCACCTTTCCACCCCTCCCCAACCTGGTTCCTAGGCCAACACCAAATCTGGTTATAACTCGGTCCTCTTTATCTTAGAGCAAGACTAAGCTTTCATGAAGTCTACTAGGCCCAGCTGAGCTGCAAAACACCAGTCACAGCATCCTTGGGGGGACGCACCTTCTTCCATGTTCTCCTAAGAAGAGCAGTGTTAACCTTACCATTCCTGAAGGCCCCTGCTGGAGACTCACCCCACAAATCGGTTCATGTACCACCGCTGTTCAGGGATCTGCCGGGGAATCTGGTTGGTGCGCACAGGGTTGTCATATGGCTGCTTTCTGAAGCCGAAGTAGTAGCCCAGGTAGACGAGGGGCAGGGAGATCCCGAACCACATGCACAGCAGGGCCACCATAGTGGGGAAGGGCACCTGAGGACACAGCACCATGAGGCCCCTGATGCCCAGGCTGGAGACTGTGCAAAGGGAAGGGGACCTTCTGGGGTCTCAGGGAAGGAGGGTGTGTACAGCAGGGCCACCATCATGGGGAAGGTCCTACAGACACATCCCCACAGGGCTCCTGGCCAGAACCTTCTGAAGCGGACCCCAGCCCTGGGGAAAAGTGGAGTGCACATGGTAAACCACCTGGGCTATGAAGACAGAACCACAGCATCCCAGAGCTCGTCATCCAGAGAGGAAGTGCGGAAAGAACAGGGACCGAGGAAACTGAGGGCATGAAGGGAAGATGAAGAGGCCAGAATGAAGGGACATTATGTGTTTGGTATGTTAAGTGAAGAAAAAAAAGGGGGAGGGACACACTGCACAAATAATAGTGTGTTCCCTATTTTGTCAAAATAAAACCCTGCAATATACTACCAACTAAATGAAGCAGGTTATAAAACTTTATGTCTAGCACCCCATTTTAATAAAAATACCCAATATTTATATGTGTAAGTGCCTAGAAAGACCTATACCAGTGGTTGGCAAACTCATTAGTCAACAGAGCCAAATACCAACAGTACAACGATTGAAATTTCTTTTGAGAGCCAAATTTTTTAAACCTAAACTATATAGGTAGGTACATTGTTATTAACTTAATTAGGGTACTCCTAAGCTGGCCTTTGCTAAAAACGTCCTCAATCTGATTGAGGTACGTTCGCTGAGGTCGACCCCTTCCAACTCTCCCATCCACACTCGTCTTGTATACTTGTTTCAGATAGACGAGTGTAGATGGGAGAGTTGGAAGGGGTCGACCTCAGCGAACGTACCTCAAAACAATGTACCTCCCCCGAGCTGCGTATCCCACGGCCCACAGCCCGCCTGCGCCACATCTCCCGTCGCTCGACCGACAGACACCCCCACTTCTTCTAACACCACTTCTTCAAAATAGACTCGCGCAGGCCGAAAACCGACTTCTGCGCATGGGCCACGAAGTTTCAATCACACTGTACGTGCACGCCCACACATGGTATTTTGTGGAAGAGCCACACTCAAGGGGCCAAAGAGCCGCATGTGGCTCGCGAGCCGCAGTTTGCCGACCACTGACCTATACCAAAAAGTTGTTAGTACTTTCTTGGTTGGGGTATGGAGGATGAAAACGAATTTTTCACTTTCTTCTTTAACCTCTTCTCTAAAGTACTATGTTTTGATAAGAATCATGCAAAAAGAGCCCTGGCTGTTGGGGCTCAGTTGGTTGGGTGTTGTCCCATGCACCAAAAGGTTGCCGGTTCAATTCCCGGTCAGGGCACATAAAATATCTTTTAGTGATTTTTAGAGAGAGAAGAATGGAGAGGGAGAGAAAGAAAGAGAGAGAGAGAGAGACATCCGTGAGAACGAAGCATCAATCGGCTGCCTCCAGCACACCCTCGACCTGGGATCAACCGTGCAACCTGGATATGTGCCCTGACCGGGAATTGAACCGGCAACCTTTTGGTGCATGGGACAACACCCAACCAACTGAGCCCCAACAGCCAGGGCTCTTTTTGCATGATTCTTATCAAAACATAGTACTTTAGAGAAGAGGTTAAAGAAGAAAGTGAAAAATTCGTTTTCATCCTCCATACCCCAACCAAGAAAGTACTAACAACTTTTTGGTATAGGTCAGTGGTCGGCAAACTGCGGCTCGCGAGCCACATGCGGCTCTTTGGCCCCTTGAGTGTGGCTCTTCCACAAAATACCATGTGTGGGCGTGCACGTACAGTGTGATTGAAACTTCGTGGCCCATGCGCAGAAGTCGGTTTTCGGCCTGCGCGAGTCTATTTTGAAGAAGTGGTGTTAGAAGAAGTGGGGGTGTCTGTCGGTCGAGCGACGGGAGATGTGGCGCAGGCGGGCTGTGGGCCGTGGGATACGCAGCTCGGGGGAGGTACATTGTTTTGAGGTACGTTCGCTGAGGTCGACCCCTTCCAACTCTCCCATCCACACTCGTCTTGTATACTTGTTTCAGATAGACGAGTGTAGATGGGAGAGTTGGAAGGGGTCGACCTCAGCGAACGTACCTCAAAACAATGTACCTCCCCCGAGCTGCGTATCCCACGGCCCACAGCCCGCCTGCGCCACATCTCCCGTCGCTCGACCGACAGACACCCCCACTTCTTCTAACACCACTTCTTCAAAATAGACTCGCGCAGGCCGAAAACCGACTTCTGCGCATGGGCCACGAAGTTTCAATCACACTGTACGTGCACGCCCACACATGGTATTTTGTGGAAGAGCCACACTCAAGGGGCCAAAGAGCCGCATGTGGCTCGCGAGCCGCAGTTTGCCGACCACTGACCTATACCAAAAAGTTGTTAGTACTTTCTTGGTTGGGGTATGGAGGATGAAAACGAATTTTTCACTTTCTTCTTTAACCTCTTCTCTAAAGTACTATGTTTTGATAAGAATCATGCAAAAAGAGCCCTGGCTGTTGGGGCTCAGTTGGTTGGGTGTTGTCCCATGCACCAAAAGGTTGCCGGTTCAATTCCCGGTCAGGGCACATATCCAGGTTGCACGGTTGATCCCAGGTCGAGGGTGTGCTGGAGGCAGCCGATTGATGCTTCGTTCTCACGGATGTCTCTCTCTCTCTCTCTTTCTTTCTCTCCCTCTCCATTCTTCTCTCTCTAAAAATCACTAAAAGATATTTTTAAAAAATCAATTTAAAGAAAAAAAAAAGAATCATGCAAAAAGAAATTAATTAATAAAACCACGCCAGGGTACAGTGTCGCTGTCTGGAAGGAAGAGGGGCCAGGTTGGGGAGCTTCATCTAGAGAGCTCCCAGCTGTCCCAGTGGGGCCCCCAGACTACAGGTTCTCAGTCCCTCCATGTCCTCGAGGACTCAACTCAAGAATCATTCCCCCCAAAAGCACTTCCTGATTCCCAGACTAGGCAGGACTCATGTTCAAGTACTTAAAACAGAACTTATTCCAAAGTAAGCATCTTATAAATGTTTGCTATTATTATTTTATAATTTTTAAATTACATTCTTCGATTTTAAATAAATCTAAAAAGAGGGAAAAGACGGAAAAAAAATATAGTAAAGATCTACATAGTATTTATCTCTGGGTGGTTGGATTCTGGGTTATTTCTGACTTCTTTAACTTCCCTGTACTTTCCAAATTTTCTACAATTGAGTGTTTGTAATGAGCAGTTGGTTATTGGGAGAAAATGTTGAAAGAGAGAATGAACACAGGTATAAAAAAGAGGAAGTGAGAGGAAGAGCACCACTGTTCTTCCTGGGTGCTTCCTGGGCTGCTGGAAAGAAACCAGTGCTCCGGCAGCCTGGACTGGAAGCCTCACCCAAGGTCCGTTAGTGAGCACCTGCAGGTGGAGGGGAGGTGGCTCTACCTGCTGTGGCTGAGAGTGCAAATGCCTGCCTACCTCTACCACAGTCCTGCTAATTAATCAAGACCCCATCTTCCAACCCTCAACTGAGTTCACAATCCTACTCAATGAGTCCTGGGCAGCTGCTAGAAACAAGGGGGGCTGGCAGGACCCCCCTCTGAGGATAGAACAACCTGCAGGGGCTGGTACCGAGGAGCAGGCACTCTTGAAGAGCCTTGTTTTGAGACACTGACCTAATAAACTCACACCAAGCAGCCTTCCCTTGGTTGGAACAAAGGGGAATTCCCCAGTTGGCCCCTGGACTATGGACACCTCCCTATAGAGAAGTAAGTTTTGGCCAGCTGTCTGAAAAAGCCCACAGGAAGGCCAGGGCCCAGGCAAGAACATGGGCAGGGCTGGGGAAACCCCAGCTAGCCCTCAGCCCCTAGAGCTGGAAACAGAACTTTGTGAAGACTCAGAAAGGGAAGGGAACAGCAGGAAGTGACCTACAGGAGTAGAGCTGAGCACAGCTGCCCAACCCCCCCTTGCTGGGAGGGCACTTACCGCTCCTGACGAGTGCTTTCCCCAGATGAAGCAATTCAATACGAAACAAATGCCGAAAACCACGCCAGGGTACAGTGTCGCTGTCTGGAAGCAAGAGGGGTCAGGTTGGGGAGCTTCATCTAGAGAGCTCCCAGCTGTCCCAGTGGGGCCCCCAGACTTCAGGTTCTCAGCCCCTCCATGTCCTCTAGGACTCAAGAATCATTCCCCCCAGAAAGCACTTCCTGATTCCCAGACTAGGCAGGACTCATGTTCTTTATCCTCTTAGATTCCTGAACAGCCCCTTCCTTGTCCTCATACCAGTTTGTAATTCCATATTGTTGTAACCTAATCAGTGTCTGCCTACACCGTAGACTGAGGAGGAGTGTGCCCTCCTGTTCACTGATGCAATCCTAGCACTTAGAACACAGCAGCTGCTCAATAAACATTTGTTGAATAAAGACTGAATAGCCCTGGCTCGTTTGGCTCAGTAGATAGTGTTGGTTTGCAGACTGAAGGATCCCAAGTTCGATCCCAGTCAAGGGCACATGCCAGGGTAGCAGGCTTGATCCCCAGTGGGGGGCATGCAGGAGGCAGTCGATCAATGATTCGCTCTCATCAATGATGTTTCTCCCCCCCCCCCAACACCAATTCCTCTTCCTCTCTGAAATCAATAAAAAAATATTGTTAAAAATAAATGAATAAAACTTTTACAAAATGTATATGTCTAGTCCAGCCAGTGTGGTTCAGTGGTTGAGCGCTGACCTATGGACCAGGAGGTCATAGTTTCAGGCTCGATCCCCGGTAGGGGGCGTGCAGGAGGCAGTCAATCGATGTTTCTCTTTCTCCCTTCCCCTCTCTCTAAAAAAAGAACCATGCAAAAAGAAATTAATATATGTCAAGTATTTAAAACAGAACTTATTCCAAAGTAAGCATTTTATAAATGTTTGCTATTATTTTATAATTTTTTAATTATATTCTTTGATTTTAAATAAATCTAAAAAGAGGAAAAAGACTGAAAAAATACATAGTAAAAATCTACATAGTATTTATCTCTGGGTGGTTGGATTCTGGGTTATTTCTGACTTCTTTAACTTCCCTGTACTTTCCAAATTTTCTACAATGGGTGTTTGTAATGAGCAGTTGGTTATTGGGAGAAAAATGTTGAGAGAATGAACACAGGTATAAAAAAGAGGAAGAGCACCACTGTTTTTCCTGGGCAGCTTCCTGGGCTACTGGAAAGAAACCAGTGCACCCCCTCCTGCCCCCCCGGCTTTCTGTGTGATTTCAGAATGCTGGGATTAAAGGCTTCTGAGTTTGACACCAAGGCTCTTCCTGGCCCCCTGAAGGCCTCATTTGCTCTGGAAGAAGGGGCTCAGGGCTCCCTGGGAGATAGAGCTGACTCCTAGGCATCCTTCAATTTCCATGTCCTGGTGGAGGACAGAGAAGGCAGGAGCTTTCCTCACTGAAGGGGAACAAAGGACCAAAGTCTGGAAAACAGACTGATGGTGACAAGGGGCCTGGCTGCTTCTGCCCCTTTGCACCAGTGGGCAGGGTGTATACTACTCCCCGCAGCCCTGACCAGTGTTTGCCCTTAAACTTTTACACTTAGGCTTGATGGCTAAATTCAGTTATTCTGAATCCTCTATTTCTTCTCTTGCTTGAGACATCAGACTACTAAGTAGGCTAAAAATCACCTAAATTCAATCCCCTCATTTTATATGGCAACTAAGGCCCTAGGTTCTGCTGCATCTGTGGGTACGAGCCCAGAATTCCTGACCCTCAGGATATACTCTTCCTGCTCCATCATGCTGCTGCTTCCCAGGGCCTGCTGACACTGCTCCTGAGGAAACCAGGGTGAGACTGCTCAGCTCCCCACCAACACCAGGAGGAGGTTGAGGACACTTACACAGAAGGCTCCTTTCTTCCACCGATGGCCTTTTAGAGTGCGGTACAGACGGCCGGCGGAAAATCCACCGAAAACTCTGTGGGAAACAGCAGGGATCCACACCAAGGGACCTGTTAGTTGGAGCACAGCTGGCGTGTGCCAGCCCTCGGAGCCCGCTCAGACACACCTACCCCATGAACATGAAGAGGAAGCAGGCAGTGGTCATGAGAGCTCCCCGGCTGGAGGGTGACAGCATCCCAAGCATGGCCACAACTATGGAGGGAGTGGACGGAGGAGAGAGAAAGTCAGTGACTGATCGATCGCCAGGCCCCCATCCCCCATCCCAGGCTGGCTGACAAGGACTTGGGCAGATGGAGCAAAATAAGTATACTCCCTTCCGCTTTATAGGAGAAAACTGGGTCTTAGCTGGGGTTCAGAGGGCTGCAGCTTTTAGCCCACGGGGTACTTGCAACCATCCAGGCATTGAGCTGAGAGCATTATGAATGCTAGCCACTACATCCGCCTTATCAACCCTGTGAGGTGGAGGTTAGTTTCCCAATTTCTTAGATGGGGAAACTGAGGCTCACAGAAGTTAAGATCACAAAGCCTGTCCACAGTCACAAAGCTTGTAGTTGAGATACAAATTTAGGCAGATTAGTTGCCAAGAGCTTAGATCTTAAAAGTTCTCATCACAAGAAAAAAAGGAACTATGAGAGATGATATTGAATATTAACTAAACTTATTGTGGCGATCATTTCACAACATATACACATATCAAATCATTATGCCGTACATCTTAAACTACAATGTTTTATGTCAATTAAAAGATGGATAGCCCTGGCCAGTGTGGCTCAGTTGGTTGGGTGTCATCCTGTGCACAAAAAGGTTGCCAGTTTGATTTCCGGTCAGGGCACATTCTGGGTTTTTGGGCTCAATCCCCGGTAGGGGACGTGTAGGAGGCAGCCAATTGATGTTTCACTCTGACATGGATGTTTCTCTTTTTCTCTCTCTCCCTCTCCATTCCTCTCTCTAAAAGAAAAAAAAAGTTGGATAAAATCTTAAAAAAAATTTTAGGCAGATTGATTTCAGAACTGTCTATAACTACTATATATTAGTTTTTGGGGGGTTATTTTTGAGGGGGGAAAAAAAAGATCTGATTCCAGCCCTCATTTTGGTGCTGACTTGATAAATCACTTCACGCCTGACTGCAAAAGGAAGCCAACCTCACAACACTGATGTGTGGCTTCACTGACATAGTGGACGTGGTGGGCTATCAACAGTGCTGCAAAGCTCTGATGAGGATCAAATTACCAGGGCCTGGGGTTGAGAGGACCTAGCCTTTCTGCTGGGATGGACAGCTCCATCTGGCCCAGAGATGCTGACACACCTTTTTCTCCAGGGAGAAAAGCCTACCCTTCTCTCAGACTCAGCCCATGCTGCTCTGGTGACAGCCTCCCACACCAGGCCCACTCACAGATGACGATGAGGATCATACAGAAGAGCTGAATGCCTGAGCCCAACAGGGAGCTGAGGATCATGGGGTACTGGGGTGGCCTGAAGACGTCACCGTGCACCAACTTCCACCCAGACTCTTCCATGGTGTCTTCCTACAGCAAAGGGCCAGAAAGTGAGGCTGCGTCTTTGGCTCTGGTATAGGTAGCTCCTGTAGGGCTCACCCCCAAGGACCCACTCTGACTAGGGATGAGGGTCCCTCAGGTGTCAATCAGCTCCGCTCTGACACAGGAGTGTTAAGTGACACGATACAATGCTTCCCAGAGAAATGTCACAGGGTACGAGGACACAAACATGAAGCCTACAGCTACATAAATCTCCCTAAGTTCCACAAACCTTATGCATGGAAAAATAATGTAATCATCAACATACAAAAATGTTAACTGTGATAATTTTTGGGTGGTGAGATTTAGAAGCAATTAATTTTTTAATGATTATAAAAATAATATGTGCTCTGACTTGTATAATAAAAATGTAAAAAAATTTTTGGTGTATGGCATGATAATCAAATGATCAAAAAGCCCTGGCTGGCTTGGCTCAATGGTTAGAGCCAAAGAGTTGAGGGTTTGATTCTGGTCAAGGGCATGAACCTGGGTTGCAGGTTCGATCCCTGGCCCAAGTCAGGGAGCAGGAGGCAACCAATCAACGCGTCTCTCTCACATCGGTGTTTTTCTCTCGCCTGCCTCTCCTCCCATTTCCACGCTCTCTGAAAATCAATGGAGAAAATATCCGAAGACTAAAAAAAAAAAAAGCAATGTGTACTATAGAAAATTTTTTAAAAATCTAGAAAAACTGAACAAAATATATAAAACTCATACTCATAGACTTAAAAAGATACAGAAAATAAAATGATTTATACATTTAATGATACCACTGTTTTGATATATTTCCTTTAATCCTTTATGTATTTGTGTATATGCATATATAATTTGAAATTGGGATCATAGTTATATTTACTGTGTACTTGCTATTTTCAGTTGATGTTTGTGAACATTTCCTCATGCCAATAAATGTTCTTAGAAGTATTATTTTAATGTCTGTATACTTTTTCATTGTACAGCTATACCATAATATAACCAATCCATCATTATGGAACAGTAGGCAATGTCCAGTTTATTTAAATTATAAATAAAGCTGCAATAAATATTTCTAGATTAGGTCTTTGTATTTCTGATGCTTTCTTTAGGAAAATTCTAAAAGATCTACTGGATCAAAACAAGTCAACTATTTTATAGTATTATATGTTCTGTATTATATATTCTTCCAATTAATTACTTTTCAGAAAACTACCAATTTACATTGGCATGGGTGGCACAAGAAGGTGCTTATCTCACATTAACCTTGCCAAAAATTAGTTCTACGGAAACAAAAATATGTGCTATTTTGAAGGACCTAAACTGTTTCTCATGACTGTTTGAATCTGCAGTTTTGGGGGGTATCTCTCAGGTGAAAGCAGTTTTTCACATGTTTATTAGCTATGTACAGTTCCTTATCTGTAAATTCTTTGTTCATTATCACATTAAAGATTTTAGATTTTTTAAAAGAGATTTTATACCAGTTTTTTAACTGTATCATCTTTTTTTGGTATAAAAAATTTTAATGTCAAATTCATCAAGTTTTCTCCCCTGTGACTTCTTCCATTGCTTTTATGCTTAGAAATCAGAAAGTCTATTCCCATCATTTTGGGTCATTAAACATTTTTTTTGCTTTTCACTATTTTTAAGGCTTACTCTATAAATGATACACACACATACACACACACACACCCCTTTGGGTCTGGCAGGCTACTCTGCCCTCCCTCTCCAACTCCATCCCTCCCCAGCCAAGACCTCGTACAATGTCATCCTCTTTGTTATAGTTGGCAATGTCCTTCCGGAGGGTCCGAATGATAATCATGCTCAGGATGCCTGAAACAAACAGGAGAGGAAGTTGTCAGCATTGTCAACCAAGTCTTCTGTGTTGCATGCCTTCCTGAGATTGGTGTTTCACTGAGGGATGATTGGCATGTGTGAGCTTCCTCTAGTGAGAAGTGGCTATGCAGCTGCCTCAGGTCCTCTTTTGGGTATAGGTCCACCCCAGGTATTCGGGCAGGAGTGAACGGAGGGCCACCCCCCAGACAAGGGAATGAAAGAGCTGCTGGGATAGGTATGAGGACAATGGCACCCCAGCTACTCCATGGCCTGGTCCTACCAGCTTCTCCAGTCTCACCTCCTCCCAGGCTCCCCTCTTCTCACTCACCCCTGGTTCTATTTTTTCTTTTTTAAATCCTCATCTGAGGATATTTTTTCCATTGATTTTTAGAGAGTAGAAGGGAGGGGGGAGGTGGGAGAAAGAAAGAAAGATCAATCTGAGAGACACACATCAAATGGTTGCCTCCCGCTCCCCAACTGGGACTGGGGATTAAACCTGCAACCCAGGTACATGAACTTGACTGGGAATTGAACTCACAACCCTTTGGTCCATGGGCCAATGGTCTAAACACTGAGCAAACCCATTCAGGGCTTGCCCCTGGTTCTTTGCTGCTTTTATTATCACTTCACAGCTGCATTGCTCTCTCACCTCCATACCTTTATGCAGTCTATCCTATACCCTGAATATCCCATTCTTCCCAGATTAACTCCTACTCACGCTAGTATAGTGGTTAAGAGAATAGGTTGTATGACCTAGAGCTAACTTAACTCACAGGACTTCGAGGACTGAGATGCTTATAAGCACAGCAGATGGGCCCTGGGTTATATTAAACAGTAGCTATAGCAATATTTTTACTTCTCATATGATATTAAAATGATCAGTTTCATTTCACCTTTGCCCACCACTCTGCCCCCTGCTTACTACCCTCTTGCCATCTGGTTTCTTGCCAGGCTTGTCCCATTGCAGGGCAGTGACCCCTGCTTGACCAGCCTTTCCCTAGTTCTTCCAATGGTGACTCCTCATTCAGAGAGGTATTCTCTAAAGTAGCCTTCACCTTTTCCTTACAGCTGTGTACATGATCACCTTGTTTATCTGCTTCATGTCACTGATCACTTTCTTTGCTTTTTTGTCTCTTCCACCACCAGAATATAGACTCTGGGTTGGGTTTGCTCACCACCATATCCCCAGCACGTGGCACAGCACCTGCACAGAATGTGCAACACAGTCTTACTGACTGAATGTATGCATGAGATGTATCCGTCCCCCCTAGGAGCTCTCCAGAGTAGAGATCAGATCCTGTTCACCTTGTGTACCTGATGCCTAGCACGGAGCCCTGAGGCCCATTTTTGATCCATGTTTGGCCCCAAGAACACCCCAGAAGTCCCCCTTAAGTGATGTGATGCCTCAGCCCCTTATCCCTCACCTCCTTGTCCTCTCAACCCTCTGACCTACAGATCTCTCACCTGATAGGAAGAAGACCACAACAACGGAGTTAATGATAGAAAACCAGTGGATCTGCACATCACTCATGGTCAGATAAGTATCCCAGCGAGAGGCCCATTTGATGTCACTTTCCTGGTGGGGGGAGTAAGCACTTAAGAGTCAAGCCTCCTGCTAAACAACTGCCCAGACCAGAACCCTCCTCCCCTGTTGCAGGCTTCAGCCCCTTCTCACCTCCCAGTGTACCGAGTAGGTGAAGTACAGCTTATTTTCCTTGGTGGGATCAATTTCTTGGGGCGAGGATTTGGCACCCTCAGGCAGAGTGCATGAACTCTTCTCATCTACCTTGAGGTCTGTGAGAAATAGAGACTCAGTCTGTTTCTGTGGGGGGCCGTTGCTACTACCCAAGGGCTGTCTGGGGGGTGCCTTCAGAAGCTGCCTGAGGGGATGGCATGCTGCTGGGACCCAGGTCTGAGTGGAGGCTGGGAGAACAGTTCTCACCTTCCAAAGGGCCTTAGGTGTGTGTGGGGAGGGGTCTAAGCCCCTCATTTAATCAACCTTCCTTCACGCAATTCAAACATTCATTTACTCATTCAATCAGTCCCATTCACATGCAAAACAATATGGGCTCAGTCTATCATATGTTTACTCATTCACTTAGTCCTCAAAGTTCTGGTACTTTAGTTATCCACTCAGATGCCTCTTTCATTCATCCTGTTATCCATCCATTTAATCAACCAAAAAACATATCACAGGGACCTAGTATATCTCAGCTATTGTGCTGGAGATAAAATGATGAGAAAAGGAGACAGGTCTCTAACCTCTAACAGCCAATGGGGGACAGATGATGTCAAAATAATCAGATATAAATGTCCAGCTGTGCTCAAGACACTCACAAAGGAGAAGCAGTATGGTGTTCGGAAAGTACAGAATGTTTTATTTGAGGCTTCTGTGTATGATTTTGTTTGAAAACTAGGTTCCACAGCTTAAAAATAAAACAAATTAACAACTCCCCACCCCCCTGAAACCCCCAACCATTGTGGACAAAAGGCCAGGCCTCCTAAATTAAAGAGTGCCCTGTGCTTATTAATAAGCAAGGTGAGACTGGACCAGGTCTGTTGAGCTTGGGCCAATTTTAGTCTAGACCACTTACTCACACAGAAGTCAAGAAATACAGAAACTGGTTGCCCGAGAGCTGTCTGTACACTGCCCCTTTCCCTTCAACCCAGAGGGACCTGGCTGGTTCTTATGAGAGGCCCAGGTAAGCCACAAGTTGCTGTTTGATCTTGGCCAAGCCACCAACCTCTCGGAGCTTCTGCCTCCTCATATATAATCAAATATATCTGGGGGTTGCCAGAGGTGGTAAACCTGTAAGGTGCAAGGCCAGGACACAACAGATGTCCGCTCTCCCCTTGTCCCCTACCTTCTCTAATGGGAATGCAGTGACCCTACCGTGGCTGGGCCCATATGCTACATTGGGGCCTTTTAGCTATTTCAGGAATCAAGTGTGAGAAAACCCAGGAGTAAAAGCCTAGGCCCATCCACCAGCCCTGCCCCTCTGGTCACACCTCCCCACTCACCCTCCAGCCTGATGCTCTGGGGAATCACCTCGAAGCGGACGACACGGTATGTGTGCTCCTGGTCCTCTTCCAAGTCCTCTCGGTGGTAGTAAAGGATGAAGGAGAGGTGATTGTGCAGGTAGATCTAAAACAGACCAACAGAGAAAACAAAGTAACTAATAGCCAAGGAACAACCAGAAAATCACTCTGGGGGACCACCCTAGGAATAAGGTCACTCCCCTTGTCCAACAGACCAGCTATCCCAACCTTCCCAAAACACTGCTCTCAGAGCTCTCCTATGCTCAGAAACCCTCCAGGGCTCCCTAGGGTTTACCAGACAAAAGCCCATCGCTAAGCCTGGCATTCAAGGCCTTCCATTATCTGACTGTCACCATCTTCTAAGACACATTAGTTCACCTTGTCTCTCCAAACTCCTCCTTGCCCCATGAACAGTCTCCACTCTGCAGCTCTGTTCATGTCATTCACTCCAATCAGAATGCTGCCCCTGACTCCACTGAGCTCAAGCCTGCCTGTTTTTTAAGGACCACCTCCTCAGTGACAATCTCAATGCAAACCGAGCTCCCTCTGAACGGCTTTGGCATTAACCGTCATGGCAGTGGCACATGGTCAGAAAGGAATGGGCCTTAAGATTCAGGGTCTTACAACTGTCAGTCTTTTCCCAATTAGGTTAAAAGCCCTTTGAGGACAGGGACTGTACCTCAAAAGAAATGTTTTTGTCCTCAGAATTCTTTTTGGAAACTGAGGTTTTTAGGGACTGTGCCTTTCACCTCCTGGGTAGCATCTGCAAGAGCCTTGCCCAAGAGCGCCTAGAGGAATCTGCCTCTGCCAGTCCCAGAGCTAAATATTTCCTCGTGACTTTGGTTGTGGCTTCTCCAGCCCTCTGAGCATACCAAGACACTCTACCTTGTTCATTTCCACGAAGCCAAGCCGGTAGCCGTGTTCAAACTGCACATCTTTTTCCTTCTTCTTGTCATCGCCGTCGCGGTTGGAGTAGAGCTCCAGCCGGGTGGCCACAGGCAGGTTGTCGGCAATGCTGGAAACCCAAGGGCCCCGCTCAGTCCCTCTGAACCGCCTCTCCCATCAGTGCCCTCCCCAATGTGAACTCGAGGCTGGCAGGAGCAGAGGACGACTTACAGGTGGACATAGTAGTCCTCCGTGATCCGCTCCGCCACGAGCCGGCTCTCTTTCACAGACAGGGTCACTGGTTTGTTGGACTCACTGCACAGAACCTCACACTTCTTTTCGCTATTCATGAGAACCTGGAAAGGGGTGTTGACAATCCGGTCCCCTCTCAGCACCTCTCCTGCCGTAAGAGAGACAGATGGAGCTCAGAGCTTCAACCCTGAGGCTGCTGAGGTCAGCAGAGCCACGAAGACCCAGGACTGACTTGCAGGGCTGTCATCAGTTCTGCAGCCTGGCACTCCATGCTCTTCCCGACCTATTCAGGCTCAGCTTGCCCCTTCACTCCTACCCATTGCCCTCTCCTCCCCCTTTGTGCTCTAGCACCAGCAGACGTTTCAGAGCTCATCAAACATGCCATTTTATTCCACACCTCTGGGCCTCAGGTCGTTTCCTTAGCCTCGAAGGGCTATTGCCTGCCCCAGGTTTTTGAGAAACTCCTCCTCACACTTCCAGCTCAGCTTCTATTTCACCCTTGGAAAGCCCTTCCTGACCTCTTCACTCCCTCCTCTGATTTCCCTCTGCACTGAGGCAGCATCATACAGTGGTGAGGAGAGGGCTGCCTGCTACTGAACGCTGGCTCTGCCTCTTACTCACTTAGCAGTTTTGGCCAGTCATTTAACCTCAGAGCCTCACTTTCCTCATTTATAAAATGAGGATAATAACAGCACCTACTGCACAGGGTTACAGTGAGAAATTAAGTACCAGTCAGAGTAGGCAGGCAACAAATACTATTTTCATCATCAGAATCACCTCTGCACCTTTTATGTCAATGATGTGACTTTGCACAGTGTTGACATATTATGTTTCTGACTCCCTTGACTATGAGTTCTTCAAAGGCAGATAGTGTTTCCTATTTATCTGTGTCTTCATATCCTGATTCAGGCTGGGAGGGAAGTGGGATAAAATCCAGCACCTGAAATTTTTAGCCAAAACATCTTTATACTTAATGAACTGGCATGCCCCTTGCATGCCTGCCTTAGAGTAACCTGCTACCAGATGTCATGCAGCAGGCACCAAGCAGTTAGGGATTGACAACTAAACTCAATGGTGCTTTCGTTTTGAGTCGATCTAACAATAACAATGCTACTGTGATGATGTGAAACTGGGACAAGCCAAAGGAACTGACCAAACCAACAGGCAGGACTAACCCCTGAACACACACTTGGTCTAGCATTTGCCCACCAGTGTGGACCTATATGATGTGACACTCTCTGCCTAGTCATTTATTCGCTCATTCATTCATTCCCAAAACATGTACCGGGTACTGGCTATCTCCTAGGCCCTAAAGATACAATGTTGAACAGACATACACATGAAGCTTATGGTCTAATGGGAAGGCAGACTTTGATTACATGAGAATATATTATTCAACAAGAGGAACTTGCTCTAGACAAGTGATGCTTGAAATGAGCTATAAAGGAAGAGAGAAGCGTTAACTAGCAAACAGATAGGGGAAGAATGTTCTAGACAGAAGGAACAGTATGTGCAAAGGTCCCTTGAGAGTGGGGGAAACACGGTAAAACTGAGAGGCCTGTGCAGTTTTGATGCAGAGAGCAACTTGAGGTGAGCTGGAGAGATGGGGCTGGAGCTGGATCTCAGGGGGTGTGGGCTACACTGGAAGTTTCAACTTTACCCAGAAGGCAAAAAAAGCCAGTGAAAGGTTTCTATGAATAGGGATAGAGGAAGACTTCATCTGATTCTGTTACAGAAAGATCACTCGGTATGATGGTGGTCTGTCATGCAAGTGAGCAACGATGGCTGGACGAGAGGGTGTGATGAGGATGGAAACAAGTATACAAGATTCAGGAGCTACTAAGGAGGTGAAATCTAGGGGCCTGGTCCTGACTGATACAAGAGATGAGTGAAGAGGGGTGCCTATTAGGAAGACTGAAGTTTCTATAACCAGGTTCTAGGTGGGAAGACAGTAAGCATCGCAAATTTAGACTAAGGGCATTTTTTCAGCTTGTTAGTTTGACTTGATATATCTGGATATAGTCAGATATCCAGACATAAGAATCAGAGGAGAGATCAGGACTGATGGAAGCTGTGAGTTGTTGGTACACAAATGACAGGGCCACAAGCTGAGAGAGGAACAGGGTTGTAGTCCAAGTAAGGTGGGTATCACTTCTTGATAATTAGAAATTAAATTTAAACCAAGAAAGAGGACATACTGGTCTGGAATGGCTCATTTGTATTCCTTTTAACTTTTTAAAGCAGGGAGCAGGTAGTCAACCAGGCTAAACGAGCAACACACCATGAATGTCGCTCCTCTAAGAGAGTCTGAGGTTGTACTCCAGTACATCTGCCACACACACACCATGAGCTGAATCTCTACCAGTATGAGAATCGTGAGCACAGCTCTCAGACAGCCCCATTGAGCCTTTCTGGAGAAGGCAGCCTGGGACAACAGAAAGAATCTGGCCATAGAGTTTAAAAACTTGGGCTAATATCTCCATTTCTCTACCTACTGACCATATGACACAGAAAATCTTTCAAACCCTAGAAGCTGCTGTTCCCTCTCCTATGAAATAGGGCAATCATATTTGGCTTTGCAGAGTTACTATAGGAATCAACTAAGATAATGTGCAGAGTAAAGTGCTTAAGGATATGGCCAGAGTTCCTGCATTCTGCCGCTTACTAGGTGAGTGACCTGGGGCAAGAGACTTCATCTCCTTGTGCCTCACTCCCCTTGATAAGAGGATATAAGAATAGCTGCCTCATAGGGCTGTTGTGAGAATTAACAAGTTAATGCACAGAAGTGCTTAGAGGAGTGCCCAGCTCATAGGAAAAGCCCTGTAAGTATTAACAGTGATGATGATGATAATGTAGAGTACAGGGCTTACAATCCAACAAAATCAAGGATGTTTTTGCTCCACTCAGTAGGACATTTACTGAATGTCTACTGTGTGTTAGGCACTGGGTCAGAAGTGGTGCAGAGGGGAATGTAAGACATGATCCCTCTGCTCAAAAAGCCCCTAGGCCAGTGGTCGGCTAACTGCGGCCCCTTGAGTGTGGCTCTTCCACAAAATACCACGTGTGGGCTCGCACATACAGTGTGACTGAAACTTCGTGGCCACACTGAAGGGGCCAAAGAGCTGCATGTGGCTCACGAGCCGCGGTTTGCCGCCCACGGCCCTAGGCCATGAAGGAAAGCACTACACAAAGGCAGGGTGCCTTCATTATGGCAGGATAACTTTTGTACACAGAAGTTTCTATTTTTAGGAGGCAGGACCATTCCCCAGCTTCAAGGGTCCACATTAAATTAAGATCACCCAGTATCACTCAGAAGTGTGCCCAACTGCAGAGCCTTCAATCTTTCCACATTTTCATCTCCAGGCCTTAACACTGAGACAGGCACAGAAATAAGTACTAATAGTTGGGTCCTGAATAGATGCCTCCAAATGTCTTTTCCTTTAAGCCTGAAATTCTGCCAAATAGAGATAATTATTTGAATTAGAATAAAACGGCTGCTATTTATGGAACATTTGTGCCAGACATTGCCCTGGTGCCTCACACATTACTTGAGGTGAGTCTTGCACAGCATAACAAGAACTATAGTGATGTCTCTGCTTCCTTTAGGGCCAGAAGTGATCACTTTCTTTTAATTAAAAGTAGAGCAGATTACAGAAGCCCCGAAAGAGAGAGAGAAAAAAAAGAGGGAGGAAGGAAGGGAGGGGGAGAGGGAGAGAGAGAGGGGGAGAGAGAGAGAGAGAAAGGTATGATATTTAGAAATCAAGGGAGAACCAATCTGAACAGTAGCCGAGGGCTCCAAGTCTGAAGCCTGACTGCATGATTCCAAGCCTAGCTTACCTGCTGATTAACAGTATAACCAGAGGCAAGTCACTTCACTTATAAAAGGGGAATAAAAATAACAGCTACCGCCTAGAGCTGTTATGAAGATTAACTAAGCTAATATGTATGTAAACAAGGTAGACCGTGTCCAGGACACAGTAAGTGCTACATAAGGGTTAACTGCTATTATCATTATGAAAAGATCTAGGTTCCCATTGGGACAGGCTGACAGCAGTGAGAGAGAAGAACTTACCCAGATTCTCTGCCTTGTAGGTTATTTTTAAGGGCTGACAGAAGGGCAGTGAGTAGTACTCATAAGGTAACTGGGTTCGAGAGCTTGTGAGCTTCACAGCCTAGTGGGAGAAGAGAGGTCATTATTCCTTAATTCAGACTGTTTCAATAATCCTCCCTGGTAGCCACCATCTTTGGCATACTCGACAGTATTATCTAGAAGGCAAACAAACTGTTACAATGTTCTATATACTCTACTGCCCACAATTCTGAATTATTTCATATTTCATTAAGTTTACTAGATTATATTACAGACTTTGTTTAAAATCACAAATTCAATATTGATATCCTCTGACCCTGGAATTTCACTTCTGGGCATCTTTCCTAAGGAAATAACTCCAAATGACGATAAATCTTCAGGAACAAAGAGGTTTTACTCCTTATTCATAACCATAGTGGTCTCTGCTTCCAGTTTCTTGATCCCATTAAGCTGCTTGTAATTGATGCCCCAAATGAGCATGATGTGTAGCAATTTGAAATGTTGATAATACCTAAAATGTGGTGGCAAACTAAGGGACATGTACGTGAGAGCAAGTCATGTGGACAGCCCTTTGTGACTTTCTTATCTTCTGCTTCTCCTTTTGAACAATGGGATGCTCAGGACATAATAAAAATGTCATTTTCACACAATCTCACTGCTTGCTTTTGCTCAGAGCAGTAAAGATATGGTTCATATCAACATGGCAACGAAGCAAGAAATATACATTTATTTTAGAAGCAGAATTTATTGTAACTTTGTAAGTCCTGCTAGTTCTGTTTTATAGGATCATTAAGAATCTGAAGGATGACTCAGAAATTTCAAATGCACATTATTTTGTCTATGGGGGACTGATGGAGGTGTGAGAATGCTGAGTATTCTATACTGTAAACACTGCACAGAAAAAAAAGACTAAGAAAAACAGACCAAAGTATTAAGAATGTTTATTTGGGTGATGATAGCAGGGAGTCTGGTTGGGGGGCGGGGGGGGGCTTGTACAAGGTTACACCCATTCCCTGGTAGCAGTCTGTATCCAATGACTGGCCCATTGAGGGGTTTGGAGAGCTGGTTCTCTTGCCTAAATTTGGAACAACATAGAAGGACCAGCCATTCCAGTTCCAGTGCTTCCCACATGCCTCAGTTGTACCATAGCTCAACGTTCCCTCTGCCCAGCCCACTTCCCTCACTCCCACCAAATGCTGATCCTGAGAGTCTCCCCAGTACATCTCCTGCACCAAATCTCCACCTTACAGTTTGTTTCCTAGGAAACCAGATCCAAGAAGATCCACCACCAACCCTCAGCCCTGCTTGGGGCTCTGAGAATGCCACCAAGAGTCCACTGTTTTAGAGACATAATCAAGGTGTCAACCTGCCCACTGCCCTTGGTCAACCATTTTTTAAGTGACTCCCTTCCACTCTCCACCCTACCACAGTTGACTGACACTCAGATCGGCATCCAGCCTGAAAATGTGAGGTAGCCCAGTTGGAAAGCCTCTCTCTGGATCCTGACTTAGGGCAATACTTCTCAAATCCTAATTGTTCACATACCAACTTGCCCTATCTACTTACCTCTTATTCTACTATTGCATCTGACTCATTTTTCAGTAAATACATTTAAGAAGCAAACATTATATATCAGTATTAAAAACAGAAAATCAACGACAGCCATGAAACCATGAGTTGAAATACTAGCTATGTTTTCTAATATATGTTAAAAGAAAAATTATTAAAATATATTTGTCAACCACTTAAAATCATCTCGTATACCACCACTCAGACATGCAGTACACGTTTTGGAGATACTGAACTGGAGAAGCCAGCTAGTGGCAGAAGCTAACATTGAAAAAACAGAGGTAACAATAGGCTGTGTATGTACAGACGATATAAGTTAGGCAGGAAAAGCTGGTAAGAGAGGAGATGGAGCAGATAAAAGAGGAAGGGAGAGATGTCATAGAAGAGGCAGATTGAGAGAGACAGACACAGGGAAAAATGGAGGGTGGAGAGAGGGAGAGAGAGAGAGAGAGAGAGAGAGAGAGAGGCAGAGTTCCTAACTGGCACTGGTTTTTTGTTTTTTTTAAAAAAATATATTTTATTGATTTTTTACAGAGAGGAAGGGAGAGGGATAGAGAGTTAGAAACATCAATGAGAGAGAAACATCGACCAGCTGCCTCCTGCACACTCCCTACTAGGGATGTGCCCGCAACCAAGGTACATGCCCTTGACCGGAATCGAACATGGGACCTTTCAGTCCGCTGGCCGACACTCTATCCACTGAGCCAAACCGGCCAGGGCCTGGCACTGGTCTTTGTTCTCTGCAACTACAGGAGGGATAAGACGAGCTCACCATGGTCTTCAACCACACTGCCCAGCAGAGAGACTCCAATGGTCTAGGAACACACTTACCTTGATTTCTACAGGGTCGTTCTGGTGGAAGTTGATTGGCGCGACCCCAGGGACATAGAAGGCTCTTGTTCCACACATGAAGGAGAGAAGCAGCAGGGACCATGGCAACCAAACCTGCTTGGAAAAAGAGAGGCCTAGATTGGAATGAGGGAAAGAAGTGAACATCTCTCTGGGGCAGACCAAGTCATAGCAGGTTTATGTCAACTTTAACTGACCCAGTCCCGTCCCTGCTCTGGGAAGCCTGAGGTGCTACCTCTTACATGCCCCCAGGAGTACTACGAGGAATCAATTTTGCACTTCCAAAAACGAGCAATAAAATAAATGAAGTAATAATTAACATGGGCAAAAGGGAAGACTAATACAGGAGCTACATTTCCCTACTTCTGGATCAATATTCTTTTTAAAAAATATGTTTTTAATTTATTTTAGAGAGGGAGGAAGGGAGAAAGGGAGAGAGAGAGAAACATAGATGTGAAAGAAAAGCACTGATTGGCTGGCTCCCATTTGTACCTTGACCTGGATGGAACTCGTAATCTGGGCACGTGCCCTAACTGGGAATTGAACTGGTGACATTTCGGTGCACAGGATGACATCCAACCAACTGAGCCACACCGGCCAGGGCTGGATCAATGTTCTTTTAACCATTTGATATTATATCACTCTCCTGTAGAGCTAGCAGGGAATAAAGCTCCAGTGTTCCATTAATTCCTATTTCTCTATATAGTAACAGGCTCACTTTGTCAGGACGCTCCTCCGATACCAACATATTTTCCTATAAGCCTTCTTCAAAGTTGTACTGACCTCATCACCTCCCACTCTCCTCCTTCTCAGCTCTAGCTACACTGGCCTTCTTGTCTCCTGACAGCAAGCCCTTCTCCACACCTCAGGGCATCACCTTTACTGTTCCCTCTGACAGAATGCCCTTCCCACAGATATCTGCATGGCTCGTCTCATTCCTATTTCCAGTGCCTGGCACAAAGTAGGCACTCAGTAAATAATCTGCATGCAGGATAGTCATCTGGGAATCAAAGGCAAGAAAGATCAATTACTGGTCTCGGTCTCAAGAAATTCATCCCATCAAAGCATGGCTTTCCCTTCACTAATACCATCCTTTTCTCCCTTAAGGAACTAGAGCTTCATGATACTCTCTCTGCATGGTCTGAACAAGGAACTCTTGTCATCTATACCTCGATCACCAACTCAATATTTCTTTTTATTTATTTTTCTTGGTGTCTGTAACCAAATTTATCCCTGAGGGCCCAGCAAAGGGGATCAGGGCCCATGAGTCACAGTGTTTCTATGGCAGCCTTTTGGGCCAGTGTCTGCCATGGATGGGGCAGGCACCGAATTTGACATGGCTGCAGGCCAACTCAATCTTGGTTTTGCATTTGCCTTCTCTCTCCACCCCTTTAATGCAGCAGCATTTCAGACCTTCATTTCAGACATTGGCCACAGCCTCCTGATCACCTTGCCTTGGCAGCTGCTCCACCCCTTCAAGTTACGCTCCCCTCCCCCATGCTGGTTATTCTTTCTGAAACTTAGGAATCAGAATCACTCAGAAGACTTGCCAAACATTTAGGCTGGCCTGCATTTTCACCAGGAGCACAATGGTAGAAAAAATGGCTTTAAAAGTTTAAGTTTTGCCCTGGCTGGTTTGGTTGAGTGGATAGAGTGTTTGCCTGCGGATTGAAGGATTCTGGGTTTGGTTCTGGTCAAGGGCACATGCCCGGGTTGCCAACTCGATCCCCAGTGGGAAGAGTGTGGGAGGCAGCCCATCGGTGATTCTCTCTCATCGTTGATGTTTCTATCTCTTTCTCCCTCTCCCCTCTACTCTGAAATAAACAAAAATATGTTTTAAAAATGTTTAAGGTTTTGAGCTCAGTATACTTTTTTACAGATACACAGGTTGATCAAAGTCTTAAAAACAATATATTCACAGAATGTTTTCCCCAGGATTTGTTTTGAACATTTATAAGTATCTGCCAGTTAGTGTTCACTATAAAATATGAAATAATAGTTTGATCCCCAAAACCACAGTGAAAAATGGATAAAAGAGTTGCATCGTATTTGGCAATTAGAAAGTCTGTGGAATTAGGGATGAGAGGAGGAAAATCTTTAAAGGAAACGGCAAAACTAGAAGGTAGAAAATTGCCTAACAGGGCAGGATTCTGTATAGAAAGACAGTACTCCCCACCCCCATCCCTCCCTCCCTCCCTTTCTTTCATCTTTCTAAATTAATTTAAATTTCCTCTAATGTTAACATTTGACATAATCATGGGTGAATAAGCTTTTAAAAAATAACTACTTTTTAAAAAGTTTTGAAAAAGTAAAACATATAGTAAATAATTAAAACATTACAATGGGTATACCATGAAAAAGAAATTTTCCTCTCACTTCAGCTCCCCAAAGACAACTGCTCTCACCAGTTCCTTGAAAATCCCTCTACAGCTATCCTCTATATATATATATAGATCATACAGATCACACACACACACACACACACATATATATTTATATGACTGATTTCAGAGAGAAAGAGGGAGAGAGAGAGAGAGAGAGAAACATCAATGATGAGAGAGAATCATTGATTGGCTGCCTCCTGCACGCCCCACATTGCAGATCTAGCCTGCAACCTGGGTACGTGTCCTGACCAGGAATGGAACTGTGACCTCCTGGTTCATAGGTTGATGCTTTGATGCTCAACCACTGAGTCACGCTGGCCTGGTCCTCTACAGATATTCTATGCATGCACAGAGTGAAGAGTTTAGTAGTATGAGTTTGCCTTGAATGCAACAACAAACAGAGTTTTATTCTCTCTTTCTGTGATGACTGTGCGCTGGCTACAGCATCTGATTTCCTCTCGATCAGAGACTTCCTCCATTTGAACAGTTATCGGAAGATTTGGTCCCATCTCTCTGGAACCCTTTACTAGGCCTCACTGGTCAGTCCTTAAAATTTGAGTGCTTAGTGTGAGAGAAATAAACCCTGTCCTTTTTTTCCTATAATTCCTTTGTGCTTGAATTCCAGTTCATTAAAATGCAAGGAAGATAAATCCTGGGTTACTAACATAAACTGTCATCCAAAAGTTGTTTAAAAATAAAAAGAACCCTGAATTTTATTAAAAAGATGCAGAAAACAGACAATCATCACACAAAGATACCATTGATAAACCTCAAATCAATTTACTTAGAAGACCAACAGATGAAAAATGGCAAATCTTATCTAATAAAGAGGGAATATGCAAATCGACCGTCACCCCACCACATATATGGTGTGCTCACAGTGGAGGGAGGGGGGGTTCCATAACACAAGATGGCTGCACCCACAGCGGAGGCAGAGTTCCCCTAACGAGCCTTAACAAGCAATCAGCAGGGACCTGAGACTGCACCCCCCCAACCCCCCCAATCCCTGTGGGGCTTGATGGGGGAACCTCAGGCTGCTCCTCCTGCCCGGCGGGGCTTGACGGGGGAACCTCAGGACGTGCCCCCCACCCCAGCACCAGGCCAGGGGACCTGAGGCTGCGCCCCCTGCCCAGCAGGGCTTGACAGGAGTGGGACCGGCCGGGTCTGGGTTTCGTGTGATTTTGAGACGCACGTGGGTGGGCGGGGACTTGACTCTGGGTCCCATGGTGCACCCTAGACTCTGACAGGAGGAAGATTTTAATATACATTTTACTAATTTTCTTACATCTCTGACACTTCTATTATAGAGAAAGGGCAAATAGCAATATTAAAATATTTCCTCTAATCCCCTTTTAATGTGCACCAATTTCATGCACCAGGTCACTAGTATTTCCATAATATGCTAGAATCTTTGCACCAAGATGACACTGTCATGTTAGACATTAAAATGTCACTGTTTTGATATTCCATATGCTGAAGGGATTATGAACAGGAACACTTCTAGGGGGCAGTTTGGCATTCTATCAAAAGCCCCACAAAAGTGCACTTTTCACGCTGAATTATGGTCACTTAAGTATCTACCATCTCTCCAGCTAATCGCTTGTCTAGCTTTGTTGACAGGGGTACTCAATAAATCCTTATCAAAAAAATTAATAAGCACCAACCAACTTCTGATCTATAAAAATATGAAACCATCCATTCACATAAAGGTTAAATAGTACGGCCCTTTTTAAAAATATATATATTTTATTGATTTTTTACAGAGAGGAAGGGAGAGGGATAGAGAGTTAGAAACATTGATGAGAACATCGGTCAGCTGCCTCCTGCACACCCCTGACTGGGGATGTGCCAGCAACCAAGGTACATGACCTTGACCAGAATCGACCCTGGGACCCTTCAGTCCGCAGGGACGCTCTATCCACCGAGCCAAACTGGTTAGAGCTAGTATGGTCCTTTTTAAAAAATATATATTTTTATTGATTTCAGGGAGGAAGGGAGAGGAAGAGAGAGATAGAAATATCAATGATGACAGAGAATCATTGATCTGCTGCCTCCTGCATGCCCCCTACTGGGGATCAAGCCTGGAACCTGGGCATATTCCCTTGACAGGAATAGAACCCAGGACCTTTCAGTCCACAAGCTGATGTGCTATCCACTGAGACAAACTAGTCAGGGCAATACTATGGTTCTTTTTGTTTCTTAAAGACTTTTAATTGATTTTTTTCAAAAGATTTTAAATTGATTCTTAGAGAGAGGAAGGGATAGAGAAAGAGAGAGATAGAAACACTGTTTTGCTTTAATTATATTTATTTGTGGATACTTTGTATTTGCATATTTTCTTTTACGGCTGTGATTTAGAGTTTTCTTTTTTTTTTAATTGATTTTTAGAGAGGAAGGGAGAGGGAGAGAGAGGAACATTGATGTGAGAGTGAAACACTGATTGGCTGTTTCCTGCATGCCCCCTACTGGGGATTGAGCCAGAACCCCGCATGTGCCCTGACCAGAAATCAAACTGGCAACCTTTTGGTTCAGGGGACGACATCCAACCGAACCACACCAGCCAGGGCTGAATACTATGACCCTCGAGAATTTTTTTTTTTAATTGTCAAATTTAAGTTCTTGACACTTCCCACTATTCCTCCTGTCTAAGGACCTGGCTTAAGAATCCCTGACGAGCCCTGGCCAGCATGGCTCAATGGTTGAGCATCGACCTATGAACCAGGAGGTCATGGTTCAATTCTGGTCAGAACATATGCCCGTATTGCATTGCGGTCTCCATCCCCAGTGGGGGAGTGCAGGAGGCAGCTGATCGATGATTCTCTCTCATCATTGATGTTTCTATTTCTCTCTTCCTCTCTGAAATTAATAAAAATATATTTTAAAACAAGAATCCCTGAGGATATCTATTACACCTACACCCTATCTGTATGTAAAGAAAAGTGGTTCTCAATGCTGATGCATATTAGAGTGAGCTGGGGAGTAAATGGATTAAATTCCCAATCAAAAGGTGTAGAGTGGCTGATTAAATAAAAACACCACACACCAAGATCCAGAGATATGCTGTCTACAAGATTCATTTTAGAACTATCTATAGACACACACAGGTTGAAAGTGAAAGTACATATAGGAAAAATATTCCATGAAAATGGTAACCCAAAGGAAGCAGAGATGGCTATTTATATTAGACAAAATAAACTTTCAGACA
>NW_005370318.1:3263542-3271270 GCF_000412655.1 Myotis brandtii
AATGACAAAGGGTCAATTCAATGGGAAGATATAACAACTAAAGATATATATGCACCCAACATCAGAGCATCTAAATATATAAAGCAATTATTGACAGATCTGAAGGGAAAAATTGAAAGCAATACAACAAGAATAGCAATACAACAAGAAAGCAATACAACAATATCCCATGTACAATAATGTATAGAACATCCACTCAGAAAATCAATAAATGGCTGAATTGGAAAAACACTACAAACTAAATGGACCTAACGGATGTAATATAGAACTTCCCACCCAACAGCAGACTATACATTCAAGTGCATGCAGAACATTCTCCACGTCACAAAAGAAGTCTTAAATTTAAGAAGACTGAAATCATTCCTTTCCTGACCACAATAGAATGATACTAGAAACCAGTAACAGAAAAAAAAGAAAGTCCACAATTATGTGAAAATTAAATAACACACTCTAGAACAGTCATTGAGGTCAAAGAGGAAATCAAAGGAGAATTTTAAAAGTTCCTCAGACAAAATAAAATGAAAATATAACATACCAAAACATATGGAATGCAATAAAAGCAGTATTAATAGGGAAATTTATAGTGATAAGTGCCTACATTCCAAAAATATCTGAAAACAAACAAAAAACACAACCTATCTTTACACCTCAAGAAACTAGAACAAACCAAGCCCAAAGTTAGCAGAAGAAAGGAAATAATAAAGATTAGGGCAGAAATAAATAAATAAATAAGAGAATTTTAAAAATAGAAAAAAAAATCAACAGAACCAAGAGTTGGGTTTTTTTAAAAAGATAAACTCAACAAACACTAAGAAACACTAAGGAAAAAACTAGAAGACTGAAATAAATAGTATCAGAACTGAAATAGGAAACATTACAATAGATGCCTTGGAAATAAGCAGGATCATAAAGTACTATAATGAATAATTAAATGTAAAAAATTGGATAACCTAGAAGAAACAAATACATTTCTAGAGACACACAACCTACCAAAACTGAATCAAGAAGGAATAGAAAGCCTAAACAGACGAATAAAATATAAGAGATTGAGTCAGTAATCAAAAACCTCCCAACAAAGGAAAGTCCAGGGGCAGATGGTTTCACACAGGTGCAGTTTATTAACACCTTTCGTACCGCTCACGAGTTTTCTCGTTTTTCACGCCCATGGAAAAAGGAGCAAATCTAGATACTTATGTAAATTTTGTTTGGTCCCTCTTCATAGAGGAAAATGTTTTACGCAGTACCATACGTTAAAAAAGTACTAGGAACTTTAATTGTTTAATTGTTTTTGTAAATAAAAATGTTATAATTATTGAAAAACGACACCTAAAGTGCATTATGATGATTTAAATAACATGCAGTTTGCCCGAAAATGTGCGGTCCCTGGCGTATGTCTTAGAGATTTCTATGCGGTACAAAAGGTGTTAAACATTCAAAGAATTAATACCAATCTTTAAACTCTTCCAAAAAACAGAATAGGGAACACTTACAAACTCATTTTATGAGGCCAGCATCATCCTGATTCCAAAATCAGACAAAGATACCACAAGAAAACAACATGTCAATATCCTTAAGGAATATAGATAGAAAAATCCTATACAATAAAAGGGTAATATGTAAATTGACCCTAAGGGGTGGGCAGAGACACGACCACGACAACCGGTTGCTATGACATGCACTGACCACCAGGGGGCAGACGCTCAATGCAGGAGCTGCCCCCTGGTGGTCAGTGTGCTTCCACAGGGGGAGCACTGCTCAGCCAGAAGCTGGCCAGCGCAGCAGTGGTGGTCGGGCTGCCAGAGAGATGTCTGACTGCCAGCTTAGGCTTGGTCCTCCGGGGAGTGGGCCTAAGCCGTTAGTTGGACATCCCCTGAGGGGTCCTGGACTGCGAGAGGATGCAGGCTGTGCAGAGGGATCCCCCCCCCCACCTGAGTGCACGAATTTTAGTGCACCAGGCCTCTGGTCCTCAATAAAATACTAGTAAACCAAATTTAGCAGCACATTAAAAAGATCATACACCAAGATGGAGTGGGGTTTATCACTGGGATGTAAGAATGGCTTACCATATGCAAATCAACTAATGTGAGTGATAAACCACATTAAATGAGAGAAAACTCCCCATATGATCATTTCAATAGATACAGAAAAAGCATTTAACAAAGTTCAACATTCATTCATTATTCAAATTCTCAACAAAATAGGTATAAAAGGAACTTACCTCAACACAATAAAGGCCATATATGAAAAGTACACAGTTAACATTATTATTTCTTTTTTAATTGAATTTATTGGGGTGACACTGGTTAATAATATAAACATTAGTATTTCCCCTCCTAAGAAGAAAGATATCAGAACCCCCTCCTTTTTTTTCCCTTTACCTTATCTGATATGTGATTTGAAGCCAGGGCAGAGGATTACAATCTCCTGGGTTATCAAGCCAATTAAATCTAAGAAGTCACCCCAGTTCGATCTTCTTCTTCTTTTTTTTTAACTTTATTTTCTTTATAATTTAATTGCACGTGCATATTTTATTTTTTTATTGATTTTTAGAGAGGAAGGAAGAGGAATAGAGAGATAGAAGCATTGATGACAGAGAAACATCATCTGTTCATTGATCAGCTGCCTCCTGCATGCCCCCTCCTGGAGATCAAGCCCCAAATCTGGGCATGTGCCCTTGACCGGAATCCATCCCGGGACCTTTCAGTCCGCAGGCTGATGCTCTATCCATTGAGCCAAACTGGCTAGGGCAGTGATGGCGAACCTTTTGAGCTCGGCGTGTCAGTATTTTGAAAAACCCTAACTTAACTCTGGTGCTGTGTCACATATAGAAATTTTTTGATATTTGCAACCATAGTAAAACAAAGACATATTTTTTATATTTATTTTATATATTTAAATGCCATTTAACAGAAAAATCAACCAAAAAAATGAGTTCGCCTGTCACCTCTGACACGCGTGTCATAGGTTCGCCATCACTGGGCTAGGCGAACTTCTTCTTTTGCAACTAGAATCCTCCAATCTTAGCAGATAGACACCACCCTTGGGAACACAGAGGCTCCCTAAGAGGAATAAAAAGCAAATACTCAAAAGACATCAATACACTTTTATTCCAAAGTCTCAAACCAATGGAGCAAGTAAACACACACACACACAAATAAAAAACAAACAAACAAAAAACCAACAGTGAGGATAACTCACCCTGGTGGAAGTCAACACTAAAAAGCAACAGGAAGCCACAGAGTCACTGAGCACCTACAAAGTACAAGGCACTGTGGCAGACATTTTACAAATACTGATTTGTGCCATCCTCACAATTACAGATACCTGGGAATTTTTGTCATCATTTCAGATGATTGCTAGTTAACTCGAGACCCAAAGATAAATAACTTGCCCAAGATCAGAATGTAGAGAAACAGGTGTGCTCTTTTTTGGCAGGTGAGTTGCATTAAATGATGATGAGCATGCAAGGATGATATTGATAACATCTGCAGCTGACTGTCTAGGTTCTTTTCATGCAATAACCCAATTAATTTTCACAACAATCCTGTGAGGTAGAGACTATTATTCTCATTTCACAGATCAGAAAACTGAGGCTCAGAGAGGTGACATAACACTGGCTGAGACAGGACTTGAACCCAGGCAGTCCATGCTCTACCCAGTACAGAAATTAGTTCACTATTTACTGAGCACCTACTATGTGCCAGGCATTATGCCAGCCTCATAGAATGTATGCCCACTAGTTTTCAGCCAGTTGGGGGACAGGTCATCAGCCAATCACAATACTAGGTTCCAGATGCTATGATGGATTAAGAAGCTAAGGACAGTGTATTGGAGAGGGGTGCAGAGAGCTATCCAAACTGGTAATGAAGAAAATAGACAAAACTGAAATGTAAAAATGTACTAGAAAAAATATAGATATGCTTTTTTAAAAATCCAGGAGCTATAAAATAAAAAGGTATGTAGGAAGGAAGAAAATGAAAAAATATAAACACCATAGAAAAAGAAAAAGACAATTTGGATAAAAATATTTACCACACTCCTGAAAAGGACTAATTTCTTCAATATACCAAGAGCTCACACAAAACAATGAAGGACAAATAACCCAAAAGAACATTAATAGGCAGTTTTTAAAAAGTGCTCTCTCTCTAGATATTTATTTTATTAACACAAAAAAGAAGGGAGGTAAAACTATTATTAAAGGACTGCCAACATAAGTTATTAAGTAGAAAAAAAGTTAGATGCACAGCAGTATATGAAGAGCATAATCTCATTTGTCTAAATAATTTTTTTAAAGCATGTACTAAAGCCAGAAAAAGACATCACAAGAAAAGGAAACTATAAATGAATATTGTTCATGAACACAGATTTAAAAATCCTTAAAAGAAGATTAGCAAATTAAATCCAACAATATATAAAAAGTGACAAAGTGAGGTTTATCCCAGGAATGCAAGGTTGGCTTAATCCATTAATGTAATATAGCATATAAATAGAAAAAGGACGAAACCACATAATTATCACAACTGATGCAGAAACAGCACTTGAAAAAATTCAACACACATTTGTAATAAAAAATCAACAAACTAGGAATAGAAAGGACTTCCTCAATCAGAAAAAGGGCAGCTATGAAAAACACAGCCAACATCACACTTGATGGTGAGAGACTGAATGCTTCCCCCTAAGATGAGGAAGAGAACAAGGATGTCCACTCTTACCATTCTATTCAACATTGCTTATAAATGCAACTAATGTGTACTAAAGCAAATAATTAATTAAAGACATCCGATGAAAAAGAAGAAAAAGTGCTCTCTCTATATATATTTATTTTATTATTAATTTTATTGGTTTCAGAGAAATTAGAAACATCAATGATGAGAGAGAATCATCAATTGGCTGCCTCCTCCACGCCGCCCACTGGGGATTGAGTCCACAACCTGGGCATGTGCCCTGACCGGGAATCAAACCCTGACCTCCTGGTTCATATGTTGACACTCAATGACTGAGTCACACCGCCTAGGCGAAGTAAAAGTGCTTTTATCTGCAGATTACATATATCTAAAAAAGCCTAAGGAATTACTAGAACTAATAAGCTGAGCAAGGTTATAGACTACAAGAGCAACATATAAAAATTAATTGTATTTCTACATACTAACAAACAATAAAAAAATAAAAAACAAGAAAATAGTTCCATTTATAATAGTTTCAAAAAGAATGAAATATTTAGAAATAAAATTTTTAAAAATATATTTTATTGATTTTTCACAGAGAGGAAGGGAGAGGGATAGAGAGTTAGAAACATCAATCAGCTGCCTCCTGCACATCCTTTAATGGGGATGTGCCCCCAACCAAGGTACATGCCCTTGACCGGAATCGAACCTGGGACCTTTCAGTCTGCAGGCTGATGCTCTATCCACTGAGCCAAACCGGTTAGGGCTAGAAATAAAAATTTTTAAAGTAATTGTATACTGAAAATTACAAAATATTCCGAAGAGAAATGAAAGAGAGACGTCCTACTTTCAAGGATTGGAAGAGTCAATATTGTTAGGATAGCAATTCTCCCCAAACTGATCTTCAATGCAATCCCTATCAAAATCCCAGCCGGCTTTTTTGTAGAAACTGACAAGTTGACTCTAAAATTTATATGTAAATTCAAAGAACCCAGAACATCCAAAACAACTTTAAAAAAGAACAAATTTGAGGATTCAAACTTCCCAATTTCTAAGCTTATTATAAAAGTTACTAAGGGCCCAGTGCACGAATTTGTACACCTTGAAAGGAACTGTGGGCCATGAGGCTGCGGTGGGCACAAGGGCGGGTCTCAGCCCATCCTCCATGCCCCCGCCCGGCCCCTCCACAGCCCTGCTCCTGCCGCCGCCGCCCTTCCCACATGCTGACAGTGCCAGCCCCACTCACATCCACTGACGGTGCAAAACGATTGGGGCCGTGTGGAGTGATTGGGGCCAGCGCTGGCCGTGGGTACGAGTGGCAGCTGCCAGCCCCAGTCGCCCCTCAGGAGCAGGGGGCAGTGGAGAAGCCCTCAGGAATGATTGGGGCCAGCAGCAGTTGTTCGCACCCGCTGATGGCACTGATCAATCAGGACTGGTGCCAGGCGCTGGCAGCGGGTGAGAGCGGGGCCGGCGCTGGCAGCACATGCAAGTGCCAGGCGGGACCGTGGTGTGTGGGAGCAAAGAATTTTCAGTAACCACCAGAGGCTCGCTCCGATGACAGCAACCAGTGCCCCACCTTGGTCTGGCATTCCTGCTCACCTGCTCCAACATCCCGCTGTGGCTGCCACCCGCCATGTTCCGCGTGCACCCCCTGGTGGTCAGCGCACATCATAGCAACTAGTTGTTTCACTGTTAGGTCTATTTGCATATTAGGGTTTTATATAGATAGATAGTAATCAAGACAGTATGGTAAGGATAACCATAAAGATCAAGGGAACAAAATTGAAAGTCCAGAAATAAACCTTTACATGTAAAGTAAATTGACTTTCAACAAAGTTGCCAAGGCAATTCAATAGGGAAAGGATAGTCTTTTAACAAATGGTGCTTGGACAACTAGTAGCCATATGCAAAAGGAACCTCATACCATATACAAAAATTAACTCAAAATGAATCATAGACCTAGATAGAAGAGCTAAAACTATAACATTTCTAGAAGAAAAGCTAGGAGAAAATATTTGTGACCTTGGGTTAGGTAAAGATGTCTTAGATACACCACCAAAAGCACAAACTACATTTTGAAAATGGATTTCACCAAATTTTAACACTTTACAATTCAAAAGATATTAAGAAAATGAAAGGACACAGATTAGGAGGGGAAAAAAAACACCTTTGTAAATCATATATCTGATAGGGGACTTGTATCGAGAATATATAAAAAAAACCTCTTACAACTTAGTAATAAGAAGGCTAACAATCCAATTTTAAAATGGGCAAAAGATTTGTACAGACATTTCACCAAAGATATAGGAATGGCTAATAAGCACATAAGATGTTAAGAATCATTTGTCATAAGGGAAATGCAAACCAAAACCACAATGAGGTATCCTGCACACCCTCTAGAATGGCTAACCTCAGAAACACAGACAATAACAAGTGTGAACGAAGATGTGGAGAAACTGAACCCTCACATATCAGTGGGAATGTAAAATGGTATAGCCACTTTGGAAAGTTTGGCAGTATCTTTAAAATGTTAGATAGAAATTACCACACTATGCAGCAATTCCAATCTTAGGCATTTATCCAAGAGAGAAGGAAATAAATATATGTCCATACAAAGACTTGTACATGAATGTTCCTAACAGCTTTGATCATAATAGTCCAAAATTAGAAACAATCTGAACACCCATCAATTGGTGAATAGCTAAACAAAATATAGTGTAGTCATAGAATGGAATACTATCTACTTATATAAAAACCCTGGGTGTAACATCACATCCAGAAGCTCGACTAACCGTAAGGAAGGCAGTCCTGCAGGGGTCGTCTTGGAAACGGCTGCAACCTCCCCCAGCTGTTTCCCTGGAGGGCGAGGTTTCAGGCAGGAACCCACCGTTGGAGCAGAGGGTGGAAGTACTGAGTCCGGCCTTCAAACCGAACCCTGACAGTAGGGAGGAGGCAGCCCCATTCCTCACAGAATCTGCTGTTGGATAGCTTGCTGTCAGTGGCCTGCCAGCCAGGAACCCCATTCACCTGCACCCCGGACCCTGACAGGAGGAAAGAGGGAGCC
>NW_005370318.1:3271918-3276157 GCF_000412655.1 Myotis brandtii
ATGGTTAGTAAAACTTGGAGATGGCAAACTTGATAGCAGTTTTCATTTAGGAATGGATATTATTGAAATCCCCTGTGAAATGATTTGTAATAGATTTATTATTGAAGCTACCTTTGGAAATATTATATCTATAGATAATATTAAAAATATATCGAAACGTGCAATTCTTTGTCCAAAAATGAGCATGTTAAAAAATTAAATGAAGAAATTCTGGATATACTCGATGGAGATTTTCACACATATTTGAGTGATGATTCCATTGATTACACAGATGATGCTGAAAAGGAAAGTTTTCCCATCAAATTTCTTAATAGTATTACTCCTTCAGGAATGCCGTGTCATGAATTAAAATTGGAAGTGGGTACAATCATCATGCTATTGAGAAATCTCAATAGTAAATGGGGTCTTTGTAATGGTACCAGATTTATTATCAAGAGATTACAACCTAACATTATCAAAGCTGAAGTATTAACAGGATCTGCAGAGGGAGAGGCTGTTCTGATTCCAAGAATTAATTTGTCCCCATCTGACACTGGCCTCTCATTTAAATTGATTCATCGACGGTTTCCCGTGATGCCAGCATTTGTGATAACTATTAATAAATCACAAGGACAAACTCTAGACAAAGTAGGCATATTCCTACCTGAACCCATTTTTGCACATGGTCAGTTATATGTTGCTTTCTTACGAGTT
This sequence comes from Myotis brandtii, assembly GCF_000412655.1. NCBI lineage: Eukaryota > Metazoa > Chordata > Mammalia > Chiroptera > Vespertilionidae > Myotis > Myotis brandtii. The sequence goes on from NW_005370318.1 coordinate 3,272,612, forward strand.
TGAAGAGCATGTGATGTTACAATTAAAGTTCTAAGTACTTCATCACAAGGGAAATTAGTCAAGCACTCTGAAAGTGTTTTCACTCTTAATGTGGTTCATGTTTTTGTTGTTTTCATATCATGTTTTTGTTGTTTTTATATCATGCCTCTGTTGTTATATCCTTTTGTTACTGTTTATTAATAAATTTATATATTATTTTCATATACATTTTACTAATTTCCTTTCATCTCTCACACTTCTATTATAGAGAAAGAGCAAATAGCAATATTAAAATATCTCCGCTAATTAATTCCCTTTTAATGTGCACGAATTTCGTGCACCGGGCTACTAGTTCAGCAATAAAAAGGAGTAAACTACCAGCCTGGCTGGTTTTGCTCAGTGGATAGAGTTTGACCTGAGGAATGAAGGGTCCCAGGTTCGATTCCAGTCAAGAGCACATGCCTAGGTTGTGGGCTCGATCACCAGTGGGGGGAGTGCAGGAGGCAGCCAATCAATGATTCTCTCTCATCATTGATGTTTCTCTCTCTCCCTCTCCTTTCCTCTCTGAAATCAATAAAAATATATTTAAAAACTAAAAATATATTTTAAAACAAAAAGAATCGATTATAAAAGTAAATTTAGATAATATATTTTTTAAAAAGGAGTAAACTCCCAACTCATGTTACAACACGATGACCCTCAAAAACATTATGCTAAGTAAAAGCCAGGTGCAAAGTCTGTATGTTGTATGATTCTACTTATGTGAAATGTCTAGAAAAGGCAAATCTATACACAGAAAGTAGATCAGTGGTTGGCTGGTTGTGGGAACAGAGATTGACTGCAAGTTTCAATCCTTTGACTGTGAGAAAACTGGTTGAGGAGATAATAAAAATGTTCTAAAAGTTTGTGTCATTGTTATGATGGCTGTACAAGTCTACATATTTACTAAAAATCATTGTACTGTAAATTTATGGTATTAAAAATGATACCTTCATAACCCTGAAGGGAAAAAAAAAACAGCCAAGGGATGTATAGATGAAACAAGTTTGGCAATATAATGGTAATGGTGAAGTTGAGTAATGGGTTGTGAGGGTTCATCATACCATTTCTTCTACTTTTGTGTATGTTAGAAATTTTTTATAGTAAATTTTTAAAAATAGGCTCTTTTTTTGCATAAAAATGTTCTGGAGAAAAATTTGTAAAGATTTTTTTAAGTTGACTTTTAGAGAGGGAGAGAGAGAGAAACATCAATGTGAGAGCCTCCCCTACTCCATACTGTCCCCTCCACTGGGAATTAAGCAGGCAACCCTTGGTGTATGGGTTTACACCCAACCAATTAAGGCACACTGACCAAGGCTGAGAGAAATTTTTTTTTAATCAAAACTATTTTAAATACTAACTTTTTGCCATATACATGAGTCACCCATATTCAAAATAAATACATTTACATTTTAAGGTGAAGGAAATGGGTTGCCTCTGAAAATACTTGGGCAAGCACTTCTGAAGATATACAGAAAATGGGAGTTATAAAGTAAGAACAATGCAGAGGGGATTCTGTAACCAGGTATGTGGGTAACCATCCCAGATCAGGAATTCTTAACCTCAGGTAGGGTGTTGCAAAACCCTCTGAGAATCTTATAAAACCCGCAGAGTCTGCTCCCAGGAAACACGCTACAAAATGCAGAATCTGATGTACAATTCCAGAAGGATTACGGACTGAGAAGTTCCTGGTACTAGATACCATTTCAATTTTGTAATTCTTTTTTTTTTTTTTAATGAGTGAAAGCAGTTTTATTACAGAAAAGTTCCCTGGGAGGGGACCCAAGTGGGTTCCCCAACTTTTGTAATTCTTTACCTCTGCAGCCCTGACAGCCTGACTGATGATGTTTAACCCACAGCTCTGTTCTGTAAGGAACTTAGGGAGTAGCAAAGTACCTGCTTCTTGGGAAATTTCATTGCATTTTCCTTTTATTTTTCATTGATCACCACAGGAATTCTCATGTGAGATTCAGTCTGAAAAGTCAATTAAGTATTTAAGCAAACATCTTCTGTATGTTCAGAGTCCTGAAAGGAGCGGGAACCCTAAGAGATGTGAACCAGCCAATTCAATGTTATTTGCTTTATTTGGTTTCCATGTCACGAGATGGCAAAGGTAGCATGTCAAGGAACAAGGTGATGGTAATCTAGAAGCCGTTTGTGCTGTAACCTAACACCCCACCACTAGCAAAGATATGGGTGACCTGAAAAGCTATAGCTTAAGAGACCCAAAAACCAAGGTTTTTGCCTTCCTTACCTATTTTACTTCTGGGAGGCAGGCATGCCAAAAAAACCTCTCCCAAACACTCCAGTGAAGGACTGCTAGGACTAAAGAGTACCCCTCACTCCCCCAAATTTGCAGCACCCAGTTTGAAAGGTGTGAACAATTAACTTCTTTCAAAGAAAATAGGAAGTTTCCCCTGAGAACTGAAAATTATTTCATTCACTCATTTCTCTGTGGCCAGAAGTTAACTTTTCTTTTCTGGAGCCCTCTCTGTCTTGCAGTCTTCTTTCTTATCATCTAGCAATACAGTCTGGCCGATTTGAACAGCTTTTCTAGTTCCCATTCCATGCCTTTCCTGCTGCAAAAGCAACACCTTCCTTAACAGTAAGCTAGACTCTTCTTTTTTCTTCTCAAAGATAGTCACCATTTTAAGGTCACTCGGTAATTGCTCCCCAGAATAAGGGAAAAAAACACAAAGAAAAAAGGCTTTGGGGTACAGTATGCCAACAGTTAACTGAAATCAATTACCCAATTGGCTAAAGCTCCCTAAGAACACACACAGGATGGTTAATGACAGCTAAAGAACACTTACCAAGCAGCCCCATGGAGCTAAAGAACTCACAGAGAAAAACAACAACAACAAAATCAAACAAACCAGAATCAAATTAGCCATGGGAGACTGAAAATGTAGCCTTTATTTCAGAGCCCACAGACACAGAGTAGCTGTGAACAGATACATAAAAAGACTCAAAACTGTTTCTTGGAGTAGGGAAAAATCTGCAGCAGGCTGTGGAAATCCAATGAAACAAATGACTACCCTGACCCAGCAACCGACACCACACCTAAACCTTGAGGCCAGAAAGTACAGAAATAAAACTTAAGAAATGCATTGACCTTCCTTCTCTGCCTTGAGTATTTATAAAAGAAACTCTTGGTCCAAGCAACAGGCTTACATGGCTCACCTCTGAAAGACTTCAAATCTTGAAATGGAAAAGCTACAGAAAGCTCTCTTTGTGCTAGGCACTTTCATGTTTCATTTAATCATCACAATGACCCTTTCGAGGAAAGTATTATCCTTACTTTAAAAATAAGGAAACTTCCTAGCTGGGTAGCTCAGTTGGTTAGAGCACTATCCTGATACACCAAGGTTATGGGTTTGAATCCCGGCCAGGGCACATACAAGAATCAATCAATGTGCCGAAACCGGTTTGGCTCAGTGGATAGAGCGTCGGCCTGCGGACTGAAAGGTCCCAGGTTCGATTCCGGTCAAGGGCATGTACCTTGGTTGCGGGCACATCCCCAGTGGG
>NW_005370318.1:3276531-3316405 GCF_000412655.1 Myotis brandtii
AGATGTGCAGGGCAGCTGATCGATGTTTCTCTCTCATCGATGTTTCTAACTCTCTATCTCTCTCCCTTCCTCTCTGTAAAAAATCAATAAAATATATTAAAAAAAAAAAGAATGCATAAATAAGAGGAACAAATCAATGTGTGTTCTCTCTCTCTCTCTCTCTCCCTTTTCCCCCTCTCTCTAAAAATCAATCAATCAATAAAATTGTTTAAAAAGTAAGAAAACTGATTCAATATGGGAAGATGAAAAAGTTCTGAAGCTGGATGATGGTGATGGTTGCACAACAGTTGAAGGTACTTAATGGCATTGAACTGTACACACAAAACAGTTAAAATGGTAAATTTTATGTGGTGTATATTTTACAATTAAAAAATGTGGTTTTTTTTTAAAAAAAAGGTAACTGAGGTTTAAAGAAGCAAAGTTTGCCAAAGTCATAAAGTCAATCAGACTGTCAAATTCTAGCCCAGGTCCTAGACCAAGCCTTAGTCTCCTCTGTAAAATGGACTTTTGTAAGGATTAGATTAAATAATGAATGGGGATATGGTGAATTAACAGACATGTATTATGTGAGTAGAAAGTTTTCCCTAGAAGTCAGGTAACGGGATTACCACAAACTTTTAATAGCATGTGAATCAGAATGTCAGAGTAGGAAAAACTTCATATAAAGACCAAGCATTAAGTCCAAACCTTAATTTCACAGGACATTTGGGGGTTGCAAATTTAACCACTTAGAAGGGTCATAGAAGTGACCTAAATGGTGAAGCTGCTCAGGAGTAAGATGACAAAATTGAGAAAATGATAAACTGGGACCTGCATGGGGAATGCTCCTGATGGGGAATTTCGGCCCAAATTTTCAAGAGAAATGAAAATCGAGAATTGTGAAATCTCCCAATCATTAAACATTGACAACCTGAAAAATATTAAATACTATGCCAGCATACCCAACTCCCCCAGGTAAGTCCATGTGAAGATGTGGTCCACAGATTGCCAATTTATAGTGTCTGATCTACTTTAAGTAGAAACCGAGGCCCAAAGATGTTAAGGGCACCCAGACTTTCTTCTAAACAGGCTTAAGAATTCAGTTCCACCCTAGCTGGTTTGGCTCAGTGGATAGAGCCTCGGCCTGCAGACTGAAGGGTCCCAGGTTCGATTCTAGTCAAGGGCACATGCCTGGGTTGGGGGCTCCATCCCCAGGAGTTGGGCATGCGGGAGGCAGCCGATCAATAATTCTCTCTCATTGATGATGTTTCTATCTCTCTCTCCCTCTCTCTTCCTCTCTGAAATTAATAAAATTGTATTTTTAAAAATATATATATATTTATTTAAAAAAAGAAATTCAGTTCCAACTTGCAATTTGATTTTTTTATAAATTTTTTTTTATTAAAGTATAGTTGGTATATAATCTTATATTGGCTATATTAGTTTCAGGTGCGTAGTGATTCGATATTTTTATACCTTACAATGTGATCACCCCAATCAATAAGTCTAGTAACTGCTAGTAGCACTTAGCATTCCTTCTGAATATAAAACCTTGGGATCCCAAACCCTGGGAGGTCTGTCAATTTAATGCTCAGGCATAGGTGAGACATCATGTTAGGAAGGCAGAGAAGGAAGCAATGAAAAGGAATGAAAAAGAAGTCCTTGGTGTCCTTAATCATGCCCCATTTGGGAAACACTACTGTCAGCAAATGGGTCAGAGATCAAAGCAGGTATGGGGGTGGTAGGTGGCTCCTATCACTGTCTGCGGCCAGATGGCACTGCTCATCTTGGGTCCTTCCCACACTCCTGCCAGTGCCAGAGATCAAAACTCAACCTTCTCCAGCATTCTGTGACCTGCATCTTTAATGCCAAGATCAAAGGGGAACTTTTATCCAAGCTGTAAAAGGGAAACCAAGAGGCAACTTAATGCTATCTCTGCCTCCTCAGTACTTCCTGAGGGGATTAAGGGCACTCCTTTAAAAGGATTCCTCAGAGAAACACATTTGAACCAAGGCCTGGTGCCTGCACCAGCTCCAAGGGCACAGTGGCTCCTGCAGAATATGTGCCAGTGGAGCAACTCAAGATTAGACAGACAACACGACCAAATGACAAGTGCTTGGAAAGACCACAGAAACTATGATCACGGGGAAAAATCCATCTGATTATAGGTATACCAGAGGTATAGGTGCATGAAATTCATGCACAGGTAAGGTCCCTAGGCCTAGCCAGTGATCAGGGCCAGGGCCTTCCTTCGCTCTGCGCCACCCCCTGGTGGTCAGCGCCCATCATAGTGAGTGATCAAACTCCTGGTCTCCCGGTCGAACTCCAGAGGGGACACTTTGCATATTAGCCTTTTATATATATATAGAGAGAGACTGGCAAAAGTCACCTTAAATCCAAGTATTCTAAACCACAAAATTTTCAACCTGGAATTCAGAAAGCATCAAGTCCAAACCCATATGTAGAAACAAACCAATAAAGCCAAAGTGATTTCCACCCAGGCCACACAGTGGATCAGTGGCAGTGTTAGGACTAAGCATAGGCTGCTGACTCCTGTTCTGTGCTCCTTCCTCAATGCCCACCCCACATGTGAGGCCCAGAGGAGACAGCAATTTCCCACACATGGGACTGGTGGCAGAGTCTACCCCTCCTGCCCAATTCCACTACTAGATATAAATCCAAGAAAACAGAAAACACAAAAACTAGCACACTTATGTTCACAGCAATGTTATTCATAATAGCAAAAAAGTGGAAACAACCCTAATACACATCAATGGATAAATAAAAGGATAAAAAGAATGTGGTCTAGCCATACAATGAAATATTATTTGGCTATAAAAAGAAATGAAATACTGCCTTAGCCAGTTTGGTTCAGTGGATGGAGCGCAGGCTTGCAGACCGAAGGGTCCCGGGTTCGATTCCAGTCAAGGGCACGTACCTCGGTTGCAGGCTCCTCTCTGGGCCGGGGCCCTGGTCAGAGCTCGTGCAGGAGTCAACCAAACGATGTGTTTCTCTCACATCAATGTTTCTCTCTGTCTTTCCCTCTCTCTTCCACTCTCTCTAAATCAATGGAAAAATATCCTCAGATGAGGATTTAAAAAAAGAGAAATGGAATAAAGTACTAATAAATGCTTCAACATTAATTACCTTTTGAAAACATTATGCTATGTTTTTTAAAAAATCCAGATACTAGCCCTGACTGGTTTGGCTCCGTGGATAGAGTGCCAGCCTGCGGACTGAAGGGTCCCGGGTTTGATTCCCCAATCAAAGGCACATGCTCAGATTGTGGGCTCAATCTTCAGTAGGGACCTGCAGGAGGCAGCCAATCAATGGTTCTCTCTCTCTCTTTTTTTTTTTTAATATTTTATTGATTTTTTACAGAGCGGAAGGGAGATGGAGAAGGATAGAGAGTCAGAAACATTGATGAGTGAGAAACATCGATCAGCTGCCTCCTGCACACTCCCTACTGGGGATATGCCTGCAACCAAGGTACATGCCCTTGGCCGGAATCGAACCTGGGACCTTTCAGTCCACAGACCGATGCTCTATCCACTGAGCCAAACCGGTTAGGGCAATGGTTCTCTCTCATCATTGATGTTTCTATCTCTCTCTCCCTTCCTCTCTGAAATCAATAAAAATATATATTTTTTTAAAAGCCAGATACTAAACACCACATATTGTATGATTTCATTTATATAGAATAACCAGAATAGGCAAATCTATACAGATAGAAAGTAAATTAGTGGTTGTGGAGAACAGGGGAGGGGTTGTGTGGGAAGTGACTGCTAATGGGGTTTTTTGGGTGATGAAAATGTTCTAGAAGATAGTGGTAAAGGTTGCACAACTTTGTGAATCTACTAAAAACCACCAAACTGTAGACTTTAAAAGGGCAAATTTTATGGTAAATGAATAATATCCAATAAAAAAGGAAAAAGATAAAACCCAAAATAGCATGAACAATGATATATGTGAGAGTACACAGAATTTTATTCTCCAAATGGAGGTTTCTAGGCTCCTGAGATACCTACAAATGTACTCAATGGACATTTCACAAGTTCCACCATAATAACGTTCCCAAAAGCAGATTCCATATGCTCAATATTTCCATAAAGAGTGAGATGAGCCTGCCTCTCACCTCAGACCCAGCTAGCTCACCTTGGCATCCTGTAACTTTAGAGTCTAAACCAGCCGTGGGCAAACTACGGCCCGCGGGCTGGATCCGGCCGGTTTGAAATGAATAAAACTAAAAAAAAAAAAAAGACCGTACCCTTTTATGTAATGATGTTTACTTTGAATTTATATTAGTTCACACAAACACTCCATCCATGCTTTTGTTCCGGCCCTCCGGTCCAGTTTAAGAACCCACTGTGGCCCTCGAGTCAAAAAGTTTGCCCACCCCTGGTCTAAACCCAGGGCAGGAGGAAGGCAGGAACACCAGAGAGAACTTCAGTTTATACCAACCATCCCCTATGGTGGGAGAACTCTTGTCCTGCAGGTTCAAGAAACACCCAATGTGCTAACACACAACTGGGAGGTGGCAGCCTCCTTGAGGAAGAAGAGCCATTCACTTCAAAAAGGGAGGGAAAAGGCCATAAATACTACCACTTCAAACTTGCACCTACAACCCTAACCTCCAAAACAAAGGAACAAGCCTGTTCCCACGGTCACTGACTCCACTAGCTCAGTTCCTCTTTGGCTGTACGACTTGCCTCCGAAACCCACACACCCCAAAGCAGATCCACTCGCTTATGTCCCCAATGGTTGTGAAACACCCTGTGTATAAGAGGGTGTGGGGACTGTTCTGACTCCCCAGTAAGTGCCTGACACAGACCAAACTCAAGTCTATCTGCGACTCCACTTGGCCTATTGCACAGACTCCCTTAACAAACTTACTTCCACACCTTTTCATTATTGAATCAAACTTGAAGTTTCTCGTGTGCACCCTTTGCACTGGCCTCTGTGGGTCGTTGTGTACATTACATCCTCAGTTTCTTTTCTTTATTAATATTTTATTGAATTTTTACAGAGAGGAAGGGAGAGGAATAGAGAGTTAGAAACATCGATGAGAGAGAAACATCGATCAGCTGCCTCCTGCACACTCCCTACTGGGGATGTGCCCGCAACCAAGGTACATGCCCTTGACCGGAATCGAACCTGGGACCCTTGAGTCCGCAGGCCGACTCTCTATCCGCTGAGTCAAACCGGTTAGGGCCACCCTCAGTTTCTTTACATCAGTTACTATATTCACAGCACTTAACACTATCTGGCATTATCTTGCTCATGTATTTGTTTACTTGTTCTCTCTCTCCTCGGACTAGAAAAGCGCCACAAGGGTGGACCTTGAACCTCTAACTCACAACCACATCCCTAGGCCTGGGCACAGAGCAGGCACACAAATATTTGTTGATTATATAAATGTGTTCCAGAAACATGGATTGCTAACTTACTACCTCTTTAAAACCTCTGAACAGGGCAGGGGTCTCCCATGCAATTCTATAAATGCCACTTTATTGAACTTCTCCCTATGGCAAGAGAGGGTGTGCCTTTTCCTGTGACGTTCTTACAACATGCTTGATCCGAATGCGGTCCAGGGAAAAATGGGTTTCAACAGGCCACTTTGGGGGTTTTCCCCACTCGTGATTCAGCCTGAGATTTGACAGCACAAGGCTGAGAAACCTCTTTTACCCGGCCTCTGAGGTTCCAAAGAAGGAATCTCTCATTAAACAAAAAGGATAAATTACCGGCTGGTTAACAGAAGGAAGGAAACTTTGTTATCAGCCAATAACCTACCCTTGTTGGGAGAAAACCAACACCAGAGAATTTAAACAAGAATGTTCCTTTGTTAAAGGCAGATACCACTCCCTTTTCTCCGTGTCTTCCTTTGCATTCACTCTCAGGATATTATCAGCTAAGGAAGCAGCATACAGGAAGACCTAGAAAATCACTCTGGATTAAATGACTTAAATCTTGGTTCTGTCTGCTTGTTCTTGACAAGCAGAGTATGAACCGAGCCTCTGGGGGAAAGGCCATTGCTTCCGAGATCTACTTCCAGGATTTTGCACAAGGAGCCAAGTTCTGACCCACTTTCCAGGCACCCTGCACACCTAACCACACACAGGCGGCACCCTAACGAGCTCCATCCTGTAACCTTCCCCCGAACAGCTGCGTTGGCCCCTGCAGGCACAGCCAAGAGGGCCAGTATAGTGTTTTTGTTTTTTTAAAACGTAGGACAGACCACCTCCATCAGAGTCACTGGAGTGCTTATAAAACTGCGAATTCCTGGGCATCGCCTAGCCCTAGGGAATTAGAATCTTCAGGAGTGGGGCTCCGGAAACTATTTTCAACATGCCTCCCTCCCCCCAACCCCCCGCCCCCCAAACAACGGGATAAAAGCTTCCCCGGAAAAGCAGAGAGTTGACAGAAAGAAGACAGGAAAAATAATCAGGGAAGGGTCTGGGGGTGGAAGGTGGGGGTGGGGATGGGGTGGGAAAGGGCAAGCTCGGGGTAACCACAGTCGAGACGGGTGCGCGGAGAACAGGCGAGAGTCGAGGACGGGCTCTGGAAAGGGTCTGACACCGGCTTTAGGCTGGGAGGCTGGTCAGAGCCGAGGTCGCTTCCACGGACTGGTCAGGAGGGTGGGGAGGCGGAGACAGCAGGATCTGGACGTGAGAGGGAGGAGCAAAGGCGGGAATAATGGGGGGCTCTTCAGAGGGGTCAGGGCTGGGAAGTGAAAATTGGGAAATGGGGGTCACAGAAAGCGGAGACCAAAGCAGGAATAGGAACCAGCAGAGGCGGTCGCCGAGACCTTTCCTCCGACCCAATGCCTCCCTCAAAACTCCAGGCCCTGACAAGCCTGAGTGCGGGGCCACGGCCGGGGAAGGGGAACTTTGGGGGAGACAAGCCCAGTCAGGGACACCCCTCAAGCCTGAGCTAGGGGGTCCGGAGGTGGCTCGGGGCAGGCATGGAGTGCCGGAAGATCCTGGGATCCCCCGGAGAACCCGGCTCCAGCTCCGGCTCCCGGAGTCTCCTTCACTCACCATCGCTGCCGCCATCTTGGATCCACGTGTCGGCGTGATGACGTCAGCGGAAGTGGTGTTTCCCCGATTATGGAGTTCAATTCTGCGCGGTGCCGCTCAACTTCAGTCGCTCCCGTAGTTGCGGTATGGAGGGGCAAAGCCGACTTAGCTCCTGATCCGTAGCCTGGTCTGGGCAGTCAAGTCGCTGATTAGGGGAAGAGAGCGTACGGCAGAACTTGGGGAGCCATATTAGCTCCTGGCAGAGACAGCTACTCCCTCTTCCCCACTGCATTGTGGGTAATGAGGGTTGTGCCTAAACGCACAGGTTCTTGGGGCACCATCTTTACTAATGGCCAGAGAACCGTTGCCAGGGTTACCTGAGGCCTTGATTTAGGTGAGAGGCGGATACCAGGATTCCAAGAGCAGGGTTCTACTCTGAGAATAATTTGTAATTATGCATTTAATTACTTGCTTGACTATTCTATATTCTCTCCAATAGACTGTAATACCTAAAAGCTAGGAGCCTGTTTATTATTAAACCTCACTCCATGTTCATCTGTAAAATGGGGAGGGGAATATTGTAATACTTTCATCATAGTTTTGTGATGAGGAGCTAATGACATAATGTTACATAGTTGTCTTTATACTCTTATGTATTTTCCTTCAGGCATATAGAAGGTGCCCAATACAATGCACTATGTATTTGTTAAAGGAATGAATGAAAAGCAAGTTATTTAGTGGAGGAAGACATCTTTGAATGTGGACTTCACCATGTGTTAGGTAAGTGTGTGACTCTTGTTACCGGAAAGGTGACCTGGCCCTGAGTGGGTTCTTGACTTTGCGCAGGAAAGATTTCACAGCAGGAATCCAGGTGATTTTTAAAGGATGTTTATTAAAGCTGGTAACAGTGAAACAAGGAAGGGCCTAGGATAGAAGAAGCAACAATAGAGGGAGTAACTAGGCGGGGAAATGAGCCTGGGCTGGGCTGCTTTGGCTCACTAGGAAGTCAGAGAAAAGGGGGCAATGGGGCCAAGGTCAAGGGTTAGCTGGGGAGGAGCAGTCGCTGCCCATTGCTTCCTGGTTGCAAGCCTCCTGGGGTCCCTTAGAGTGTAGGACAGTGATGGCGAACCTATGACACGCATGTCAGAGGTGACACGCGAACTCATTTTTTTGGTTGATTTTTTTTGTTAAATGGCATTTAAATATATAAAATAAATATCAAAAATATAAATCTTTGTTTTACTATGGTTGCAAATATCAAAAAATTTCTATATGTGACACAGCACCAGAGTTAAGTTAGGGTTTTTCAAAATGCTGACACGCCGAGCTCAAAAGGTTCGCCTTCACTGGTGTAGGAGATGCATGTCTGTGGGGAAGAAGAAGGGGCTGGGAAAGGCTGGACATACTCATGGGAGGGAGAGGGAGTGCGCTGGGACCTTCAGTTTGAGGGGTTTTTTTAAGGCTGGGAGTTAAGGGGAGGTCTAATAAATTATTCATTAGTTTTAGGCTGATGTGCCAAAATGAGATTTATTCCCTTAACTTCATCTGCCCTTGGGTATGGTTGGCAAATAAATGGCACTTGGATTTCTGCTCTCTATCTCCCTGAGTAGAAATGAGCACCATTGTGATGGATTGTCCAGAAAGATGGTTGCCAACAAGTCCTCCCATTTTTTCATGAGCATGCTGTTTTTCCCTTCAAGAGGCAGATTTTATTTATCCTCCCTTTGAATCTGGCTGGTCATATCACTTGTTTTGACCAATAGAATGTGGTACAAACAACTGCCAGTTCTGGGTCTTAGCCTTAAGAGGCTTGGCAGCTTCTGCGGCTATCATCTTGGATCTAAGGAAGTATGGCTACCCTGCTGGAGAGCCACATGGAAAGGGAGGGAGGCCAGCCATCTCCTCAAGACATCTAGAAACTCCAGCTGAGCACTAGAATTGTGAATGAAGTCATCTTGGACATCCCAACCCCAGCTGACCTGCCAGCTGAATGCAACCACATCCGTCACTATGTACAGTAGAAAAACTGTCCAGCTGAGCACAGTTGGTCTAGATTTTGGAGTGGTTTCTCATGAGCAATTGATCATTGAAACACACATCCATTAACTCTCTCATCCACACAACCATCCTGAAGAATAGCTGAACAGATATTATTCCCAAGGGGAAGAAAGCTTGAACGACTAGGAGAACTTACCTGGAATCTCATCACTAGTAAGTCATAGATTCCAAACTTGCAACAAGTTCTCCTGGATCTTGAATCCTGGGTGTTTTCTACCCTTTCTGGATGCTTGAAGAGGGATGAATAATAAGGGGGAAAGCTTCACAAATGGCTTATTCTTCTTCAGTATTTCCATTTTCCCCCTCCTCATACTTTTTGTTTTCCCCCAAGGGTTTTCACATTCCCATCTCTTTCGGTAACATACACCAGAATCCTGGAACTTGGTGGCCTGAGGTCAGATCCCATCCCTACCTCTCACTAGCTCCATCACATGGTAAGTTTCTTTTTTTTTCCTTAAAAAACTTTTTTATTGTGGTAAAATATACATCACATACAATTTATCATTTTAATTGCTTTTTTTTTTAAAGATATTTTCAGACAAATAGACATGGTTTTTTTAATTAAAATATGTTTTTATTGATTTCAGAGAGAGGAAGGGAGAGTGAGACAAATAGAAACATCCATGAGAGAGACATTGATTGGCTGCCTCCCGCACACTCCCTACTAGGGATAGAGCTCACCTAGGCATGTGCCCTGACTGGGAATTGAACAGACAACCTTCTGGTACATGGGGCAATGCTCAACAAAGTGACCTTGGCTGGGTATCTCAGTTGGTTAGAGCATTGTCCTGATATGCCAAGGTTGTGGCTTTGATCCCCAGTCAGGACACATACAAGTATCAACCAGCGAATGCATAAATGAATGGAACAATAAATCTCTCTCTCTCTCTTCCTCCCTCTCTCCACTTCCTTTCTCTCTAAAATCAATTTTAAAACATTTTATATTTAAAACTTATCACTTCCTAATCATTTTACTACATCTTACTCTTGAGTTGTTTACATCTATTTTATGTGTAATACTGCTAGATGGTGTATTGCTGCATATTCCTTTCCAGCTCTGTGTTCAGCGGTGTCGGGTTGGTAGCAGAGCCAACTTATCCATTAACACAGTAGGCACAGTACAGAAGGCCCATCATACTTTTAGGTGCCACAAAAATGTTCAAAAGAAATTTTTTTAAATCAGAAGGAAAAAATGTCTTCATATATGAATATATTCATCTTGATATCAATGTAGTTGTCAACTATAATTTCTAATTAATTTAATATATTTATAAATAGAATATATATTTTATGAAGGAAGGTTCCAACAAAAGCAAAAGTGCCAAAGGCCCATGAATATCATAATACAGTTCTGGTTGCTAGTTTGAAATTGGCCATGTTGAGACTGTTTATAACACCAAAATCAACAAAGCTACAAATCAGGACTTGAATTATTGTTTCGCTATTAAAATTTTTCTGTAAAGGGTCACATAGTAAATATTTTAGGCTTTGAAGACCATGTTACTGGGTCACAACCCAGCTCTGCCTGTGTCACAAAAACCACTACAGACAATAAGTAATGGTGTGGCTGTGTCGCAATAAAATGTAGTTTGCCAAACCCAGGTCTAGACTTAGGTTAGGTGATGGAGCCAATGTTAATAACGCAGATAAAAACATTAAGTGTGTTGTGTCTATAGCTGTTACATTGTGATTAGCACAAAATTGTGACAGTATTGGAAACTCTTACCTTATTCAGCAAAGAAGTTGCTCATATCATCTACTAAGGAGTGAAAACATGCATACTTCATTATTTCATTTTCATCTTATTCATGAGTATAAATGAAACTATTAACCGACATTGATGTCGGAACTAAACTTGGAGAGGGTATGTTGTCAAGCAAGTTACCTCTGTAGGTGACTGAAGTTTAATCCTGTGGGGAAATCCTGGGAAACAGCACAAAACACAAACTTCACAGTTATCCCAACCAAGAGACAAGAGAGCTGGAGTGTTTATTTGTACACCAACTCCCAAAAGTCATTAGTTGAGCCAAGAGACAAGAGAGCTGGAGTACTTATTTGTACACCAACTCCCAAAAGTCACTAGTTGAGGACTGATCCCAGAGGGCATTAATTTCTTAGCACTTTTGGCCTTCTTGGAATGCTGGCAGCTGAGGGGTGTGTGTGTGTGTGTGTGTGTGTGTGTGTGTGTGTGTTTGTTTGTTTTTTGGTGGTGTTGTAGGTTTTTTTTTTTCAGTTTTAGAGAAAGAGCCCTCAGGCACAGTGATGCAGATAATGACAGCTAAAAGTCTAGGCCACTTTAAGGGATACTGACAGTGCATGCCACACTCTCTGAGGTACAAGTCCAGAGGATCATCCTAGCTGTATGGTAGCTATGCCTCAAATATCTTGAGATCCAGGCACCATCTGGCTTTGCCATCCCTAGAGTTAATTCATTTTCCTCAGCGTCCAAGATGGCAGCTAGAGCTCCAGCCTTCACATGCACATTCTAGACAGCATGATGGAGGAAGAGATGAAAAATAAGGGGCAAAGAGTCCACATCTTTTAAGAAAGCATCCTGGAAGGTGCTATACCACACTTCCACTTACAACCCATTGATCAGAATGTAATTACATGACCACACTTTGCTGCAAAAGGGAGTGGGAAATGTAGCATTCATTCTGAGTGGTCACATGCCCCTGATAAAAATTCTGTTTCTCCAGAAGAAGGGGGAACATGGAGGTGGGGATAACTAGCAGTCATTGCCAACCTTCAAAAGGGAAGGATGCAAACAGAATGTAAATCAATATAGTCTTATGTCAGATATACTGACATGAGGACAGACACATGACAAAATTGAGGGCCCAGGTTGGGGAATAAGGAGGCAGTTTTTTCAAATCACAGGAGAAACAAGTGCTTTCTCTATATTTATACTTAAAGCCACAGCTAGAGGCTATATTGAAGCAAGTCATTAACATGGGGCACCTTCCAGGGGAGAACTGCATATAGAGTCCCAAAGAATTGGTGGCTCAAAATTTATCCCCATGTTTTGTTTTATTTATTTATTTACTAGACCTTATGTTTTAGAGCAGTTTTAGATTTACAGAAAAATGAGTGGAAAGTACAAAGTTCTCATATACCCCCTCACCCAGCCCCTAGTTTCCCCTATTATTAACATCTTGCCTTAATAAGGTATATACGGTACAACTAATGAGCCAATATTGATACAATATTATTAACTAAAGTCCATAGTTTACATTAGTGTTCAATCTGTGCTGTACATTCTATAAGTTTTAACAGATATATAATGATATGTACCTACCATTAAGAGTATCATACAGAATAGTTTCACCTCCCTAAAAATCCCCTATGCTCTACCTATTCATCCTATCCCTCCTCCCCACCAAATCCCTGGCAATTGCTGGTTTTTAATGGTCTCGATAGTTTTACTTTTTCCAGAATGTCATATATTTGGAATATACAGCATGCAGCCTTTTCAGATTGGCTTCTTTCACTCGGCAATATGCAGTTAAGGTTCTTCCATTTTTTTTTTCCTTTTTAAAAAAAAATGTTTTTATTGATTTTTAGAGAGGGGAAGGGAGAGGGAGAGAGAGATAGAAACATCAATGTGAGAGAGAAGCATCAATCAGTTGCCTCCTGCACGCCCCCTACTGGAGATTGAGCCTGCAACCCAGGCATGTGCCCTGATCAGGATTCGAACTGGTGATCTCTTAGGTGCATGGGTTGATGATCAACCACTGAGCAACACTGGCCAGGCTTCCATGTCTTGATAGCTTATTTCTTTTTATATGAATGTACTACAGTTTGTTTATCCATTCACCTGTTTTTTAAAAAAAATTATTTTATTTATTAATTTGAGAGAGAGAGGAAGGGCAGCGGGAGAGAGAGAAACATTGGTTTGTTCTACTTATTTATGCATTCATTGATTGATTCTGTGTACTGACCGCGATCGAACCCACAACCTTGGCTTATCCAGATGATACTCTAGCCCACTGAGCTACTGGGCCAGGGCTATCCATTCACCTATTGAAGGATATCTTAGTTACTTCCAAGTTTTGACAATTATAAATAAAGCTACTACAAACATTAGTATGTTTTTGTATGGGTATTTGCATTGCTGAATTGTATAGTAAGAATATATTTAGTTTTATAAGAAACTGTCAAATATTTTCCAAAGTGGCTGCTCCATTTTGCATTCCCACCAGCAATGAATGAGATTTTCTGTGTGTGTGTTTTTTTTCACATCCTTACAGGTATTTGGTGTTGTCAGTGTTTTAGATTTTGGCCATTCTAATAGGTGGGTAGTGATATCCATTGTTGTTTTAATTTGCACTTCTCTGATGACATAAGATGTGGAGCATCTTTTCATATGCTTATTTGCCATCTGTGTATCTTCTTTTGTGAGGCATCTGTTCAGCTCATTTACCCATTTTTTAGTTAGAGTTGTTTTCTTATTATTGAGTTTTAAGAGTTCTTTGTATATTTTGGATATCAGTCCTTTATCAGATAGGTGTTTTGCAAATAGGTTCTCCTATGTCAGAACTGGTCTTTTCATTTTCATTTCTCTGTCTTTCTTAGATCAGCTTTTTAATTTTAACCAAGTCCAATTTGTCAGTTTTTTCTTTCATGGATCATGCTTTTGGTGTTCTATCCCCATGTTTTCACCTGTCTTTTCTGTGACCAGAGGGAAATATCAGAGTGTAGGGCAGTGTAAACTGATAGAACAGGAGGGCATGAGTTGACTCCTGGATCTTGTCCATTTAGCAATAGGCTCCAATTCTTGAAATCATGTTTCAGTCAGCTATTTCTGTAATAATGCTATGTAACAAAACAACCCTAAAACTTAAAGGCTTATAATATTAAGCATGTATTCCTCTCTCACATGTCCACAGGTCAGCTGGAGTTAGTTGATTGAAGCTGGGATTAGCTGAATTTAACTCCAAGCTGCAGGTTGGATCCACATCTGCACCACATGTCATTCATCTTTCTTGGACCATGTTCTTTTCAGGGCAAAAGGCTGGAGGGGAAGCCAGCCCCACAAGCACATTGTAAGCCTTTGCTTACAACACGTCTTCTAATATCCCATTGGCTAAAGCAAGTCTCATGCCAAGCTCAATATTAGTGGTGTAGAGAAGTGTACTCCTCCTATGGATTACTGAACAGCAATTCAATGTACCACAATCATGAATGCAGATTCCTATCACAGAGCCCTGTGCTCTGCTTCAGATACCCAAAGACACATCCCAAACAAGAAAACAAGAGAAAAATTGAATTACCAACTAGGTAAGTTGAAACACTGATAGCTTTATTTTCCACTGTTCTTATATCCAGTTTCTAAGGTTAAGACTCTGTGCTACTCAGGGGTACAGAATCAGTTCAGTATAGGGTTCCATGGGACCCTGGTGGGTGCTATGATGTGGATCCTTCAAGGAATGCAGTAATATAGAAAGGTATCATTTGTGCCCATTCCACTGTCACCTCTTCTCATTGCTCCCCTCACAACAAAAGCTGACTTTCAACTGTGACAACATGCCTCCTTGTCTTCTCTGCTTCCTTCCCAGGTCTCCCTCCCGTCCCCCCAGAGCTTCCCACGCAGGGAACCAGATACCTCGCAGCAGCCCCATCTCCAGACCCCAGGATTCCTGCAACGGTGGGTACCATCTTAGCAACCACAGTAGCTGCTTGGCCGTGGGAAATGCTCCCAATGCTGTAGAGATCCACCAGCTCGTGTAGCAATGTGGCTTGGCCAGACAGTCAGGGTCCCAGAGCATGAAAAGTCATTCCTGTCATCCTGGCAGACCCAGCCTCTTGGAAACCCATCCAGAGTCCCAGTGCCAGTGTGGTAGGCAGAATATTGCCCCCCTTCCCTCCCCCCCACCCCCACAAAGGTCCATATCCTAATCCCCAGAACTTGTGAAGATGTTACCTTATATGGCAAAAGGGACTTCACAGATGTGATAAGGATCTTGAGATGATTAGTCTGGATTATTCAAGTGGGTCCAGTGTAATTACAGGGGCCCTTATAAGTGAGAGAGGGCAGCCGGAGACTCAGAGGCCGAGATATGATGACTGAAGTAGTTTGGAGTGAAGAGCAGGAAGGAACTGTGCAGCCTCTAGAAGCTGGAAAAGGCAAGGACACAGATTCTCCCCCGGTGCCCGCAAAAGGCAGGTGGCCCTGCCCACCCGTTTCACACTTCTGGTCTCTGGACTGTAAGATAATAAATCTGTGTTGTTTCAAGCCACCAAGTTGGTGGTAATTTGTTGCAGCAGCAAGAGGAAACTAACACAGTCAGCAACTATTTGGGGCAGTTTGCATATCATACTCCACTTCTCTGTACTACTGGTTTCGGGGAGGGGCCTTCCCCATTTCTGACTTGTCCAGCAAAAAGGCAAATAGATATTCAGGAACTAGAAGAAAGGCTGACCTGTCAGTAGCCTTTAGCATTTCTATCTTTTATTTAAATATTTCATTATTTTTAAAGTTTTCTGTTCAAACCAAAGCTGTAACTGGAATCCAAATGTCCCAGGCAACAGAAATATAACTTGGGGTCTCCTGAGAATGGCAGATTGTGGATTGCTAGAGTCAGAAAGAGAGTGTCCAGTCCAGCCCACCCACTTGACAGATGAGGAACCGAGGCTGGAGTGAGGGTGGGTGTCTGGGAGTGAGAAGGGTGAGCAGACATCTAGCAGATGGCGCTGGTGAACCTCACAGGCACCGCCTCAGAGCCTGGCCCTGCCGTGGTCCCCCATCACGGCTGCTGCTGGTACTGGCTCTCCGTGGCCGTGTAGAAGTCGTCCAGCACACTCTGGATGTATTCGAAGGTGGGCCGCTCCTCGGGGCGGTTCTTCCAGCAGCGCGTCATGATGTTGTAGAGCTCCTCGGGGCAGTGCTCTGGCCGGGGCATGCGGTATCCACGCTCCAGCGCCCGGATCACCTCAGGGTTTGTCATGCCTGAGAAGGAGCCATGGAATTAAAAAGGGAGGGATTGGCGATGGGAGTCCAGGGGAGGCAGACAAAGTTGCCTCCCCAGCAGCCATCACTCCCCACCTCCTGTGGGAGCTCTGCCTCTCTGACTGCGAAATCCATAGACTCCCCTGAGTGAGGGCAGGGGCATGGCACCCAGTTTTGGCCAATGGAAGCCGAGGGGGAGTCTCCAGGGAGACTTCCAGGCAAGGTTTTCCTCCCTGATAGAGACTTTAGAGGACACACACTTACTCCTTCCTTCGGGCACTGTGAGACCGTGTGATCCTTGGAGCTGCAGCAGCCCTCTACCATGTGAGGAAGACAGTCATGGACAAACTAACCCAGAGTCCTGAGAGCTGCTGAGCGGCTGAACTAACTAGTCACCAATGTCAGACTCGTTATGGGAGCAATAACTTACTTATTGTTTCTACCACTCCTTAGTCTGTCATTCTGTTACTTGCAGCTTAATGCATCCTAATGGATACAGGGTGTCATAGCCATTCCTGGTTTTCCCTGGCATACCCTCAAGACAAAACAGTTAGGTGGCTAGACTCGATGCACCCTATATGTGAATGGGACCATTTCCTTATTTAATTGAATTTGTTAGTTATCTTTAAGAACAACCATTTAACTGACTATGGCCCTCAATTTTATATCACCAGTCTTGAACTCCAAACTTATATATCCAAGTGCTTTCTTGAACATCTTTACCTGGATGTCTACTAGTCACCTCAAATTTAATGGGGCTAAGACAGAATTCTTTAATTTCTATCCATAGACTATTGCCCACCTAGTTGCTCCATTAAAACCAGGAGAATCATCCTTGATTCTTCTCTCTCCCTCACCTTCCACATCTGCAACTCACATCTTCTTTTGGAATGTAGCATCAACCCATCAGCTTATATCTCTGTTGCTATCGCCACTGCTGCAGCTTCCACTTGTCCCAGCCCCAAATCCACTCTCCATGCTGAACCACGCATCACTTAACCATGAGAAGATGCCCCCTCCCAGCTTCCACATGCTTAGACTAACATCCACTCACTCTTGACCATGACCATGGGCCCTGCTGGATCTGGCCCCTGCCAACCTCATCATCTACCATCTGCTCTCATTCCTGGTCTCCAGCTGCCTGGCTTCCTTGCTATCCTCAGGCACACTTCAGGCCCTATAAACTAGCAGTGCTTTCTGCCTGAAATCTTTTCCCCAGATCCTCACTCAGCTGTTTTTCAGCTCAAATATGACCTGCTCTGACAGGTACTCCCTGTCCACAGGAGCTCCAGGTCACTCACTCTTACATGCCTCTGCTTCATTTTCTCAGCAGTGATCTCCTTGGGAGTGTGTGTCTGTTTAGTGTGTGCTCAGGCTAGACTGTGAGCTCCTTACAAGCAGGGGCCTCGTCTCTTACTGTATCCTTAGTGCCTAACGCACGGAAGGAACTTGAGAAATACAATGGAATGAGCGATGTCTATATCTTTTGTTCCTAACCTTCACAACCACTTGTACAAGGTAGATGTCATTACCGGATAGGGTACCTATATTTTTTTACAGGTGAAAACACTGGGATAAAAGTGAAGTGAATTTGTCAAAATGTAATAGTTGATGGGGACACCATTCAAATTCAGGACAGTTTATAAAAACAATCAGAGACTCTTTTTATCTGCCTTGTCCCCTCTTCCCAGTGTTTTGGCATGGAGCCATTCCAACCAAAAAGGAACCGAGCACAACAGTACTTACTGAGCCCTAGGCAATCTGTATGTCACGTGTATCTTTATACACCCTGTGTTCTACTCAGTCTAGGGTGCTGCCCGCAGGCGTGTAGGTAAACATCTATTCCACAAACAGATACGAAGCACCCACTATGTGGCGGGCACAGAGGTAGGCAGTGCAGATACACCAGTGAGGAACACAGACATGATTTCTGGCCTCACGGAGCTCAGAGTCTGATGGGGAAAATATTAAACAAACACATAGTTATCAATTGTGATGAACACTATGAAGGAAACAGTGTAGCGTGTTTTGAATGAGAAGCACGGGGGACGTGTGGGACTTTGGATGACTGGATGGTGGGATGCCACATACAGTGAAGCTGGAGATGTAGACAGGGGCTGGATCATGCAAGACCTGCAGGCATAATTAGAAGTTTGGGATTTTGTCCTAATTATGGTGGGAGACCATGAAAGAGTTAGAGATGGAGAAGGGACAAGATCTGAGTCACAGTTTTAGAAAACTCGTTCTGGCTGCACGTAGAGAATGGCCTACAGGAGAGAGGGGAGAAGCAGGATGCTGGTTAGGCAGGCACTGTACCATCGAGGTGAGAGGTGATGTTGGCCAGGATGAGCATGGAGGCCGTGGAGTTAGAAGGGGAAGACTTGGGATGTGTTTTGGAGTCAAATACCAGAACCTCTGACTGTTTGGATGTGATATGGAGTGAAAGAAAAGGAAGGATGGAGGGAGCCCGCAGATTTCAGGCTTAAGAAACTGGGTGGATGGTGGTGCCTTTAACTGAGATGGAGCAGGTGAGGGGAGGTTGGGAGGAGGATGAAGAACTCAGTCTGAATGGACATTGACAAGAGAAGAAAGCCAGACTGGGCCCTGGAAGCAGCCCAAGCTGAGGCCCCCTTCACTACCTGGGTATGGGATCCGGCCGTAGGTGACGATCTCCATCAGCAGGATGCCAAAGGACCAGACGTCCGACTTGATGGTGAAGGAGCCAAAGTTGATGGCTTCAGGAGCTGTCCACTTGATGGGGAACTTGGCCCCTGCAGAGTTGGAAAGGGTGGAGTCAGGGAGGGTCTGGAGAGCAGGGGGCTGGGTTTCTGCTAGGGTGAGGGAACAGGACAGCACAGTTGCCCACATCTGCCCCCTGCAGACCTGCAGTTTCCCTAAATCTAAATCTGGCCTCTAGAAGCAAGGAACATCCATGCTGAGGACAGATGGCTAAAGTGGGGAGGAGTGGGCAGAGGGTCTGGGGTGTGGCCGGGGAGCCAACTCCCCAGGACCACCTTGTTAATTCAGTGGTTACCCCAGCAACCTACAACTCCTGAAGAGTGGAGTCCTAGAGGTCACAGAAGGTTCAGACAGCAGGACTGCAGGGGCCTTGAGTCCAGGTTGCAGCGAATGCCTTCGCACCCTGGTGCCGGGCAGTGGGAGAAGGGAAGAGTTTGGCCTTGGCCTCTGCTTCCCACCAGTCGCTGGGTGTCTCCCTTCTACTCTTCCTCTCCTTCCCCCTCGTCGGGGATGGGTTTAGTTAACCTTTGGTTACTGATTTCCATCTTAATTCCATTGTAGTTGAGAATATGCTCTATAAGAATACATGTCCTTTGAAGTTTGATGAGACCTGCTTTATGGCTGAGTACATGGTCAAGTTTTGAAAATGCTCTGTTTTTTTTTTTTTCTCTCCATTTCTTCCCTCCTTGACATTGAGAGAATTTTCTTTATTCCTGGTTATCCTCTCCTGTTTTAGAGATTATACATTCTACTCTTAGTCTTTTAGTGGTTGCCCTTAGTTTAGATTGTTTTTATTGTGTCCTAACAAACATGAAATAAAGTGCACAAATCCTTCATATACAACTAGATGCATTGTTGACATGTATAGACCTTGTAATCCCCACTCAGATCAAGATAGAGAACACTTTCAGCATCTCCGTGGCTCCCTCCTGCCCGCCCCCACCCCAGTCAGTACCACCCCCATCCCAGGTAAGCACTATTCTGACCTCTACCGCCATAAATGAGTTTTGCCTGTTTTTTTCTTTAACGATTTTATTGAGCTGTATACACAGGTCATGCAATTTACCCAGTTAAAGTATGCAATTCATTGGTTTTTAGTATGTTCACAAAGTTGTGAATTTTAGAATATTTTTATCATATCTGCCCCCCCTCAAAAAAAAACCCATACCAGGCACTCCCCATTTCTTTCCAACTTCCCATCCCAGCCCTAGGCAATCATTAATCTACTTTCTTTATAGATTTGCTTGTTCTGGACATTTCATATAGATCAGTGGTTCTCAACCTTCTGGCCCTTTAAATACAGTTCCTCATGTTGTGACCCAACCATAAAATTATTTTCGTTGCTACTTCATAACTGTAATGTTGCTACTGTTATGAATCGTAATGTAAATATCTGATATGCAGGATGGTCTTAGGCGACCCCTGTAAAAGGGTCGTTCAACCGCCAAAGGGGTTGTGACCCACAGGTTGAGAACCGCTGGTATAGATGGACTCATATAATATGTTACCTTTGTATCTGCCTTCTTTCACTAACATGATGCTTGGAAAGTTTATCCATGAGTAGCATGTACCTCATTCCTTTATGAATGATATTCCATTGTATGGGTAGACCACATTTTGTTTATCTGTTTATCAGTTGATGGACATTTGGTTTGCATCTGCTTTTTGGCTGTTACAAATAATGATTCTATGAACTTTCACACATGAGTTTGCTTGTTTCTGAATTTTATATAAATGGAATCGTCCAACATCTACTTTCTTGGTCCGATTTCTTTCATTTTGATATTATATCTATGAGAGTCAACCACTTTGTTGCATGTAGCATTGGTTTGTAATTTTTCATTGCTGCAAACATTATATTGTATGAATATACCACAAGTTACAAATTAATTCTTCTGTTTATAGATATTTGGATTCCTCTGTTTTTATCTATTATCCATAAAGTTGATCTTATGCTTAATTTCAACATGCACACACCTAACTTAATCTACATCAGAGTCTCTGGGTGACTGAAGGCCAGGACATTACATCCAGAAGGACTCTGTCAAGTTTAATAAGACATAGCTAAAACTGGGGTGGACCTTTGCGTTTTACTGATCACTTTCACAGGCTCAACTCTCACCACTCACCACCAACCCAGGTGGGCCCCACGGGTCCCTTGGCAGCATCCCCTACCTTCCCGGGCCGTGTACTCGTTGTCCTCGATGACCCTCGCCAGGCCGAAGTCAGCAATCTTACACACCAGGGTCGCAGAGACCAGGATGTTGGCGGCTCGGAGGTCTCGGTGAATGTAGTTCCTCTGCTCGATGAAGGCCATGCCTTCCGAAATCTCCACCCAAAACAGAGATACCCTCATCCTCAGATCTGGCCCAGCCCAAGATGAGTCCCACCCAAAGGCAGAAGAGGAGTGTCCAAGTGTGAAAAAAAAAAAAACAGGAAAAGAAGTGTTCCAGCTCCTTCTTTTTGTGTGGGAGAGTCCTAAGCTCAGACTGGCATTTCTCTGTCTACCCGTCCAGGTTGGGAGGATCCTCAGGGCCTGAGTTAGTGTGGGGCTTCTCCAGGGTTCCAGAACTTTCAGAGAGCACTTTGAGGAGAAGCAATGGCATTATTCTCCGGGACCTGTATACCCACACCAGGATACTAGGAAGAGCTTTCCTTCCCGACCCTCTTTCTGGGGACAATCTAGGCTCACATCATATTCTGCTGTATCTCTCTTATTTAAAAATACATTTTTATTGATTTCAGAGAGGAAGGGAGAGAGGGAAACATCAATGCTGAGAAAGAATCATTGATTGGCCACCTCTTGCCTCCCATGGGGGATCAAGCCCATAACCCAGGCATGTGCCCTGACTGGAAATCGAACCATGATCTCAAGGTTTATAGGTTGAGGCTCAACCACTGAGCCACGCCAGCTGGGCTCTGCTGTATCTCTTATGCCTTCTTTATCCCCAAACCTCAGTAGAAAAAAATAATTTGTTCACAGATATCTACTGAGTGTCTTGGGGGTGCCAGACATGTCACTTGAATAGGTGCTAAGTCAGGCAAAACCCCTGTAGGTGGTATTAAGTACCATAAAGAAAGGATAAAGAGGGTAACAGGAGAGGAAACCCAGAGGGCTTTTTGGATTGAGTGGTCATGGAAAGCTGCTTTGAGGAGGTGAAATTTATGTGAAGATCTCAGTGATGATAGTGTGACAAATAAGAATGTTCCTGGCAGAAATAACATCATGTGCAAAGGCCTGGAGGTAGGAATGAGCTTGGATGTTTGTGGAACAGGTCGCTGAGAAGTTGCCACAGGGACCGTGGGGAGTTGAGAGAGACATGGCTGATTGTGAAGGACCTGGTAGGAG
This sequence comes from Myotis brandtii, assembly GCF_000412655.1. Taxonomy (NCBI): domain Eukaryota; kingdom Metazoa; phylum Chordata; class Mammalia; order Chiroptera; family Vespertilionidae; genus Myotis; species Myotis brandtii. The sequence goes on from NW_005370318.1 coordinate 3,298,622, forward strand.
GCTAGGAGAGGAGGTTGGACTGTATTCTGAGTGTGATGTGAAGATAGTAGAAGGCTTCGAGGAGGAATGTGATGTTGTCTGATGTATATTTTAATGTCATCATGGCTGCCGAGTGAATAATAGACTGTGTTAAGGATTCTTATTCACAACGGTGCCTGGACGTTTCTGATGGAAAAATGTAGGATTTTTCCTTAGAGACATCTTTTACATAGAATGGTTTGTGCATTAACCCGTATAAAGAGGTTTATTATTAACCCTCAGACACCCACTAAACAGCACTTACAATTTACAAGCTGGCCTTCGAGCTCCTTGAGTCAGGTGCTCTCACAATGTGTGTTTTACAGAGGAGGGACACTTTCCAGCTCATACCACCAAGAAAATTCTGAATGTCAGACTCAAACCAGTCTGTGGGTGTTCAACCCCAGTGCACCATGCTGCCTCTAGTTACTGCAGATCCCCAGTGCCCTGGAAGACTGAAGCTGGGTGCAATCTGGTGAGATTATTTGGAGGGGAGAGGGGGCCTGGCCAGACAGACCAAACCAATGCACCAGCCTGCTCAAGGTTGGAGGAAAAGTGGGCAGTGCACTTACAGGAAGTGGACAGGAGGGGGCACCCATGACTATTGAAACTGAGGTCTGAGGCTGCAGACTTTCCAACAAAAACTCCAGACTTTTAAATTTTGTTTGGGGTAGCCTGTCAGGGGGTCAGGTAAGACAGGTCTTGCCTGGGGAGTGTGGGAAATGTATAAGGAGTCCTTAGAGGCACAGTTAACAACAGTTATTACCTTAATGGCAGACATTGTAGCTTATTCATGTACTAGTGGCCCGGTGCACAAATTTGTGCACATTAAAAGGAAATTAATTAGAAGAAATATTTTAATATCACTATTTGCCTTTTCTCTATAATAGAAGTGTCAACCAAATTCATGAGCGACAATGACAGATCGAAACACACGCATGGGATTGGCACCAGCGAGAGCTTTATATGTATCACACATGCGCGAGTCAACTTAACCTTTTATATGTATAGAATAAACTTGCTTAATTAGACCTGCTTTCTGACTTAGCTAAACTTGTTCCAGCCCAGTGAAGCACCCCATCTTCTCTTTCAGGTAATTGTCAGCAACACAGCAGTAAATATCAACACGAAGCAGATCATTATTGTAGATCACACAGGGAGAACAAAGGGTAAAACATTTAACTGCAGCAGTGTTTAACTATATTCTGCGCAGTGAGAAAACCTGGGGGCATTTTCAAGGTCCACCATTTCTTACTTCTTTTCAATTGGGTCAAGTTTCTAAGCTTTCTAAATCTCCATTTTCTGGCTAATGAAAAAAAAAAAAGGATTCCACCAAGTCTTCTATCTACCTACTCCAGGAATTCTTTGAGGAGCAAATGAGATGAGGCACAGGAAAACGCTTCACAGACATTTGGTTAAAGTGTAAAATGTTTGCACCTGGCTATAAAGCAAGCCTTGTGTTCCTGGGCTAAAGAAACTGCAAGGAGACTAGTCGCTAGGGAGAGGAAGCCAGGCATTGCTATGTGACGTCATTACCTGGACGGACTTAGCATATTAGTCTTTTATATAAATAGATTATAAGATGATACTTAACAAATAGTACTTACTCTCTGCTTTAGGGAAGGCACTATTGTGATCAGCCGTGTTTCACAGGTGAGAATGCTGGAAGCCAGAGAAATAAGTAACAGGACTGGAACTCCAACAGCCATGCTCAGGGTCCATGCACTTAGCCATTATTCTACCTGAATTTTTGGCCGTCTATTTGGCACAGAGCAGGTACTAATGCTGGTAGTTACCACTGGCAGACAGTCATGCTATTGATTTTCACATGAGCTCAGTGAGGCAGGTGGGACAAAACCCACAAAACCCTGCGTGCCTCTGGAACTGGACCAGTTCACTCTGAGCCCCATCAAGCTACTCCAACCTTGTATGCCTCACATTTCGTCTCTATAAAATGGGGACAACAATAGAACCTGCCTGTGAGGGCTTCTGTGAGGATTAACCCTGTAACCCTCATCAAGAACTAAGAATGGTCTCTAGCATGTTAAGTATTTACTACAATGGTGACAATTAGTGCTCCCTGTTGAGGAAAATGGCACTCAAAGAGGTTACACAACTTGCTCAAAGCTACGCAGGCAGAGCTGGGATCAAACCCAAAATGCTATGCAACTCCTAAGTCCAATACACAAAGTGTTGCTTTTCAAGGTTTTGTTAACTGAATGAATTAAGGGATAGGTTTACTGGGCTCAGGGCTGGTCTGAGAATCGGGGGTGGATTAGGTGGTGAGATTTCATAACCACCAAATGGGCTGCCACAATGTCAGGCACTGGAACTTGGGTTTCTTCCAAGGAATCACAGAATCAGAGTGGGAAGCGCCTGTAGGATATTCTCCCTCTTTAAACTGGATCCTACTGATACCTCAAGGTAGCCAGGGTGGGGCAGGGGTGTGTGGGGGGAAGAGGGACAAAAGAAAGGCCACGCCCTGACCGGTTTGGCTCGGTGGATGGAGCGTCGGCCTACGTTCTGGGGGGGTCCTGGGTTCGATTCTGGTCGAGGGCATGTGCCTTGGTTGCGGGCACATCCCCAGTGGGAGGTGTGCAGGAGGCAGCTGATCGATGTTTCTCTTTCATCGATGTTTCTAACTCTCTATCCTTCTCCCTTTCTCTCTGTGGAAAATCAATAAAATATATTAAAAAAAAAAAAAAGGCCACATATGAGGTCCCACCTTACAATCAGAACAGCTGTTTTGACCTATTTTTAAGTCTACCAGACCTGAGGCCCTGAACCTAACTGTCCCCTATATCTGGGCTCCTGAGCATTAAAGAGAAAAAACCAACATGATATAGAAAAATGTTAGTTACATGCAAACAAGTGGTTAGAATAAGATGGAACTTGGAGACATGGGAGAAAATAGGTCTACCTTTCATCTAGCGCCAATATTCCACCTTTGTGTGGAAATTACCTAAAAATCGGTACAGCGGTCTGGTCAGCTACTGTATACAATTTCATTGACCAACAGAATTGTGCCTTAGAAAATAAAATTAAAAAGCTTCTGAACCTGAAAACCACAGGTATGGTCCAGTTCCCTCATTTAACAAATGGAGAGACTGAGACCCAAAGCCATCAGCCAGGTGGCAACAGGTCTGGGGTAACCAGCACTGTGCTCATCTGACTCTAGGACTGGAGGCAAAGACCAGGTTGGCTCCTTCTTGTCGCTGGGCCTGAGGTCACCTCTGCTCCTGGATGCATAGGGCCTGTTGCCTCTTTTCCTCCCTTGGTTTGTTTTCCCATCGGTGAAATGAGGAGAGTGGCTCTTGCCCAGTTGATAACTCTGCCCAGCAAGGTTTCTGCCAGTTTGATGGCTATAATTTAGCAACACACTGGACTCCAGTTTCTCTAGGGCAGTGGTTCTCAACCTTCCTAATGCCGCGACCCTTTAATACAGTTCCTCATGTTGTGGTGACCCCCAACCATAAAATTATTTTCGTTGCTACTTCATAGCTGTAATTTTGCTACTGTTATGAATCGTAATGTAAAATATCTGATATGCAGGATGTATTTTCATTGTTACAGATTGAACATAATTAAAGCATGGTGATTAATCACAAAAACAATATGTAATTATATATGTGTTTTCCGATGGTCTTAGGCGACCCCTGTGAAAGGGTCATTTGACCCCCAAAGGGGTCACGACCCACAGGTTGAGAACCGCTGCTCTAGGGACAGGGCCCATTAAAGTCAAAATGCCAGGCCTTGATTTCCAAATGTCTCTGGCATTCCAGGCTCTGAAATGCAAGACCTTTTTTTATACCTCTGACCTCCCCCCAGCCCCTAGGATTTGCCTATTCAAATGGGCTCTGCCTTAGGCATCCTCAGAAGGCCCAGGCCTAGGCCCTGGTGCAGGTCTCCCTTAATACACTCCAGGCTGCAAACCACACTCCCTGCATCTTTTGCAGCCCAGGCACCAGTTGACCAGGCCCAGCTCTTGTGTTTTTCCTTTGAGCTTTGGCACAGGCCATTTCCTTTGTCTAGACCACCCTTTCTTCTCCTCGTCATCAGACTCACTTCTATTCATTCTTCAGGGCTCAACCTAGAGGCCAATTCCTCTGGGAAGTCTTCTTGGATTGCTCCTAGACCAGGCTACATGCTCTAGCTGTATACTCCCATAGCACCCCTTTCCTATCTGTTTTCCCACAAATAGGAAAGAATGAAAGAGGATAGAAATAAAAAGCACTCAACTGAGGGTGAGAGGAGCTGCAGAGTGTGAAGGGAAGATGAGAAAGATGGGGTTTTAAGAAGTGTTTCTGTGACTTGCGTACATTATTATTTTGCTGGATACTACATTCTTTTGACATTGAGCCAGGCCTCTTGGGTCATGGCTCTTGAAGATATTCAGTTATTTAATATCTGTCTTCCCATCTGGACTGTTCACTCTGTGAGGACAGCAATTCGTTCCATTTTGTTCACTGCCATATCCATCAAAAGAACACAGTAACTTAGGCAAGCTACTTAACCTCACTGGGCCTCGGTTTCCTCATCTGTACTTATATTCTCTATGCTTCAAGTTTCTATTATGTAAACTTGGATGGCAATTACCATCCTATGGCTACACTGTTACATTGATGACTCCCAATGCATGCCTTCTGGACTCAGGCCCTTGGCCAGTCCCCTTCCACACTGGCTCCGGGCTGAGTCCTATTACTTGCTTTAGCCGATGAGACATTAGTAAGCAAATGCAGGCTAAATGAATCAGCATTTGCACATGAGGGTTTGGCCCCTTGGTATACTCTGTATTGGGACCTCGCCACCAAGCCATAAACTCTGGCTGGACTACTGAGTGATGAGGTGTCACATGGGAAAAAAAAAACAACAGAGGATGAGACACCACCATGGACATTCTAGCCTTTGGCAAGCTACCAGCGGAATGCAGCCATGTTAGTGACCTTGGTTTCAACATATGGAGCAGAAGAACCACACAGCCAACTCCAGTCAACCCACAGAATAATGAGAAATAAAAAATTCTTGTTTCGAGCTCCTAAGCTTTGGGTGGTTTGTTACATTAGAATAGATAACAGCCCTGGCTGGTGTGGCTCAGTTGGTTGAGCATTGTCTCGAGCACCGGATGGTCACCAGTTCAATTCCCGGTCAGGGCACATACCCAGGTTGCAGGCTCAACCCCCAGTCAGGAATTCATGCAGGAGGCAGCATATTGATGTTTCTCTCTCACATAGATGTTTTTCTCTCTCTCCCTCTTCCTTCCTCTCTTTCTAAAATCAATAAAAACATGTTTTTTTAAAAAAAGAACAGATAGCCCTAACCGGTTTGGCTCAGTGGATAGAGCGTCAGCCTGCGGACTCAAGGGTCCCAGGTTCGATTCCAGTCAAGGGCATGTACCTTGGTTGCGGGCACATCCCCAGTGGGGAGTGTGCAGGAGGCGGCTGATCAATGTTTCTCTCTCATCGATGTTTCTGACTTTCTATCCCTCTCCCTTCCTCTCTGTAAAAAATCAATAAAATATATTAAAAAAAAAAAAAGAACAGATAACAAAAATCCCATTCTAGAAAGTTGATGTGAGGACTTACTTCATCAGACTCACTTCTAATCAGTTAGTACATGTAAGACACATTTTAAAAGTATACTTTTATACAGAGTGCTCAATAAATGTGCTTAGGCCAGTGTTTCTAAGTGGTTAGAGGTCAGCCTGCACACCAAAGTCGAGTTCGATTCCCGGTCAAGGGCACATACTTGGGTTGCAGGTTCAATCCCCAGCTCCCATTGGGGCACATGCAGGAGGCAACCAGTCCATGCATCTCTCTCACACTGATGTTTCTCTCTCCCTCCCTTCCTCTCTCTCTAAAAATTAATGGGGAAAAATATCCTCAGATGAGGATTAACAACAACAAAATGTTATCCAGTATTGTTGCTGTTATTATAGTATGTCAATAGTATGTGCTGAATAAATAATTACCCTCCCCCCCAGCTTCCCCACTAGCCTCTCACCTGGGCTGAGAAGTCAATGAGTTTTGGCAATGGCTGCTTGCTGCCTTCATTACTTTTCAGGAAGTCCAGCAGGCTTCCTGTGGGGGAGGGGGAGCAATAATGAGTGCCCTCACTACTTAGGGTGAAATTGTTCATAGTAATGGATTTAAATAAAAACATCTATTTACCACACCTAGTGTTTGAGAAAAATGAGCTGAGTGTTTTTAAGTGACTTCGTGATTGCTAGACTGGTTCTTTAACTGGGACAGCTTTCTGAGCCCAGGTGACTTGGGCTATGGTTTTATAAGGCTGGTGTAACTGTGTAATTAGAAAATGAAAAAAGTTTTGAGATTTTAAATCACACTAAATGAGGTTGGGTGATATGTTTCTATTAATAAAAAAATGGGCAGGTATTGACCGGCCTGTGGCTCAGTGGTAGAGCGTCGACTTCCAGACCAGGAGGTCACAGTTCAGTTCCCTGTCAGAGCCCATGCCTGGGTTGCAGGCTCCATCCCCACTAGGGGGCGTGCAGGAGGCAGCCGATCAGTGATGTGTGCAGGAGGCAGCCAATTAATGATTCTCATCATTGAAGTTTCTGTCTCCCTTCCTCCCTGAAGTCAATAAAAGTATTTTTAAAAAATGGGCAGGGATTGAAAATATTTGTGAAATGGTGGCTTAAAAAAGTCCCTGAGAAATTCTGGATCATGGTGGGAAGGGTGGGGACAGCCTGGAACGAATGCTTTGTTGAATCTTTTTCCCAGAGCATTGGCCCATGCAGGGAACGTGGCTGACAGGGAGAATTTCCCCTGGCCTTTAAGGCACACAGTAAGTCCATAAGCCTCTTCTTCCATCACCAATGGGGTTCTGCCCAACTCCCCTCTCTTGGTAGCTTCATGTGCTCCCTTTCCACTGGCATCCCCTTAACATGATTTCACCACATTAACCAAGAGGACTGGGCAATGGCTGCTTATACCTGTGGGAAGAACTCCTGGCCAGACTGGGGGCATCTCGAGGGCAAGAACCATGTCAAAGTCACCTCTGAATCTTCAATTAACTTGTATGAGCCACAGCCTGCATCCCCAGCCCCCAGACACAGCACCTTTGGCCATGAACTCCGTGACGATATAAATGGGCTCCTCTGTGACCACTGCATGCAGTTTCACCAGCTTGTCATGCTGCAGAGTTTTCATCAGGTTGGCCTCTGCCAGGAAGGCCTCCACAGACATGCTCCCTGGCTTCATGGTCTTCACGGCCACCTTGGTGTGCTTGTTGTAGGTGGCTGGAGTGGGCAAGAAAGCAGGAAAGATGGTCAGAACCCATGCTCTGTCCCCACAGCCTAGGAAGGCCCAGCTGCAGAACTGCCTCCTCCACAAAGTCTTCCATGCCCATCTCAGCCCTTAGAGAGGGATGGGCTTTGGCTCAGACAGATGTGGGTTGGAAAGCTGGCCCACGCCTTCCTGGCTGTGTGCCCTTGGGCAAGTCACTTATCCTCACGCATCTGTGGTTTCCTCATCTGCGAAGTAGAAATGATAAGCACTGCCTCTGAAGGGCTGTTGTAGGGATTAAAGAATAACCTCAAAACATCACTCAGATCAGTGGTTCTCAACCTTCCTAATGCCGCGACCCTTTAATACAGTTCCTCATGTTGTGGTGACCCCCAATTTCATTGTTACAAATTGAACATAATTAAAGCATAGTGATTAATCACAAAAACAATATGTAATTATATATGTGTTTTCCGATGGTCTTAGGTGACCCCTGTGAAAGGGTCGTTCGACCCCCAAAGGGGTCGAGACCCACAGCTTGAGAACCGCTGACTCAGATCATGTCACTCATACACACAGACCACCTTTGCCTTGTCTCTCACCCTCACACATACCATCTCTTCTTAAAATGCTTTAATCTTAACACTGCTCTCAAAATAAATACCAGTTTCACCATGGTCTACAAGGCCTGCATGATCTGGCCTTGCCCACCTTGCCAGCTTCATCATCCACCAAACTCCCCTTGACTTTCGTGTACAGTCAGCCTGCATGTCACTCAGCACCTCAGGTACCCAACCACCCCTCCCACCGCAGGAACTTCCCACATGATGTTCCCTCACCCCATTTCTACTCCATCTTATAAATCTCTTAATTGCTTGTGTTTCCATTTTTGCCTTGGCTGCCAGGAAGCTTTAATCCAAGTCTGAGGTCTTCCTTTAGTAAGAGTAAACCCTAATATAATACTAGAGGCCCGGTGCACGAATTCATGCACGGGTGGGGTCCCTCAGCCTGGCCAGCAATAGAGGCCTATGGGGGGCCGGCTGTCAGGGGGAGGTGCCCTGGGAGCTTGGCCGGCCAGCCCCCTCTTTGGGGTCTATGGGGTGGGGTGCTGCTGGGGGGAGGGGCCGTGGGAGATTGGCTGTGGGATCGCACTGACCATCAGGGGGCAGCTCCTGCATTGAGCGTCTGCCCCCTGGTGGTCAGTACGCATTATAGCGACTGATCAACCAATCATTCCGGTCATTTGGTTGTAATGGTCACTTAAGCTTTATATATATAGATAGTTTTGTTTTCTAACTCATTACTCAGATCTGTCTTCCCTTCTCCAAACTTTCTCTGCCACAACCTCTTATTAGGTGCCTGGCATATAGCAGGCTCTCATTAAATATAGTTGAAATATGTGTATTTAAACATTTTTTTTGGACTAAATTGTTTGCGACTCTGTAAGTTGTCTTCAGTCTCATTTTAAAACATGGTGGGTGGAGCCCTGGCTGGTTTGGCTCAGTGGATAAAGCGTTGGCCTGAGGACTGAAGGGTCCCAGGTTCGATTCCGGTCAAGGGCATGTACCTTGGTTGCGGGCACATCCCCAGTAGGGGGTGTGCAGGAGGCAGCTGAATCGATGTTTCTCTCTCATAGATGTTTCTGGCTCTCTATCCCTCTCCCTTCCTCTCTGCAAAAAAATCAATAAAATATATTTAAAAAATAAAACATGGTGGGTGGAAACACAATCGGGTGCACCAGGTACTGGGCCAGGCATGGCTGTTCTCGAGTTATTAGCGGCAGGGCAGCAGGGGTGGGACATGCCTTATTGGTGCCCCACAATGCCTTGGCATGGCGCTAGGCACACAGTTACCAACATTGAGCTCACCTGGAAATCTCCAAGCTGCATTTCCCCATTCTTAATTTCCATCATCCTAAGAGGCCTTGGTAATCTCACCCCAACTGGTAGGCCTCTTGGCTCTGTGTCAGGGAGCAGATTCCTCATCTAGGACTCCTGCTTCCCAGGAGGAAATTTTTAACTCCAACAGGTAAATGGCCTCAGAGGTAAATCGGTGTTTGCATGGCAGGACAATTCGGTTTGCTATCAGAGGGATTGCTCCTTTACGGTTATTATTCAGATCTCCCCTTCTACCGTTGGTGGCATTCCCACTCTGTCTCGGGCTGTTCCTGGAAGTGATGACCTCCCTGCTCCCTCCCTCCCACCACCCTCTGGCCCTGGGTCCTTACCCATCCAGACTTCCCCAAACTGCCCGGCTCCAAGCTTTTTCTCCAGCTCGAGGGATTCCCGAGGGATCTCCCAGGCGTCTTTCTCCCACGGCTTCTGGGGCTTGGAGGACACGCAGGGCACCGTCAGCTTCTGGCAGAGCCCGTCACTCCCTTCTGGAACAGAGTTGCTGGTCAGCCCAGGGCAGCCAGCTCTCGGCCAGCCAGAGGCTTCCCCTCAGAGGCTTCCCTGCCTGGTCGGCTGCAATTGGCCACTGTGCCAGGGGGTTGCCATGATCAGGGACATTTCCAGAGAGCAGAGCATGATCAGATGTCAGCTCTGCCCTCCTTCTCAATAGGCCTAAAATGTCAGGAGAATCCAAAGCAACTATTTGTCTGGGGAGAGTCAGAAAGAGCTCAGCAGGCCTCAGAGGGCACGGGGCACCGTGACTCGGGTTCCCGGGAGACAGGTCCACCCTGACTAGGGTGTGGCCCTGGGCAGGACTTACTCATGTAGTGGGCCACCAGCTCCGGCAGGGTGCTGAAGGTGTTTCGTGGGGAGATGTAGAAGCCCCCGTTGTCCAGGGTCCGGATCTTATAATGTTTCACTGCATCCCTATGCTGGGGGTCGTAGTCTCGTACCGACAAAGAGTAGCTCCCTGCATTGGTCAGAGAGAAACCGCTCAGGAGTGGGACTTCAGAGTCCGGCCACTACCGTGGCACCCCTTCCGGACACCCCTCTAAAGCCACCCCTGGCACCATCCTGGCAGCTGGGCAGTGGAGCACAAGGGTAAGAGTGAGCTGTGGAATCAGGCTGCCAGGTTCTTGTCCAGGCTCCTCCATGTCCAGCTGTGAGACCTCGGACAAGTGAGTACATCACTTCTCTGTGCCTCAGTTTCCTCATCTGTAAAATGGGATTGGTCGTGAGACCTCTCTATCTCATCACATTGCCTGATAATTGAAAGAAGTAATGCTTGTAAAGTAGTCAGGATGTAAACACTCATTAGACACTGTCTGTTGCCATCATCATCATTATTATTAGATAGATAGATAGATAGATAGATAGATAGATAGAGTGGGGATTGCTGGGTCACCTTTGGTGGTCTCGCTGTCTCGGATCATGAAGGAGCCCAGCACGTTGCCAGGGGCCAGAAGTTGGCGCTCTGCATCCTTCCGGCTGATGCCCTTGAAGAACCACCTGGTGGAAAGAGGAAGAGACAGTGTGTGAACCTGGGTGGGCAGTCCTGTCCCACCGACAAGGGCCACCAGGATACCCAACGCCTGGCTTCCTGCAGCACTGATCTTCCTCAAAGACTCTTTTGGGAAAAACAATGACTCTTTTGATATTAAAACAGACATTTGACCAGGGTTGAATCCAGTTTGCTGAGACTGACTGAAGCTTATGCACATTGGGGAGCTTTCTTTAAGAAAAATAACACAGCCTTGCAAATACAGAATGCCCAGAGGTCATTCCAACAGCACCCAGCGAGAGCGGTAAGCTGATGGACAGAGAGGCTGAGTGTGAAAACACAGCAGTCTTAACCAACTGTGGTCAAAATCTTACTTCTGCAAATTTCACAAGAACAGAGGACATTCCTGTCAGGGCCTCGAAGGCCCCTGTGAGTGAGGGTCTGAGCTTCATCAGTTTCACGGTTTATCCTTCTCTGTGTAATACAAAGTCAAATATAAAACTGGCATACATTTCTAAGCAAAAATGTGAGATTCCAAATAATTTTATACTTGGGCCCATATCCTAGGATCTTTTCTTCATCCTCCCATAATATTTGGGATACTGGGTGGGAACGTTCAAGCAGCAGCAGCCAAATCCATTTCCACCCTCAGCAGGGTGAGGGGTGGTTCCTGTGCTGTGATGGAAAAAGCCCCAGACCAGAGGTCAGTAGGCTTTGGCCCTGCCATAGAATTGCTGTGTGACTTGGAGCAAGTTGCTTTTCCTCTCTGGGCCTCTGTTTCCTCTGCATCAATGATGGAGAAAGACAGCTAACACTCACCCACCCAACAACTCTGGAATTGTTGCCCTTATTATCCCCATTTTATAGATAAGGAAACTGAGGAACAGAGAGAGCAAGTAACTTGCCTGGCATTACACAGCTGGGAAGTGGTGGAGCCACGCTTCAAATCCAGGCAGTCTAACTCTAGATTCCATGCTCTTAATCACCGTGCTACTCTGCACTCCCTCCCCCAACCTTCTTTGATTCCATTTTTGAAAATGATTCATGTCGTTCTAAAAGAGTCAAGCAATGTTACAGGGTATTCAGTAAGAACTATCTCCCTGGCAATTCTACCCCTAGGAAGTTACCGCGCAAATCTTGCACAAAGAAGAAACGCTAGTGAGAAGGGTTGGAAAGGGAGTAAGAGAGAAAGTCACAAAGGGGACCTGCTTTAGACAGGTGGTTAGGGAAGGCCTCTCCGAGACCCGAAGGATGAGAAGGAGCCAGCCAGGCAAAGAAGCCTAGGAAGAGTATGCCGGGCAGGGGAGGTAGGGAGTGCAAAGGCCCTGAGGCAGGAACAGGCTGGCCTTGCTCATGCTTCCTGCTGGAGGGCAGGAAAATAGCATACTTACTCCTCTGTCTCCAGAGAGTCAACGCGGGCAACGTAGTTGCTTGGGATGTAGCCCTCTTTCCGGGTGGCCAGAGACCGAGCCTTCCACCATTCCCCTGACCTAAGAGACAGGAGGGAGCAAAGGGTTCGGTGGGCAGGACTTCCCCTAGTCCCCTTAGCTTTGGCCTAGAGTATCCCCTGCATACACCCCATGATTAGGGGTAGGGATCTTTACAACAGTCCCCACTGTGCATCTGAGGTTTGTCCCTGCATTCACAGCCTACAGACCTAGGTCTGTGGCCCCACTATTTTTCTCTGGTCTTGCAGCCTTGGCCTTCCTAGCCATACCTAAGGTGGGGCTCTGTGCCCATGGCAGACTCTAGGGGTTCAGCTGGGGCCAAGAGCCAGAGGGAGTGGGCTCAGGAGTCTGACCAAGCATAACCACTGCCACTTCTGGCCCCCCACACATACTGGACACTACGCTCGCTGATGGTGAAGACTGGAGGAGATTAAAGGGAGCAAACTCAGAGATCCAAAGATTTCTGAATGCAAAGTCACCTCAACAGGGTCTGGTCCACAGGTAAGCTTGCAGCTTGATCGCAGGAGCCTGAGGAAGGCTTCCCTGGGGAAGCTCTTTGAGCCGTTCATCCTTGCCTGGGTGTGGGCCATTAGTAAGCACACAAGCCCCTTTACTGTGGCTTTCACCCAGGTGAACAGCCAACCCTTCCTCCTCTATTACGATCAGGTTCTCATCAGTCGCATACACCCTAGTCCAGTGATGGCGAACCTATGACACGCGTGTCAGAGGTGATACGCGAACTCATTCTTTTGGTTGATTTTTCTTTGTTAAATGGCATTTAAATATATAAAATAAATATCAAAAATATAAGTCTTTGTTTTACTATGGTTGCAAATATCAAAAAATTTCTATATGTGACACGGCACCAGAGTTAAGTTAGGGTTTTTCAAAATGCTGACACTCCGAGCTCAAAAGGTTCGCCATCACTGCTCTAGTCTAAGGCTCTTCACTGAAGGACAGAAGAGAGTGTACTGCCTATTGGGGGTAGGAATGTCTTGGGGGAGGGGATGAGGACTCACTCCTCCAGGACTGCCATCTGGTCTCCCTTCTGGAAACTGAGGTCTTCATGGTGAATGGCCTCGTAGTCATACAGGGCAATCACGATGTTATCCTTAGAACCTGCTGGGACGAGAGACACGCGGGGCAGGAAGGCTTTATCTGAGCACCCCCACAGCCCTGGGGGTTTCTCACCCCAACACCTGGCACCCAGGCCTGGGCCCATTGCTGTGTCTGTCTTTATAAGTAAGCATCTTGCCATGCTGGGAGCGATTCTACAGTTTAAAGCTAACCGCGTTTTGCTCATGTTATTAAACAGTGCTATAGAAACAAGCCTGTACGAAGTACTTGGGTGGCAATTTAGGGGATTTTCAAGGGTGGTTTTGATGAACTTCTGCCTCAAGCTCTGACTGAGAACCTAACCTCAACCTCTACAGAGCACGACTCCACTGCCACGTTCGCCAGATACTTACCCTCCGTGGACCCGGGGGGGTTGCCGTTGTTGGGGTCAGGTCGCTGTGGGGAAGAAATAGGAGAAAGGGGTGAATCCAATCAGGTGTGGGGAGCCACAGAAAGCCTGCTATTAATACTGTCATCTCGTTACCAGTACTGTTATTGTTGCCACCACAATCACTACTGTCACTGCTCTCTGATTTCACTCTCGCAATACCATTGCTAGTGGTGCTATTACCATGACTACTTCTGCCACCACTGCCCACACTGTTACCACCACTGCTGCTGCTCCGATCGTTAGCACTCAGCTTCTGCCTCTGTTACTTTCGCTCCTACCACTGAGACTTTGGATGTTGCACGAGCCAAGTTTAAATCCTGGTCCTACCTCTTACTCACCACGTGGCTTTTGGCAAATTATTTAATCTGTGGCTCATCTGTAAAATGGGTGTAATCAAAATTGTGACCAACAATAAGATTATTGTGGGGATTAAAGGTGTTAATAACTATAAAGCACTTAGGAGAGTGCTTGGTTCCTGGTAAGCTCTGGATAAATGTAAGTTAATACCTCTACCAGTGTTACACTTCTCTTCCTGCTGCTACGCTCCCACTGGTATTAGCAATGGGAGTACAGCCGTTACTGTTATTACAGCTATGGCTAGGACCTTGATAGTATCATCACTGTCATTACTTCAGCTGCTGGTGTTCCTTTCTGGTCACTCATGGTGCTCAGCTCCACTTCTGCTACTTCCTGGGCTTGAGGCCTGCCCTGCTCCCCGGGACCTGGTCACTGGAGCCCAGGCTGCGTGGCAGGATAAGAAGTGACGTCCTTGGCTTTAGCCAGTTTGGCTCAGTGGATAGAGCGTTGGCCTGCAGACTGAAGGGTCCCGGGTTCAATTTCAGTCAAGGGCATGTACCTTGGTTGCAGGCTCCTCCCTGGCCCAGGCCCTGGTCAGGGCTCGTACAGGAGGCAAAAAAATTGATATGTTCTCTCACATCAATATTTCTCTGTCTTTCCCTCTCTAAAAAAAAAAAAATATCCTCGGGTGAGGATTAAAAAAAAAAAAAAGAAGTGGCGTTCCTTCCCTGGGTGCTCAGTGCAGACTTATGCTGGAGAGTTAGGAGGCAGCTGGTGACTGGTCAACCCCATTTCATCCCAAACATGCCTGCTCTCCCTTGGAAAACAGGGGGCTGTTATATCAGCATAGGGCAGCCTCCCCCACCCCCTTCCTCCCCCACTCACCCGCTTGCCCGTGGACGTGGGATCTGGCACATACAACGGGCTGTGTGGGTTGGCACTGGCCTCGCTTTTTGAGACCTTGTCTCTATCCCGGAGGAACTTGGACTTCACGCACCCCATCCTGCGGCAGAGAGAAGGGAGGTGAGCCCTGCTGGCCCTGAGCCCAGGCAGGGGAGTCTTTGATGCTGGGTTCCAGGCACTCTGCCCCCCAGGCTGGCTTCTCCTCTCCTTCCCCGTCAGACCTCCCTTGTCAGCCCCGCTCCCCGACCCTTGCCACATGGAGCTCGCTCTGCCCTTGCCATCTCTGGGCTTCTTCAAGTCCACGTCAACCACGCACAATACAGAGCTGACACATTTTTACAGTCATGCTACGAAGGACCCTTGTTATGACGAGTATATTCAGAGACTAAATCAATGGATTAGAAAACTGTGGTACATCTACACAATGGAATACTATGCTGCTGTAAAAAAGAAGGAATTCTTACCGTTTGCAACAGCATGGATGGAACTGGAGAGCATTATGCTAAGTGAAATAAGCCAGTCAATGAAGGAAAAATACCACATGATCTCACTCATTCATGGATAATAAAGACCATTACAAACTTTTGAACAATAATAGATACAGAGGCAGAGCTGCCTCAAACTGATTGTCAAACTGCAGCGGAAGGCCAGGGAGGGTTGGGGGGCAGGAGGGAGGGGAGTAAGAGATCAACCGAAGGACTTGTATGCATGCATATAAGCATAACTAATGGACATGGGGGGAAAAAAGGAGACATATGTAATACTCTTTGTAATACTTTAAGCAATAAAACAAAATTTAAAATAAATAAATAAGTCATTGACATTCAGTAAGTAGAGCGTGGGAACAGAGCGGGTGGTGGGCACAGCCAGCTCAGGGCTCAGAAAGACTGAGCGGACCCTGAGCTGCTCAACACCACCCGCACCTCACTCCTCACTCCCCCTGCTCCCCAGCCTCAGTTCCTTATCAGCAAAGGGAGCTGATAACACAACCGACTGCAGGGGGTTGGAAGGATGAGAGAAAGCATGTGGGCGGACAGATACTCAGCACAGCATCACTCAGGCAAACAGTAAAGTAAAACTATACTATTATTATCTAATAAATTACCATTTTCTATTAAGTGACAAAGATAAATCATATAATGTGTCTCAAACATTCCAGCTAAGTAATATTCAAGGCACCATGTTTCTCCTGTCATTTTATGATCGCTTTATAACACTTCTTCTCTCCCTCTCTCTCTCTCTCTCTCTCCTTTTGTCTCATTGATTTATTTGATCATTCATTCATTTACTCAGCAAATATTTCTTATATATATTTCTTTACTGATTTCAGAGAGGAAGGGAGAACGAGAGAGAGAGAGACAGAAACATCAATTAGGGAGAATCATTGATCAGCTGCCTCCTGCACACCCCCTACTGGGGTTCGAGCCTGCAACCCGGGCATGTGCCCTTGGCCAAAATCAAACCCAGGACCCTTCAGTCTGCAGGCCAATGCTCTATCCACTGAGCCAAACTAGCTAGGGCACTCAGCAAATATGTATTGAGCACTTTTCTAAACCACGAATAAGACAAGCAAGTTCATGCCCTTATGGAGGTCACACTGGGGATGAATGGGAGACACAGGCAATAAACAGACAAATAAATAAAAAGATAGATTTAGTTATTGAAAAGCGTGAGGACAATAAAAGAGGATATGATAGGGAACTTCTCTGTGGGGCCTCTTTATTTTATTTATGCATGTATTTAAAATATATTTTTACTGATTTCAGAGAGGAAGGGAGAGGGGTAGAGAGATAGAAACATCAATGATGAGAGAGAATCATTGATCAGCTGCCTCCTGCATGCCCCATGCTTTCCCCAAGTTGGGGATTGAGGCCACAACTTAGGCATGTGTCCTAACCAGGAATCGAACCGTGACCTCCTGGTTCATAGGTTAACACTCAACCACTGAGCCACACCAGCCAGCTTTATTATTTTTTTAAGATTTTTTAAATAGATTTTTAGAGAGAGGAAGGAAAAGGAAAGGAGGGAGAGAGAAAAATTGACCTGAGAGTGGAACATCAATTAGTTGCCTCCTGCATGACCCCTACGGGGGATAGAGCCTGCAACCTGGGCATGTGCCCTGGCCAGGAATCGAACCAGCAACATTTCAGTGCATGAGACACTGCCCAACCAATGGAGCCACATGGGGCTCTATGGGGCCTCTTTAGATAGGGTGGTTGGGGAAGGCCTTTCAGAGGAGGTGATATTGGACCTGGGGCCTGAACGACACAAAGGAGCTTGTCATGAAACACTGTGAGGAAACAGTGTTCCAGGCAGCGGGAGCAGCAAGTGCAAAGGTCCTGAGGTTGGAATGTGCTTGGAGAGAATGAGGCACTTGAAAGGCAGCCGGTGTGGCCGGAGATCACAGGTAGGAGAAAGGATGGCATGCGATGAGGTTGCCACATCCTGAACAGCCAGTGAGGAATTTGGATTAGACTCTACGGGTGATGGGAAACCATGGAAAGGTTTAGGCAGGACAGTGATAGGATTCAATTTAAATGATCCCACTGGCTTCTGGGTTGAGGATGGACTGTAGGATCAGGGCAGGGAACACTGTCCACTGCAATTGTCCAGGCCTGAGAGCGTGGTGGCCCGGCCCACGGTGGTGGCTACTGAGGGGATAAGCAGCAGGCAGAATCAGGGCCATTTTGGAGGGAGAGCTGACAGACTGTGCCGATGGATTAATTAATTAATTTAAAGACACTTAAAGAAAACACATTCACCTGGTCAGAGTCAAGTCTCGTTGCAAAAGTGGCAGAAATATTTCACTTCTTTTCTCAAAATGCACACAGGTATTTGCTGAGGAGACAGGCTGTGAGCAGCCACATAAGGAAGTCATTGTTTTCCTCATCTGTGCACAATTGAAATTTTCTCCTAAAACAGAACTCAGTTATACTTGTTAAAATAAACATGTGTTAGTGGTTTAAGCGGGGGG
>NW_005370318.1:3316458-3322909 GCF_000412655.1 Myotis brandtii
TTAGGGGAGTTATTTGAAAATAATTCTTTTTATTCACAAGGATGCTGTTTTGTCTGTCCTGGTGGGAATTGGGAACAATTTACCACCTCGGGACTTAAGGGGTTTGTGTTTCGGTTGCCTTTTGTGAACAAAGTAAGGAATTCAGACTCACTGCTTTCCACTGTGCTTGTATTCATTTAAAACAGAAACCAACACCTCTTTGACTTGTGGAAAGCATCACAGCTCTGGGAGGTAAAACAGCATATTGTGTGGTTTTATATGGCATAGCATTATACTGCATTTTATATATTTTGATTAATGAGGGTGTCCTGGGAAGAGCGCTGCTGTGTGATGTAGGGCAGCTCCTTCCACCTCTCTGAGCGCCTATTAAGCATCATTTACATCACAATTTACATAAAGACGGCCACGGGTCCGAGGGATGGGTCTCTGAAGGCCCCCGGGCTCATGCATGATCCAAGGCCATCTCTGAGAAAGGATGGTGGGGTTTCACCTCAGAGGATGCTGGTGAGCACCGAGTGAGTTGTAAGTGTAAAGGTGTCTGGCACACAGTAGGTGCTCAGAAACCTTAACCATAACCATCTCTGTTAACTCGCATAATGGCTCTGCCCTGGAGCAAAAGCAAACACAGATTGCCATTCCTTTGGACCTTAAGCTTAGAGATACTGCAACATTTAAGAATTGAACTTTTTAAAATAAAGAATTCCCACTAATTCAATTTTTGCACAATAAAGTGTGATTTAAAAAAAGTGATATACCAGCAGGAGTCTAGTTTGCATAAAATGTGATTGTCCTCTTAAACCAAGAGAACCAGTCCACTACCCAGGGTGGAGTGGCCTCAGAAATGCTCATTTTCATGACCGCTGGACCTAGAAATGTAATGTGAGCCATGTATATAATTTAAAATTTTCTCCAGCCATATTTTTCAAAGTAAAAATAAACAAGTGGATTGATTTTTAGATATATTTATTTTTCCCAAAATGTCAAAATTCATATTAACAGCTAACCGATATAAAAATGATCAGTTGGGTACTTTATTTTATTTTTTTTCATGTTAAGTCTTCCTATCCCACTGTGTATTTTACATGTACAGCACAACTCAGTGAGGACTCGCCATGTTTCAGGAGTTCAAATGCTGTCTGTAGCTAAAGCTACTGTACTCAGCGGTACAAATACAGTACGTACCCATCCTTGCACACAGCAAATGCCGATCTTGCTCATGTCTGTGTCCCTCAGTGCTTAGCTCAGTGCCTCCCTAGCACATGGTAGGAGCATAATGCACAGCTAGTGAATAAACGCATGCCCAGAGCCTGTGCTCTATGCAGTCAGTCCAACACAGATGTCAAGATGTGGGTCCTGATCTAGGGACAGAGTTGAGAAGGGAAGACTGGACATAGAGAATTACATTCCAAAGCCACGTGCAAAGAAGCTGGTAGGGATTGGCACAGACAGTCAGAGCCATACAAAAATTGCTAAGATACGTAGTGAGCGAAAAAAGCAACCTGCAAAACATATATATTATCAAGTCATTTTTGTCAAATGTATTTATATCCTTGTACTGTGTATGTTAGTATATATAGAAAAAACAACCTGTTTATAATAATTGAGCAGTGGGATAATGGCGAATTGGGTTTTGAAGACTGTGGAGGATTTTAATAAAGATTTGGTGAAAGTCAAGAATGTTCCAAAGAAGCACTGACTTCCAAAAAGGATTTGAGGGCACTTATAACATTAAACCACATACAGAGCACTTCAAGACTCACAAAAGGTTATGGTACAGCATTTAGAAAGGAAAGATTCCTGAACCAGAAGCCTAGGGTGTAACTGCTACTGCCACTGTGTACTAGATTTATCTCTGAGCTTCCTAGTAGCCAACATAAAAAGGGAACTTGTACATAGTCACCATAAAATTCCAGGAAGTATGGCAATTTGTTGACAGAAATATTTTTTGAGCACTAATCTATATATATAAAAGCCTAAGCCACCATTACGACTGACGACCGGAATGACTGGAACAACCAGAACGACCAGTCAACCAGTCACTATGATATGCACTGACCACCAGGGGGCAGACGCTTAATGCAGGAGCTGCTCCCTAGTGGTCAGTGTGCTCCCACATCGAACCTCTCATGGCCAGCCAACCTCCCGTGGTCCCTCCCTCCCTCCTGTCCCTTTCCCCGTCCAGCAGGCCCTGGCCGGCCTGGCCCCAATCTGGACTGGGTGAGGCAGCCCCAATAGGCCCTGATCGCCAGCCATGCCTAGGCACCCCCCTGTGCACGAATTTCGTGCACCGGGCCTCTAGGTTAAAATCAAATTTATTATGTGTGTCCTCCTGTAAAGGTCACAGTGGACAGTTTCTTCAGCTGTGAAATGGGAGCAGAGTCTATAATATGTTGATGAGTGGTTCCCAAATAGATGGTGCTGACGTTTGGTGCATTCAGGACAATGGGAGGAGAGAGGGTGGGAGGGAATGAGGAAAGAGGTTGACATAGTCCAGGACCTCTCTGTAGGATGGAGACAGCAAAAGCTCTGTGACAGGGCGGCTTGAAGTGAATTTAGAAATGTGACAGAGTGCCCCGCTGCTCCAAGCGTGGCCAGTGTGAGGACTGGCAGCATTTAGAAACACAGAATCTCAGGCCCCACCCCCAAATCAGAATGTGTGTTTTCACCAGGCCCAGGTGATTCGTGTGCTCCTTCTAGCTGGGAAGCACTTGTACAGGGAACACCTGTGGCACTTGTTTCCTCCTCTGATAACCCCACCAGGATCTTCCCTGGAAAACCAGCCCTCTCCCACTCAGTGCGTACGGCCTCAAGGCCTAACTCCACCTTCAAATTCAGGGACTGACTTGATGCAGGTCTGGCCAGGAAGAGAATTCCATGTCTCCCTGGCAACCAACAGTGGTTTGTTCGGTTGTTGCCCTGGATATGATCCGAGCTGATGCTATCAGAATCTGCCTTGGGATTTTTCTGGAAAAATTATGGAAAAGGCACTCTTTTTCTAAGAGGGTTGTTGATGTAGATGTAGAAACCTGGAGCTCTTGGGAGCCATAGGGAAGCCACCACAGAGGACAGAGAATTGAGCGAGGGGGGTAAATTGATCCCTGATCATGTTTGAACACTGGATCCAGCTATGCCTGAAGTTTCCCAACTTTGGGATTTTTCCAGTTCATAAGCAAAGTTGAACAACTTTGCCTAAGCCAGTTTGAGTTGGATTTCTGCCACTTACACCCAACAGTCCTCACTGATTCTTGAGTTTTCCTAGGCGACACTGGAGGGAATGAACCCGTCTCTGGGGACGAGGGCCTGCCATCTGCATTTCTAACAATTCTTCAGGAAATGCTTAGCACTAGAATCGGAGACCCACCAATGTGATGGAATGAGGACCAAACTTGGGGTCAGAACTGGGATTTGGATCCTGGTTCTGACATTGACTGGCTATGTGACCTTAGGTAAGTCACTTCCCCTTAGGTAAGGCACTTGCTTCTCAGGCTTGGCCTGAGGTCCTGTGTGACAGGGATGTGAAAGGCTTTTAAAACCAACGAGAGCACACCATGTTCTTGACTAGTGCGGTTCAAAACCAGGCTGTAAGAGCAGAAGTGACGCCCTCGGCCCCAGTCGAGCTTAGAACTGCTGACCTCTGGTGAAGACACTTCCTCAAGTCACTGCCGAACTCCTGGAACCTGAAACCCCCTCTTCACACCCTCAGCTCCTGCTGGGGCCGCATGGGAGGGAAATGAGAAAGGTCAGCTTGCTTCCCACTCCACCATGCCGGCTGCATGGGCTCGGAGATTCCTCCTGCACTCCCAAGGGATGGAGAGCAGGGCCCCGCCTGGGCATCCTGTGCAGTGGGCAGCAGATGGTCTTATGGGAGCTTTGAGGTTCAAGCAGAGGCCTGCGAGGGCTGGGGACGAGGAGCCCTGGATCCTGGTCCCACTGCTGCCACAAGCTCATGGTGTCACCTCAGGCAAGTCCCAACCTCTCTCTGGGCCCCAGATTCTCCAAATATGAAGTGAGATGTAGGATAAGTTCTCTGAAGGGGACAGCTGTAGATTAAAAAGCTATAGCTTTTTCCGGCATAGCATCTGTTCCCCCTTATTCTGACAACTCCCCAGTTTTCCTTTGGGGACCATTTCGCCCTCATTCTCGATTCATGGATTGTAGTAGAGCTGACTTCAACCCTGGCAATAGGGGTGGGTCTGTGACCAAGTCTGGCCAATCAGAGTTGCAGTAATAGAAGCAGAGATGAGCATGTGAGTCAATCCTGGCCAATGAGGATGATATATTGACTTTTGGCTGGAAGAGTCTTGCAGTTGCAAAGCAGAGCCAAGAAATGTAGAAATACAGATTCTCAAGCCCTTGAATCCAGCCCTGAAGCTGACGTGCTCACTGACTTTCCAATAACCTTTTTCTTCTGCTTGAGTCAGTTTGAGTTGCCTTTTTGTCCCCTTTAACCTCAAAGAGGACACTAGTGTAGAAGAAATTCTTACAAGGGATTGCAATTTATACCCAAGTGTAAATGGCTATGGCAAAGACTTCCTTGATAGTGGGTTTTGGTAGAAGAGAAGTAGAGGGTACTAGATCCATTAGAGTAGGCGAGGATGCATGGACTATAAGGCTCATAGAGCTGGTGGCACTGAAGCCATGCCTAGAAAGTGCCTGGCATGTATTAGGCCCTTCAGATACATTTGTGGAGTGAATGTATTATGTTCAACCCTCTATAAGCCTTACCATAACTAGCTGAAGTCAGGAAGACCAGAATTATGAACCCATTTTTCAGATGGGAAAATGGAGGCCCATGGCAGAGAGAGTTCCCAAGTGGTCCGTGGCAGGTAGAATGAGAACCCAGTTGTCCTACCTCTAATCCTCCACTGGGGTCAGTCTCAGAGGCTGCAGGGAAGGTGGGGTGGGGAAATATAGGGTGTCCCAAAATTCACACAAGATTTGCAATTGAATTGAATTGCAAATCTTGTGTGAATTTTGGGACACCCTATATATATACACACCAGGGTGAGGAAGGCGGCATGAGGAACCCAAACAGGAAGCTCAGGAAGGCAGGCTGCTGGGGGCCCAGCACTCAAGACCGTGTAGTTAGAGGAACTTTCTCTTCTTAGAACAGCTCAGCCTAGGGGGTGAGGGAAAGTCTTCCCTCACGAAGGGCCAATTCCCTGAGGAGTTTCTAGGGGTGCAACGTCCTACAGCTTCCTCTCTTCATGTTCCCCGGCTGTCTTCTGAATGAACCACTCAAACCTCCAGGTGACTGTTGTCCCTAAGGTACATTTGAGGGTCTCCCCTGACTTCCTTCTCTGTCCTCTTTTCTGACCCTCAGCTTCTTTCTGATCAAAGAGCTCAAAACGTTGACTTTGCAAACAGGAAGGGACTGGAGAGACCTTCATCATACAGGTGGGAGCAGCAGCCCCAGAGAGGGCGAGTGTTGTCTTATTGAGTGTCACAATAGCAAGGGACAACAACACACTGAAGAGGAAGCTGGGGCCTTTGGTCATTCTCCAGCTGTAAGAGCAGAAGTGGCCCCCTGACTCCACTGGGTTAGCTCTGAGATGCCTGTGTTCCAACTACTTGTTTCTTTTTGTTTTGTTTTGTTTTGTTTGTGAGTTAGAACTTTATTATTTCAAATTGGAAATTAGCACAAAAGTACTGATAACTAGCCTTTAAATGTTTTCCATAATAAAAATATGTAAAAATTATTTTTTAAACTTAATTATCTCTTTGATAGCAAACAATAAGCAACTACTTGTTTCAAACATGTAGTAAATTCTTAGCATGTTCAGTGTTTCCTCCGGGTCACCTGGTCGGCTCCAGAATTCAAGGCCGTTGTGAACCTCCCGAGAATAGTTTTATGTCTAAGGTAGGCAGGGGACAGGGAAGTTTGCGGGGAAATGTAAAATGGAATTTGAAGTCAGAAAGACTTGGGTTTGAACCCTCATTCTGTCTTTTACAGATAAACAAGCAAACCTTTAGAATATAAACCAGGTCAAGACTGAGGAATCTCAGAGGGAAGTGGGGCGCGGAGATTAACCAAAGAATTTATATGCATATACACATAATCCACGGACACAGACAATAGTGTGGTGAAGGGCTGGCAGGTAAAGGGTGTGAGGTAGAGCAGGTCAATGGGGGGGGGGGCAGGATATCTGTAATACTTTCAACAATAAAGATAAATTAAAAAATAAAAATAAATCTGAGACACTGGCTGGTGTTGCTAAGTGGTTAGAGCATGGGCCCATGAACTGAAGGGTCGCAGGTTCAATTCCCAGTCAAGGGCACATACCTGGGTTGCAGGTTCGATCCCTGGCCCTAGTCAGGGCACGTGTGGAAGGCAACCAATTGATGTATCTCTCACATCTATGTTTCTCTCTCTCCCTCCCTCCCTCCCTTTCTCCCTCCTCACCCTCCCTTACACTCAAAATCAATGGGAAAATATCCTCAGGTGAGGATT
>NW_005370318.1:3323299-3323993 GCF_000412655.1 Myotis brandtii
ACAAAATAAATAAATAAATAAATAAATAAATAAATAAATAAATAAATAAGAGGGCAATATAAGAAATATATATATACCAGGTCACATCCTTTCTCTGCTCAAAACTTCCTGGGGTTCCCATCTCACTTGGAATAAAAGCCCACGTTCCCCCCATGACTGGCAAGGCTCAGCCTCACAGTCCTGTCTCTTACCAGCCTCCCTGGATGTTTCCATTCCAGCCACACTAGCCTCTTGTTATTCCTCAGCTCACCAGCCATGCTTTCGCCTCAGGGCCACTGTGCTGGCTGCGTTCTGGAGCGTCTTCACCCAGAAGCCTTCTCACTTCGCCTGGGTGTCTTCACCCTGGCTAAGACGGGAGCACCGCCCCAGCTTCCATCACGTTCCAGCCCCTTCCACGCTCGCTCTCTCATGGCCTTAACCATCCCCTCAGGTGGCCACCCCGGCAGGGCCTTCTCAGATCTTGCCAGCAGAGAGCGGAGTTGACCAACGATCCCAGCTGCTGCACTTTGAAGTCCATCCCTGTTGCCCTGGGCTGCTCCCAGCCAGTGACTGAGTGTGGCAGGGCTACTGCGGCAGGCCTGGGCCAGGGGGCCTGACAGGAGACTTGGCTAAGGGTCCTGGGCAGCGCTTCTCAAGCTTTCCTCAGAACTGCACTGCACTGCAGTCCAAGATCCATCCTTCCTTCCATCCTCCC
>NW_005370318.1:3324009-3331644 GCF_000412655.1 Myotis brandtii
TCCTTCCTTCCTTCCTTCCTTCCTTCCTTCCTTCCTTCCTTCCTTCCTTCCCTTTGTTCTTCACCTGGAGTCAAACACCTTGCCATCTGACAGCACTCCGAGCCTCTCCTAGTTTCTTCCACAGGCATCCTTTCTAGTAAGTTTCTTTCTTTTTTTAAAAAAAAAAATATTTTATTGATTTTTTACATAGAGGAAGGGAGAGGGATAGAGAGTCAGAAACATCGATGCGAGAGAAACATCAATCAGCTGCCTCCTGCACACCTCCTACTGGGGATGTGCCCGCAACCAAGGTACATGTCCTTGACCGGAATCGAACCTGGCACCATTCAGTCCCCAGGCCAACGCTCTATCCACTGAGCCAAACCAGTCAGGGCTCTAGTAAGTTTCTTGTATATTTAATATCTCTGAGAGTCTGCCTCTCAAAGGACCTGAAGTAACTAACGCACCTCATATTTTACCCCATAGATTTGTCTATCACCCCTCTCCCCAGAGAATGTGAGATCCCAGTCCTTCTGGGATACTGTCCTACCAGAACACCGTAGGTGACAATAAATTCTTGAATAATTGAATGAAGTCTCCTTTTAGCTTCCTGGGTGCCCCAGTCTTCCCTGCCTAAGCAATAGTTACGAGTGTGTGTTTAAACTGAGAACAGCTC
This sequence comes from Myotis brandtii, assembly GCF_000412655.1. Lineage (NCBI taxonomy): Eukaryota > Metazoa > Chordata > Mammalia > Chiroptera > Vespertilionidae > Myotis > Myotis brandtii. The sequence continues at coordinate 3,324,665 of NW_005370318.1, forward strand.
GGAGAGGAACAAAGGCTTTCCCTGACTGAATCTGAGTGGAGGTGGCCCCTTCAGGCAACCTCCCACCATGCTCCAAGGTCAGCTGCCCCCAGATCTGTCCTCCACAAATGGAACCCTCAAAGCCACAATAACTCATGCTCCGACCCTTCTACAGTTACCCCCCCCCCCCAATATTTTTATTGATCTCAGGGAGGAAGGGAGAGGGAGAGAGAGATAGAAACATCAATGATGAGAGAGAATCATTGATTGGCTGCCACCTGCACAGCACACCAGGGATCGAGCCCACAACCCAGGCATGTGCCCTGACCGGGAATTGAACTGTGACCTCTGGTTCATAGGTTGACGCTCAACCACTGAGCAATGCTGGCCGGGCTTTAGTTACTTTTTAATAGTTGGAAAGTAATAAAGCCTCTGTTTCTTTTATTGTTTGGAGAGTATACATGGTTTTCAAAATGAGTTTTCATCACCTAGTAAAACAGTACATCATCCTTGTTAAAAATGAAAACATTACAGATAAATCTAAGGCTCCCTTGGAATCCTCCCTGTAAGTGTCCCCCACGGCCACCCTTTCCCCCTCCAGGTAGCCTCTAACTCTGCACTTACATCCCCGTATATAGAAGCAGACGCTGTCGGTGGCCACCCCTCACTCTGCCCTTTACCGTTTCAGGCCTCTCTCGCTAGATTTCCAACTGCCAGTGCCTGCATCTCTTTGCCCAGGTGATTTCTCCATGGCCACTGGTACCTGCTCTGCCCATGAGCTTGGCAAGCTGAAATGCTAGAGAAATATCACCCCCAGCCCCAGGAGGAGCCCTCAACCAGGAGCTGTTCCCTCACCTCGAGAGGGTGTTCATGGCCTCCCAGAGCTCCTAGTGGAACTGAGCTCCCGGTGCCTGCAGGGTGACTCCTGATACAGACCTCTACAGGCTGCCTTCTCTCTCTCTCTCTCTCTCTCTCTCTCTCTCTCTCTCTCTCTGCGCGCACGCCTCCCCACTCCCCTACTAGGGTTTTCTAATGTCAGTTCTCAAGTTAACTAGTAACTGCATTTGAAGTCTTTTCTAGCGTCTGCTTCTGGGGAAACTCAAGCTCAGGCATATATAGCCTTGGGAGATATGGAGCGTGGTTTTTGTGTGTTAACATCAAGAATTGTACTGCATGAACTGTGAGGTAGTACCCGTCTATTCCCACTTGGCAGGTGAGAAAACTGAGATTCAGAGGGAAGGAATTTGTCCGATGCATCACAACTCGTATGAGGCAACGTAGGCATCCAACTCAAGTCTTCTGTGCTCTATTGTTCTTCATTTTTCTGGTCGTGATGAGGGAGGGTCTCTCTACTCTCTGCACCTAAGTCTCCCGGGCCCAAGGATCTCAGGGTGCTGGTGGGAGCTCAGGCAGGTGTCTTAGGGCAGAATTAGGGGTGCAAGAGGCACCCTGAGGGTGCAGCATGAGTGGCCATGGACATGTTACATCCAAGCAAGGGTTTCTCCTGCATCAATACCCATGCCCCTGAAAGAACACTGAAACTTCCACTCCTGGGGTAGAGAACTTTGTAGAAATGGGGTGAAGATCAAAGTGCTGTGGGGGTTTGTTGAGAAAGATGGCTAAGAGAGATTGTACCACTTACTAGCTGTGTGGCTTTGGGAAACTTACCCTCTCTGGGCCTGACATTCCTTTTCTATAAAAAGGGAAGCCCTGCCCTAGCTGGTTTGGCTCAGTGGATAGAGCGTCGACCTGCGGACTCAAGGGTCCCGGGTTCGATTCCAGCCAAGGGCACATGCCCGGGTTGTGGGCTCGATCCCCAGTGGGGGGCGTGCAGGAGGCAGCCGATCAATGATTCTCTTTCATCATTGATGTTTCTATCTCTCCCTCTCCCTTCCTCTCTGAAATCAATAAAAAAGTATTTTAAAAAAAAGTGGGGGGAAGCCCTGGCATGATTGGAGGGCAGAGCTTGAAAATTCAAATGGCTGTAGGAGCCCACAGGGCCACATGAGGAAAGTATTCCAGGCAAGGGTGGTGCAAACTGGACAGCTCAGGGCAGTGCACAGTGCCCCTACTCAGCTTCACCAATGCTGCCAGGAGAGAATGGCAGAGAAGCATGGAGACAGGCCATAGTCCCAGGACTGCTAACTCTCCCAAGTTTTCAAGAGAAGACAGAAATCCAGATTTGTGTGGGCTGTCTCAACTTCAAATGTTAGCAACTAATTAAAAAGAATCATTGTGTAGGACCAACTAAAACATACCTATGTGCTGAAACATCCCAGTCAAGGAAGGGGAGAGGTGCTTCAACATTCCTATGTTCCATATTTTTGAGGCCCTACTATGTACCAGGTGTCAGGTGTTACAGATACAGTGGTTCAGGAGACAGCATGTCTGTGCCCTGGTGGGACTCGATTTCTAGAAGAGTTTAAAGTCCAAGCCCTGGTCAGTCCCCTGAATGCAACTAACTTTCTCCCTATCTCTGGGGTAAGGAAGACTCAGCAGTCCTGGGACTAAGGCCTCGGTCTGCATGCATCTCTGCCATCCTGTCACTCGGATGCCTATAATAATCGGGATAGTTTTTGCCTGGCTGGTGTGGCTCAGTGGCTGAGTGCCGACCTATGAACCAGGAGGTTGTGGTTTGATTCCTGGTCAAGGCACATGTCTGGGTGGTGAGCTTGATCCCCAGTAGGGGATGACTCTCTCATTATTGATGTTTCTATCTCTCTCCCTCTCCTTCCCTCTCTCTAAAATAATAATAATGATATTTTAAAAAGAAAAACAGTGAGTGTTGGTGAGGATGTGGAGAAATTGGAACTCTTGTACATCCCTTCCTCTCTGAAATCAATAAAAAAGTATTTTAAAAAAAAGTGGGGGGAAGCCCTGGCATGATTGGAGGGCAGAGCTTGAAAATTCAAATGGCTGTAGGAGCCCACAGGGCCACATGAGGAAAGTATTCCAGGCAAGGGTGGTGCAAACTGGACAGCTCAGGGCAGTGCACAGTGCCCCTACTCAGCTTCACCAATGCTGCCAGGAGAGAATGGCAGAGAAGCATGGAGACAGGCCATAGTCCCAGGACTGCTAACTCTCCCAAGTTTTCAAGAGAAGACAGAAATCCAGATTTGTGTGGGCTGTCTCAACTTCAAATGTTAGCAACTAATTAAAAAGAATCATTGTGTAGGACCAACTAAAACATACCTATGTGCTGAAACATCCCAGTCAAGGAAGGGGAGAGGTGCTTCAACATTCCTATGTTCCATATTTTTGAGGCCCTACTATGTACCAGGTGTCAGGTGTTACAGATACAGTGGTTCAGGAGACAGCATGTCTGTGCCCTGGTGGGACTCGATTTCTAGAAGAGTTTAAAGTCCAAGCCCTGGTCAGTCCCCTGAATGCAACTAACTTTCTCCCTATCTCTGGGGTAAGGAAGACTCAGCAGTCCTGGGACTAAGGCCTCGGTCTGCATGCATCTCTGCCATCCTGTCACTCGGATGCCTATAATAATCGGGATAGTTTTTGCCTGGCTGGTGTGGCTCAGTGGCTGAGTGCCGACCTATGAACCAGGAGGTTGTGGTTTGATTCCTGGTCAAGGCACATGTCTGGGTGGTGAGCTTGATCCCCAGTAGGGGATGACTCTCTCATTATTGATGTTTCTATCTCTCTCCCTCTCCTTCCCTCTCTCTAAAATAATAATAATGATATTTTAAAAAGAAAAACAGTGAGTGTTGGTGAGGATGTGGAGAAATTGGAACTCTTGTACATTGCTGATGGGACTGTAAAATGGTGGAAAACAATTTGGCAATTCCTCAGAAAGTTAAACATGGAATTAATACATGACTCAGCAATTCCAGGCCTAGGTGTCTAGCCCTGAGAACTGAAAACAAGTGCTCACAGCATTTTCACACTAGCCAGAAGGTGAAAACATGCAAATTTTCATCTGCAGATGAATGGGTAAACAAAATGTGGTATACACATACAATGAGGTATTATCCAACCATAAAGTGGAATGAAATACTGATACATGCTACAATGTGGTTGAACTTTGAAACATTCTACTAAGTGAAAGAAGCCAGACACCAAAGGTCTCATATTGTATAATTCCGTTTATATGAAGCGTCCAAGAGAAAGTAACCCATAGATACCAAAAGAAGGTTGGTGGTTGCCAATAGCTGGGCGTGGAAGGCATGGGAATAACTGCTTAATGGGAATGGTGTTTCCTTTTGGGAGGATGAAAATGTTCTGGAACTCCATAAAGATAGTGGTTGCACAACATTGTGAATGTACTAAATGCCACTGTTTTAGTCACTCTAAAATGATTAATTTTATAATGTTATGTAAATTCTGCCTAAAAATATTACTACATAAAAGTGCGTTGCTAGAATAGTTAAACAAAATATGGTACATCCAAACCACGGAATATTATGCAGCCTTAAAAAATTCAAGGATATTTTAATGACATGGAAAAATGCTTACAATGCAATGCTAAATGAATAAGTAGGATAAACATTGTATATGCAGCATTTTACTAATTATGTTAAATAAAAAGTGCCCGGAAAAGAAGACTATATAAAAATAAACTAAAATGCTTATTATCCAAATTTTTAAAAACTGTATGCATCCATAGTCTACTAAGTGTCAGAACAATGAAAGAGACAGATGAAAATCTTTGCTCTCCTGCAGCTGAGAACAGGGGACTTGGGACAGTGGCCCTGGATCTAGGAAGAGCTGGGAGGTCAGCAGAGCTAGATTCTTCTCTCTCCTCTGCCCCAGACTCCCTGGGTGACCCTTCCAGGCCTCAGGCCTCCTCTCCCACAAAAGGACAGGACCAGAGGTGCGCCTTCTGGAGAGCCATCCAGTGTCTTGGCATTTTCCCTAAGAAACACCTGCCCATGAGCCCAAGGCCACACATCCAGGATGGTCCCAGCGGTACTGTTTGTTGCAGTGAACACCTGAAACAACCTGATGTTCCTCAGCAGGGAATGAGAAATAAGGGAGGGTGGTCACCCACAGGACCCTCCACTTAGAAAGACTGAACTAGACCTCTCTTTCTCATCCTGGCTAGACCCTGATAACTTAATGATAAGAAGTGGGGCGGGGGGAATTGCAGAAGAATCTCACAGTTAGATAGCATTTATGTAGATCTTTAAACTACACAGAACAATTCTATGTATTGTTTATGCATCCATGTACATGCAATACATTTATAAAGACATAGGCTGGAAGGACTGTAATTCATGACAGTCCTCGAGGGAGGGAGAGAAACAGAACAGAGGGGATGCAAGGTGAGGAGGTTTCCATTTTATCTCTTATTTTCAAACATTTTTTAAAATATTTTTATTGATTTCAGAGAGGAAGGGAGAGGGAGAGAGAGATAGAAACATCAATGATGAGAGAGAATCACTGATCGGCTGCCTCCTGCACGCCCCCGACTGGGGACCGAGCCAGCAACCCAGGCATGTGCCCCATGACCAGAATCAAACCTGGGACCCTTCAGTCCGCAGGCCGACGCTCTATCCACTGAACCAAACCAGCTAGGGCTCAAACATTTTTTTAAAAATCTGAAACAAACATGACAAAATGCTAACATTTGTTAATTCTAGGTGGTGGGTCCCTGGGATAGTTAATATATGATTCTTTTCACTTTTTCTGTATTCTACCCTCCCAGCCCCCACAAATGATCAGTGAGGAGAAAGCCATGAGATAGGGAACTGACATTTATGGAGGCCTCTCTGTGGTTCTCAAAGCGCAGTCCCTGGACCAGCAGCAGCAGCTTCCCCAGGAACTTACTAGAAATGCAAATTCTCGGGGTTCCTGCTCCACAGCTACTGAATCAGAAACTCTGGGGTCAGGACCCAGAAATCTGTCTTGACAAGCCTTCCAGGTGATTCCGATGTACCGCTAACGTTGAGAACCACTGGGCTAGGTTGCTATGACAGTAATTAACATGTTGCATGCATATATATCTGTCAGGCAGTGCTTTAAGAGCTTTTTTTCAGTAACTCATCTAATCTTCAAAACAGCCCTGTGAGCCCCAGCTGGTGTGGCTCAGTTGGTTGAGCCTCCTCCCATCCATCTAGAAGTGGGGCTTGATCCCCACTCAGAGCCCCATGCCTGTGTTTCAGGGACTTGCAGGAGGCAGCCAACTGATGTTTCTCTCCCTCTCCCTTCCTCTCTCTCTCTCAAATCAATAAAAACCTATTTTAAAACAACAACAAAGCAACCCTGTTAGGGAGCCATTATTATTATGACCCCATCCTATAGTTCTGGAAACGGAGGCACTGGCAGGCCAAATCCCGGCCCAAAGTCCCGCGGGCAGGTGGCGCCCTTCGCCCCTCCCTTAACCAGGGCACTAAACTGTATTCACCTGCAGGCGCTCGGCACACGCCAGCTACTGCAGCCTCGGGAGAAAGAACGAATAGCCCCATTGGACAGATGAAGACACGGATTCGGAGATGAGAGTGACCTGCCCCTGTCACTTCCATCAAGGAGGAAAGTGAAGAGGCACACACCTTGCGGTCAGTCCATGAGGTTTTGGAGTTTGGCCAAGACCTGGGAGGGATCAGGGCCCGACGGAGGAGGGGGAGGCGGGGGAGGGCGCAGTGAGCGCTCCCAGCTGCAGCCCGCCTGGGTGTGGCTGGCACGTCACGCCTCTGACCAGCCGTCCCCTTCCCCACGACCGCTGCCAACCCGCCGTGACCCGTCACCCACCCCCACTAGGAACCGTAAGGGCTCCCCCCGCCCGGCTTCGTTAAGCCCATGCCTTCCTTCTCGTTTTTTAATTTTTTTCTTTCGCAGAAGGGGAACCTGGACGGCCAAGAGCAGTGGCAGCTCCGGCATAAAGGCACTGGGCGCCCCGAGCCCCCTCCGCTCCAACTTTCCCGGGGTGGCAGCTGAGCCATTCCGCCCCTCACCTGGGTACCCGCTCCCCGCTCTGCCCTCATCCCACGGTCCGTCCGCAGCCCCCCAGACGGTCCCTTCCCTCCCGCTGCACCGCAGCCTGACCTGAC
>NW_005370318.1:3331824-3343508 GCF_000412655.1 Myotis brandtii
CCCCCCCAGCTCAGCAGCCTCCGGGGTCCTGACTGTGAAGAAGAGGCCGGGGCGGCCCTCCGAGGGGCTTCCGTGCGCGGGCCTTTCAAAGCTCCTCTCGAGCTGAACTGTCGGGGTCCCCCTCCGCTAGCCTCTAGGCCGGGGCGGCCCGCCGGGGCCAGAACTAGGGACACGGTGGCGCCCACAGGCCATCTGGTCGACTCAGCCGCGCCGGGAGCGATGCTAACCCCGCCCCGAATGCTCTAACCCCGCCCCGAAAGGTTCTAACCCCACCCCCGGGATGCTGATCTCCACCCCCACCTCCAGGGTCCTGATCCGACCGCCTACGGATTTGTGGACACCGCCCACCCGAGGTTTCTAGCCCTACCCCCAAGGATTCTGTCCTAGTCCCTGATGGATAATAACCCCGCCCCCAAGAATTTTAACCTCCCCCCAAAGATCCTGAGCCCGTCACCCTCCCCCAAAGATCCTAACACCTCTCCTAATGAGTTCTATTTCCGCCTCCCGACACGCTTACCTTGTCCCCAAAGGTTTTCAACACACCACCAGGATTTTAACCCGCCCCCCCAAGAACCCTAACACCCACCTCTGTCTCCGCCTCCCAAAACCCTAACTCTGCCCCAATGGTTTTGAATCTCACTTGAAGGAAAATTTAAAAAAAAAGAGAGTCCAGCTGGTGTGGTTCAGTGGTTGAGTGTCAACCGATAAACCAGGAGGTTACGGATCGATTCCTGGTCAGGACACATGCCCGGTGGTAGGGGGGCATGTAGCAGGCAGCCCATTGGAGATACTCTCGCATCATTGATGTTTTACATATATGTGTTGATTTCCGAGAGGAAGGGAGAAGGCGAGAGATAAAAACAACATCAATGATGAGAGAGAATCATCGATCAGCTGCCTCCTGCATGCCCCGACTGGGGATGGAGCCCGCAACCCCGGCATGTGCCCTTGACCGGAATCAAACCCGGGACCCTTCAGTCCCCAGGCCGACGCTCTATCCACTGAGCCAAACCAGGTAGGGCATTTCATCATTGAAGTTTCTATTTCTCCCTCTCCCTCTCCCTTCCTCTAGGAAATCAATAAAAATATATTTAAAGAAAAAGATTTATAACCCTAACCTCAGAATTCTAGACCCGCTCCTAACCGATCCCCGCCTTGCTCCAAGGGATTTGAATCCGCCTCTCAGGATGCTAATCCAGCCCATGTGAAGAATCCAGCTCTGTTCTCCAGGGATCCCAGATTCTAACCCCGCTCTGGCAGGATTCTGGTCGCCCCTTCCCCCAGCAGCCTGGTCGTTTCCCCACCATTCCAATCCCGTCCTTCTAGCCGGCCCCTCCCCCTCGCCATTCCCAAGCCTCCCAGGCCCTTCGGTTTCCGCCCCACAGGACCCAGACTACGCAAAGGCCATGCAAAGTTCCTCGCCGGCAGGAACCGCCCTGGCTCATTCCAGGCGGGTTTCCGGCAGTTCAGAGGACTTTGAAAACGGAGGGGGCGGGAAGTCGGCCTCCAGGAAGAGAGATGCAGGTTCGGGGGACATGAGAGGGTCATCCCCAGCATCAGCTGTATCTTTTCCCACAAGTTTGTCATTGTGATGGCCAGGGACCATAGAGAGCGGAAACTTTCTCCTGTTAACAGCCAACTCGCCCCCGCCCCGCCCATTTTTTTCCTATTAAAGTAATGCTACAATATAAATCCTTGTACATGTTCCCAAAGTTCCTAACAACTTGACTCTGGAATGCTTTTATAAACAAAACACACCATTATAAGTATTCAGCTTGATAAGTTTTGGCAAATGTATACCCCTGGGTAACCACCACCATATGTTAGCATCAAAGAATATTTATACAATTACAAATTTTATCCTAAAACACTGCCTTACCAGTATTTGAGGTGGCAAACATTTTGTCTATTCATTCATTCATTCATTCATTCATTCATTGTCATGGGGAATAAAGCTGATCACAAGAGGTGATGCTAAATGCTGCATCTTTGGAGTCAGACTAGAGTTCAAACCCTGGCACTACCATATATCAACTGAGTGACATTGCACCTCTCTGACCTCAGTTTCCTCATCTGTCAAATGGGAATAATACTAGTATTTACCTCAGTGAGTCATTGTGAGAATCAACTAGCATCTTACGTCCAAGGATGATGAGTATTATAAGAAAAATAAAGCAGAGCAAGGAGAGAGATGGTGGGTGGGTATATTGCACAACTCTGTGAATATATTACAAATCACTGAATTGTACATTTGAAATGATGAATGTATGCTATATTAATTATAATTCAATAAAAATGTTTTCTTTAAAAGAATGAAGGAACTCCCCATAGGGAACAAGTTGGTAAGTGGAGGTGGGACAGGGTGTACAATAGCTTCTAGTGTATTTTACTATTTGCATAGAACGAGAGCACAAACACGTGTGGGAATTCACCAGCACAAACAAGCCTGGTCTGAGTCAGGAAGGGCACACGGAGTGGTCTCCGCTGCAGCAGTCCCAGGGGAGTGGAACTGTGTAGCTGGATGACAGAGGAGGGAGGGACACTTATTGGTTCTAGTAAACCCTTTGTACTCTTGAACTCTGAGCCACCTGGATATATTAACTATTCAAAAATAAAGTCAATTTTTAAAAAATCAGAGCTGGCTGGCGTGGCTTAGTAGTTGAGCATCAACCTATGAACCAGGAGGTCACAGTTTGATTCTCAGTCAGGGCATATGCCTGTGTTGCAGGCTCGATCCCCAGTATGGGGCGTGCAGAAGGCGGCTGATCAATGATTCTCTCTCATCATTGATGTTTCCATCTCTCTCTCCCTCTCCCTTCCTCTCTGAAATCAATTAAAAAATATTTTTTTTTAAGTCAGAAACTCGTGGACAAGATAGAATTGACACTGGGTAGGATTTTTAGAGGGTGAAAAGAGTCAAGAAATATTCTGGGTGTGCACTTGACAGTGGTTCAGGGGTGGAGAAACAATGGAAGCAAAGGTATTGAGGTTGGACTGACTGCCTCTCGCTAGCTGTGACTTTTTTTTCTCATGTGCAAAGTGAAAATTCCTCACCAGGTCACTGAGCTATTGCACGGAAGCTCTTATTCTTGTGCCCTCACATCAACTCATTTAATCTCTTTGCGTAGGAATAACTCTAAATGGATAGTTTAGAGAGGTAAAGACACTGCCCAAGGTCACACAGACAGCAAGCAGTAGAGCTGGGAATCAAACCCATGACTTGGAGTTTCCAGTGGGTCTCCAAAGGCTATGCTTGCAATGACTACGCAGATTCAGTGTGTTCTGGACATTGAGGAGGAGAGAGAGAGGACATGACCCAGGGTTCAGTCCTGGAGGGCAGGAGCTAAGAAACAATGCAGACTTCACTTTACAGGGGATCAGATGCTGGCTCTTTCAAACATATATTTTCCTATTTTCAGGGGCATTTGCATTTCATATTTCAAGTTGTTAGGGACCACTGATGATTGTTCTATATTCAAAACAGGACGGGGGATAAGGAAGAGGGCCACAATCATTATTTCATGGCTCAGCTATTTCCCCTTTTATTTGCAAAGTAGCCAGTGTTCATTTCACAGCGACACCCTCCCAGGCAGGAGGTCACCACTGCCCTCATTTTCCAAGAGAAGCAAGTGACAGTCTGAGGAGACTAGCCCCTGAAACATTCCCAACAGCCCCCAGCAGGTCCTCGACCCTAACCCGCTTCTTAAAAAGCTCCCTCATCCTCCAAATCCTCCATCTTCTCTAGCCCCTTCTTCCTGCCTTATTTTTCTCCAGAGAACTTGTCACCACCAGGCACTATAGCACATATGTATACGTTAATCTGTTTATTGTCTCTCTATTCTATATTTTTCAAATTTCATGCAGGTGCTATTCACCTGCTCATTCTATAGATGAAGACGAAACTGAAGCCCAAGGTTTATGAATGATAGCACTGAGAGCCAAACCATTCATTCTTTGATTCATTCTATTAATATTTATTAAGGGCTTACTATGTGCATCTCTGCTAGGGACTGGGAGCGCGCGCGCGCACGCGCGCACACACACACACGCGCACACACACACACACAATGGACAAGATAGTCTTGGCCTTCAAGCAACATCCAATCCAATTAAGGAGACAACAACTTAAACCAGTAACTTAGATACAGAGTGAAAAAATGCTGTGGTAGAGAGAGGCCCATGATATTGTAGGACCACGTGGGAGGGACACTGGCCCAGCCTGGAGTGCATCAAGGAGGACTTCTTGAAAGAGGTGACCCTTTGAAGTTTAAAGGATGCTAGTAGAAGATCACGGCAAAAGGCATTCCAAATAGAAGGGACAGCTTAACAAAGTCTTGAGGAAGGGACAGCCTGGCTTGTCTGATGAACCACAACACTGTGTATGGTTGGTGCCTGAAACCGGGGCACAGCCAGGAGGAAGATGAGGCTGGCGATGGCAGCACCAGCTGATGAGGAGCTGGAGTTTTCTCATTTATTTTTTTTAATTTAATTTTTTATTTTTTTTATAGCAAAGGTGGAAATTTATTGAAGAATAGATACAGACTCCCACGTGGGGAGAGGGAAGAGTCCCACAGAATGAATGTAGGGAGGAGGAAAAGGGTCCCACAGAATGAACTCCCACGTAGGGAGGAGGAAAGGGTCCCCTGGAGTTTTCTCATGTAGGTGACCTGGGAGATTTGCCATCCTAAAGGCAGCTAACTTCCAGCTCAGGGGTTTGGTGGCACTGGGCAGAGATGGGGATTCTGGGGGTGCTAATGAAGTTGTTTTTCTGACCCCAGCTGCGTGGCCACCTCCAGCTGACAGGTCCCTCCTCCCCCGGGAGAGAGGGGAAGGGCTCGGTTTCACAACTCCCATCCCTCCCCCAGTGTCCCCAGAGGCCAAGAAAAGAGGAAGCGCTTAGGGGACTTCCTCTTGGGTCCTGGTGCGCTGGAACCCCAGGCAGGTGGGGGAGGAGTAACGGGGAAGGGACAGAATGGGACCTGCCCACCCTCTGGCATTCCCCGAAATAAAAAGGCCTGGTCCTCAGCCCCGCCCCCATTCAGAGTTGTCCAACCTCCTGCAGGGCGTGCCCAGGCCTGAGTGCTAGGAGAATGGGCTCTCGATTCAGCAATTCTAAGTTACTGTCCCTTCCTGCGCAAGACCTCCTCTCTGAGCCTTGCATCTTGAATGAGGAGGCACATAACTTACTCAGCAATTTAAAACGGAGGCGATGTGCATGAATTGACACGGAGAGATCCCCAAGACCACATGCGTAATAGTATAGAGGGTGGATTCATTTTTTAAAATAACATGATTTTGTATTTATCTACATTTGTATATAAATGTGTTACAGGCAGTTAAGACAGACATGAGCAGAGCAAGGATGATGGGCCAGGTACAGCAGGTCACGGAGTGGAAAGCACCAGGTGCCTAGCAACAGACAATCATTTGTAGGGTGGGACCTTGCCCCCAGGGTGACTTTTCCTCCCTCGCCTATGGATAGTCACATGGTTTGGACCCCCTGACCTTTCTTTCCTAGAGATAACATCTATGCTTCAGTTGTATTTCAGCTCCAGGCCCAGATAAGCAACTACACCAGCCGTGGCTTTGGCTGACGTCAGGCCCAGCTGCATTGAATAATGACCCCCTACCTTGATGCTGGCCAATCAGTAGAGACCACAACCCTGAAAGGTTTCCAGGACACACCTGGAAAACTGCTGAATATTCTATTAAGATATTTCCCTGGGACCGCCCCTAAAATCTCTGCTCTTAAAACCTTTAGGATGAGGTATGCCCTCCCTCCCAGGAGCAGGCCCATGCCTTCCTCCCACCCCCAAGTTCCAAGGGCCCTTCCATTACCTCTATGATCTAAGCCCATTTCTTCCAGGAATTACTTTTTCTACCTCTGAAATTTACCCAATAAATGTTCTCTTATAGTTTGGGTCTGGACTCTAATTCCTTCCTAGCCAGAATCCAAGTACCAAGGTTGTTGAACCCAGGTTTGGTCTGACCCTACCTACAACAAATGCATAGAGAAAGGTCTGGAAACTACACAGCCAACAAGAACAGAGGTTGCCACTGAAGAAGAAAGGAACATTATGATAAGGGGGAAAGAGATGGTGACTTTTTCTCTATTTGTTTAAAAAAATTTTAATTAGACTATATTCATTTTTTAAAATATATTTTATTGATTTCAGAGAGAGGAAGGGAGAGAGAGATAGAAACATCAATGATGAGAGAGAATCATTGATGGGCTGCCTTCTGCACACCCCACACTGGGGACTGAGCCTGCAACCCAGGCATGTGCCCTGACCGGGAATCCAACCATGACCTCCTGGTTCATAGGTCAATGCTCAATCACTGAGCAACACCAGCCAGGCTATATTCATTTCTCCCCATTGACCTCTTCTAACTTACCCCCGCCCCCCTAAACTATACTCATTTTTATTTGTGTAATTAAAACAATAATAATAATAATAGAGAGGATTGTTATAGTATATTGTTATCGGAGGTGCTTTTCTCCATTTTATTATGAAAATTTCCAAACATTCAGCAAAATTTAAAAACTTCTACAACGAAACTCCCACCCTCACCACCTACGTTCTACTGAAAGGTTAAAGTTGGTGGTGCGAGGGGCAGGCTAAATAGCCATCTCAGATGGTAATTAAAGAAAACTGAATTTATTTGAGGAAAAGGGGATGGGAGACGGGGATAGCCAACGAGAAGGGCTACACAGAGAAAAGGGGGCCTTGGAGACAGGTTCAGGGGGTTAGCCCGAAATGAGCTGCCGCTGCCCGTTGCTCTCCTGGTTGCAAGTCTCCTGGGGTCCCTTAGAGGTTGGGGGCTACGTGACTTTGGGGGAATGGCACAGGCATCCTCTTTTGACCTGAGGGTATTTATCTCTTTCTTGCAGGTGGAAATCTTAGGAGAGATCTCAGGGGAGGGTCTTAGTAGAATATTCATCAGCTTTCCAGGTATGTGCTTTCAGAGTCATGGTCTCCACTGATTGGTTGGTGCCAAGGCAGGGGTCATTAGTCAATGACCTGCGGCAGCCACTGTACCACTTGTCTGGTTTTGCTGCTTTTCTGGGCCTGGAGCTGAAACACAACTGAGGCCTAGATGTTGTCTCTAGGGAGGAAAAGGTCAGGGGGTCTAAACCACATGACCGGTGATATGCTAGGGGAGGAAAGGTCACCCTGGGGGCAAGGTGCTTGTTTTCCCAGTTTTCCCCTTGCTAGGCATCCGGGTCTTTCTACCCTGCTGAGTTTCTGAAGCTGGCCCATTGTCCTTGCTCTGGGGCTCTAACAAACAGTTATCTCACACAGCTTCTGTGGGTCAGGAATCTGGGAGCAGCTTAGTTCAGTGGTTCTGGCTTGGAATTTCTCATGAAGCTCCAGTCAAGGTCAGCCTGGGCTGCAATCATCTGAAGGATTGACTAAGGCAGGAGGATCCATTTCCAAGGTGACTCACTCACATAACTGTCAGCAGGAGGCCCTAGGTTCTCACCATGTGAACCTCTCCATAAGGCTGCCTGATTGTGTTCATGACACAGTGGCTGGCTGCCCCCAGAGTGAGTGATCCCGAAGAGCAAGGTGAAACATCACACGTTTCATCCCTATTCAAGGTGGGAAGGGTCTGTGTGCTGCGCTAGCACAGCCAAGGGTGAACCTGAGTGGGGGTGACTGAAGGGCTTACAAAAGACAGACAAGAGAATAAAAGTTGGGTCTCGGTGGGACGCTGCTTCTCCGAGAGACAGCGACGACGCCCACAAGCCGTGTCTTTATTTTATAGCAGACTAGTGGCCTGGTGCACGAAATTTGTGCACATTAAAAGGGGATTAATTAGAGGAAATATTTTAATATTGCTATTTGCCCTTTCTCTATAATAGAAGTGTCAGAGATGAAAGAAAATTAGTAAAATGTATATGAAAATCTTCTTCCTGTCAGAGTCTGGGGCGCACCATGGGACCCAGAGTCAAGTCCCCGCCCACCCATATGCGCCTCAAAATTGTGCAAGACCCAGACCCGGCCAGCCCTCCCCGCCGCCATTGGGCTAGATCCAGACCCGGCCGGTCCCACCCTTGTCAAGCCCCACCGGGCAGGGGGCACAGCCTCAGGTCCCCTGGCCTGGCACCAGGGTGGGGGGCACACCTTCAGGTCCCCCATCAAGCCCCACCAGGTGGGGGACACAGCCTGAGGTCCCCCTTCAAGCCCCACCAGGCAGGGGGGCACAGCCTTAAGTCCCCTGTCAAGCCCTGCTGGGCAGGGGGTGCGGCCTGAGGTCCCCCAGCCCAGGGCAAGGGGAGCAGCCTGAGGTCCCCTGGCCCAGCACTGAGGTGGGGGGGGGCGCACCTTGAGATCCCCTGTCAAGCCCCGCCGGGTGGGGGCGCGGCCTCAGGTCCCCCGGCCTGGTGCTGGGGTGAAGAGGTGAGGCCTCAGGTCCCCTGGCCTGGTGTTGGGGTGGGGGGTGCGGCCTGAGGTCCCCCGTCAAGCCCCGCCGGGTGGGGGGTGGAGCCTGAGGTACCCCAGCCTGGCGCCGGGGCCGGGGGCATGGCCTGAGATCCCCTGTCAAGCCCCACAGGGACTGGGGGTGGGGGCACAGCCTCAGGTCCCTGCAGATTGCTTGTTAAGGCTCATTACAGGAAGTTGGCCTCTGCTGTGGGTGCAGCCATCTTTGTGGCAGGGTGACTGTCAATTTGCATATTCCCTCTTTATTATATAAGATGCCATGAGGCAAAGTAAGGGCATGACCAAAATGTTTACAACATTCTCATGGGTTTCAATCCTACTCAATTATATGCACCTGAACTCTATCAAGCCCACATACTCAGGCACATGGGGCCACGTGTTCGGACGATAGGGTCAAGCTTACAACTACAGCTGTTGGCTATAATTGTGCTGGGAAGGCTCTGTCCTCCAAGCTGGGACTTGCACGTGGCAATGAGAGGACTGTGCCCTCTCATTAGTCCTGTCCAAACACTGTAGCCTCTCTCCACAGGTCTGTCGACCTCGAGGCACAATGGTAGTGCATATGACTCCTAGGTGGGAAGGGTCTATGCAAGAGCATGAATACCAGGAGGTAAGACTAGTTGGCAACTTTGTGGAGAAGGTAGTCATTATGAATATGCATTCAACTTTCCTTAGAACTTGCTTTGTGCTGGTGCTGTGTTGGGTTCCACAGAGTGTAGGAATGAGTCAGAATCAGCACTCCCCCTTCCCCTCCCAAGAGGGGTGTGTGTGTGTGTGTGTGTTAGGGTAGAGTATGTAGGCAGACATGAAAACAGATGGTCTTATAGAGTACAATAAATATCACAATAGCATCTTTAAAAAAATTGCTTTTCTATGACTTATATTCATGACATGACATTTAAGACACATTGTGAAAATAAATTTCCTTCCATCCTTATACTATACACTCAGAGGCAGCAACCATCACTTGTTTTGTATATCCTTCCAGAACTATTCCATGCATATACGCAAGACACTCCCCTCCACCTTTAAACAGAATGAATGCACTCTCCTAAGTACATTGTTCTGCACCTTACTTTTTTCCCCTCTTTATTTTGGAAATAATTTCATATCAGTACATAGGGAGCTACCCCATTCTTATTTATGGCGGCATGGTATTCTATTGTCTGCCTGGCCCACAGTTTATTTAACCAGTCCCTGTCACTGAATGTTTGTTTTTTGTATTTTTTTAAAATATATTTTATTGATTTTTTACAGAGAGGAAGGGAGAGAGATAGTTAGAAACATCGATGAGAGAGAAACATCGATCAGCTGCCTCCTGCACATCTCCCACTGGGGATGTGCCTGCAACCCAGGTACATGCCCTTGACCGGAATCGAACCCGGGACCTTTCAGTCCGCAGGCCGACGCTCTATCCACTGAGCCAAACCGGTTTCGGCCTGAATGTTTTATTCATTTTGAATCTCTTGTTATTAGAAACAAAGTCATGCTTGGCTGGAGTGGCTCAGTGGTTGAGCATCCACCTATGAACCAAGAGGTCATGGTTCAATTCCCTGTCAGGGCATGTGCCCAGGTTGTGGCTTGATCCCCAGTGGGGGGCATGCAGGAGACAATGATTTTCTTTCATCATTGATATTTCTCTCTCTCTCTCCCTTCTTTCTTCCTCTCTGAAATCAATAAAAACATGTTCTTAAAAAAGAAACAAAGCCATGACATCCACCATTTCCACTTGTGTCAGAGAAATTCCTAGCAGTGCAAATTCTTGGATCAAAGGGTCTGTGCATTTAAAATATTGGTAGATGTTGCTAGATAGGATTTTACCACCTTAACCTCTCACCCACAATGTACCAGTGTGCCTGTTTCCTCACACTTACACCCAAATGGTGAGTGATCAGACATCCCAAACTTCGCCAATCTAGTAATTGAAAAATGGTTTATCGGTGTAGTATTAATTTGCATTTTTCTCATTATAAGTGAGGCTGAACATCTTGTCACATGTGTCAGAGTCATTTGTATTTTCTTTTCTGAATGGTACAATAATTTGCCTCTTTTTCTATTGGGCTATGAGTCTTTGTTATTTATTTGAATGTCTTCTTTACACATCAAAGGCACTATCCCTTTGTCTGCATGGTAAGCTTCAAAAACAAATTTTTAAACAAGCTACTTTTAGACAGAAATGAAACGTTTTTTGCAGGCCGCATCATTTTCTGTGCATCCCTGCAGGGCCCCGCGAGGGCTTCGAGCAGCTGTGCCATGTAGAGTTCTAGACGGCAATGCTAGACCTGGCAGCGGTGGTGGGGAAGCTGGGGTAGGCAAGGAGGGAGTTGTTAGCTCTTGCACTTGTTGGAAAGGACTGTCACAGAAGACCGTGACGTCCCCATTGCAGGAAGTGGGCAAGACAGGCTAGCCTGGCTCTAAGACCCTTTGCCCTTCATCTAAAACAGCTGAGGATGGACAATTCAGAAATGAGAGGACACACCAATAGGGCTGTCAATGTCTGATGTTTTAGGCCTCTTTGGGTGGTTAATAGTTATATAAACTCCCTAGAATGTAAGCTTCATGGGCCCAGGGTTCAAGTGCTAAAAAACAAAACAAAAAACAGTTGTGGAATGAATTAATGAATAAATGGATGAATGGTGGAATGAATGAATGAGTCTAATCAAAGGATGTGAGAGGCTGCTGTTTTTGAGCCAGGAGGGAGCCCTCTTCCCCTCCCTTCCTTTTGGGACCTGCCCTCTCCTCTTCCTTCCTCTTCCCCCAACTGGGTCAGATCTTAGCATCTCTTATCTGGGCGTTGTCCCAGCCTCCTGTCCCACTCCCCAGCACCCAGGCTTCCCTCTATTCTCCAGTCAACCCTCCTCGCCAAGCAGCTAGATTCACTTCAGAAGATGTAAGCTGTGTGGTCACTCCCCATTGCCTACTCTTCCCTGTTCCTAAAGGGTCTTCTCAATTTGCCCACTCCTCTAGCTCCCTCTCTGATGCCCTGCCCCCCACCTCACTCACCCCACATTCCTCCAGCAGCAATAATATGGTCACATTTATGGAACACTTACTATATGTACTTTTACATGGATGATCTTACGTGTCACAATAACCTATGAGGTCTTTAAGGGGGATACGATTATTATTCCCATTTTATAGAGAAGAAAACTAAGGCCCAGAGACATGTAGGGCCTTACCCAAAGTCACCCAACTAGCAGATGTCAGAGTTGGTATTCAAAACTCACTCAGTCTAAC